>NC_090025.1:118571996-118941996 GCF_037176765.1 Anolis sagrei
GTAATACATTATACTATGCTGTTAATGTATTGTGTTTAATTGGTTTGACTTCTTGTGTCTATGATGTTCACTTAGTTTAACCCTTGGATCTGGTTGCTTATAAGTTTATTGAGTCTATTTATTACATGTTTTGCCTTGAGTGCTCTTAATTTGTTTGTTTGGGGTTTTTTTGTTATTGAATGTTTGCCATTTTTGTTTTGCTTGTGAACCACCTGAGTCCTTTCAAGGACAGAGGGTGGACTACAATTATTATTATTATTATTATTATTATTATTATTATTATTAACAACCCCCCCCCAAAGAATTTGACCTAAAAGTTTATAGAAATTAGAAGGATGGGGACTTATTGGAGGTACCAAAGCCACAGGAGCCCATTGGTCACATAGGGTAGCTGAGATGCTACCTAATTATAGCAGTAAGATGCCACTCAAAAACTGTCTTACATGATCATAAGATTTGCAGCTTAGGAAGATTGTATTACATTGTATTAGAGAGCTCAGGTACTGCACTAGAGGGAATGGACTGGAGATCTGTAGCAAAGAATTCTAAATGGGATCACTGCACTACAGGTCCCAAGATTGCATAGGAGGGAACCATGATAGTACACTGTGATACTTTCTTTTGAAATAAAAAACAAAAACATGTGCATTTGTTTGCTGTGTATTTAACATAAATGTGCAGCTTGGCCCTCAGAGAATCTGCAAACATGGTGTAGAAATAGGACTGTGTTGCAAAAGAATCTTCTTTCCTCTGAGAGAGACTGTGTAATTGAGAAGAAACTAATAGAATCTTGAAAGTTTTCCCCTGAAAGATGAAGGTCAGATAGAACAGGACAGCCTGAATCACTGTTATGTTCTGGAAGAGGCACAAAAGGTATGCAGTGACAGCAAAGTGACTGTGATTTTGGCAGATATTCAAAGTTCCTGGATGAGTGTTTCAAAGCTGCAATGGGCCTTGTTAATTGTGACAGTGATTAGGATGATAGAGGTGTGTGTATGTGAGAGTCAGAGAGAGTTGGTATTCATTTATATTATTTGTCATTCACAAAAATTACATTCATTGACCTTCACCTACTTTAGTCTGGTATTGCACCACCTGATATCCGCCGGGAAGGAGCTGCCATCAATGAAAGGACTAAGGCATTGACATTCTGGTGCATCCTCTGTTTGGATATCAGCCAGCATGCCAATGCCTTAAATCAGGAAACAGCTTCCTAAAATCTACAGAGATACTCGCAGGAACACTCAGCAAGCGAGAGTCCAAAAGTGGCAGGCAATAACCCGGAGCCCCGATCACTAGCTGATACCAGATGAGAGACTCCCTCCTGGGCACACAGAAAACTGGGTGATCTGTAAGGTGCTGAACAAGCTGCATTCTGGGACCATGAGATGTAGAGCCAAATTAAGAAATGGGACTACAAAGTGGAGTTCACAACATGTGAGTGCGGAGAAGAGCAAATCACAGGCCACCTACTAAAATGTAACCTGAGCCCTGTCACATGCACAATGGAGAACCTTCTCACAGCGAAACCAGAGGAACTCACAAGTGGCCAACTTCTGGTCAAAAGGACTTTTAGCATCATGCCAAGTCTTTTTGTGTTTTTGAATATCCTCAATTCACTTCCGACACAATTAATAAAATATTAATTGAAAACCAAACCCTCTGTCAAGAAATGCAACCTAAACCTGTAGTCCCTATGCCAAATCAATTATATTAATAAAAAATTATAATAAATTTAATCTTATTAGTTCGGCATGGAACTGCAGACGAATAAGCCTAATAAATTATAATGAATTTATGGAGCTAATTCTGTGTAATAATCTCTGGTTGTCCCAGCTCTTTCGTCACTTAATGACAGAGAATAAGCACCTCTTCTGACACCCTTCAAAGATGCCCTGATCATAACTTCTCTCCATTGCAACCATACATGACTTTTCTGATTTTGAGAGGAACGTTGGAACCAGTACTGCTCTCTGGAATGATGACTTTTTGTTTAACGACAATATATAATTTGTTATTTGTATCATCATTGTATTTGTACTACCAGCTGCTGGCAATTCATGGGCATTCTTAAACCTGGGAAGATAAAGAAACTCCAGCTCAACAAGTTGGAACAAAAGTAAGGCACCTGGGAAAATATAGTGAACATTCAAACTTGGAGTGGGTACACAGCAAGAGAAATGTAAGGAAGGAAGAAGCTTGGAAGCATTCAGGCACTAAAATTTAAAATTCAATCAGTGTCACAACAACATTTGTGAATTCAGATGGAATGGATATCAAGGCAGGGAATGAATAATTGCATTCAGCTTACAGATAAATATGTAAATTACACATCATCAGTCAAAGAGGAAGGCAAGCAAGAAAATAGAGGTGTGGGGAAACATTAAAAAGAGAAGTACACACCCAAGCAGACATAGACTTTTCCAAGTATGCCCAATGCCAAGGTTGTTGTTCTCCTCTTGTCTTTGCCCTTTAAGACGGTGTTACTTAAGCCATAGATTGGAATACTACCCTCTCCAGAACACAGGTGCATAAAGCCAGAACAAACATAAACATCCACCCACTGGAATGCAATGATGCTGCTAGCTCACCTTTAGATTTCTTTAGGAACACTGAGCTAGGCTTTGACAAAGGTGCACTCGCATGCTTGCAGAAAGAGACAAGAGATTGATTGCTGGACAGGATGTTCACATAAAGAGTGAGAAAAACATGATCTGATATGTAATAATGTCTCCAAAGTAAAGCAAATTCAAATCACATCAATTTTCTATTTTCCTAGTCTGGGTGGACTGCAACAGATAAGAGTGTCACAAGCAGCAACAGATGCCCGGCTCTTCCTGGTTCCTCTCTCATAAATATAAACAAGCGGAAGCAAGGATGTGCAGACTGCTAACAATGCAGCCTCTATCACGCCCACTGCCAGTGAAGGAAACAAAACACATGCAAGTGACTGTGGGAGGGAAACCGACACTGTGGCAATGAGTAAACACAGCCCCAAAGTGTCCAATATGGGATGTGGACCAAGACGTATGGGGAAATATCAGAGTAAAATCAGAGTCTTCATGCACTGCTCTAAACTCAAAGCTAAGGAACAATGTAGGTGTTATGCCATCTATATACGTGTAATGCCACTCATTATATCCTCTGTCTCACTGTCTGTCCATGTAAAGGGAGACCTATTCCCAGAAGAGATGAGTGGGAATGTAATGGTAGTTTTTAGGCTTGGTTGATCCAAAATAAATAAATAAAATGGTTCAAAACACCAGAGGCACAGGTGGTTCAATTCTAAAGTCACTTCCATTTTTTTTTTAAAAAAATTCAAAACTTTCAGAAATTTCCAAATTGCTTTGTTAATGGCAGACAGGCATGCGCAGTAGGAAAAAAAACAGCACCGGCACTGGGGAAACTTCAGGGGATTCTCCTTCCCTCATTTTTAGACCAATCCTGATGAAACTTGCTACAGGGGTAGAACACATGGACCACTGTTAGTTCATCAGATTTCCTAACTTTTGACTTCTCCATTGATTTTTGGAGAATTTTCAAAGTTTTTATAAAAACATTTTTTAATAATAAAGAAAATCTGTTCCTGATTTGAAAGTGTTATTTCCTGTCTCATTGGGTGGCCTTTATTTTGAAAGTAGTTGTTGTACTTTGTTTGTGTGGCACAAACTGTGTTAAATTGGTGGAGAACAGAAATCACAGTACAGACCCCATCAAGGGATCTGACCCCCTTCTTCTGGGTAGAAAGGCACCATCCAAACTCTCCTGACATCATGTGCTTCCTCTACTGAGTTGGAGGGGACCCTCAAGACACATTCATCCGTGCAGATGCAATCAATAATTTTATTTTATCATTACTTACTGATGTAAAGGGTTGGCTGGCTGTAGCTAGCTACCCCAGTGCCTTGTTCATGGGGATCAGGCCAAAGTGAAATGATTGGTTTTTAAGCAGTTTATGTTCTCTTGGCTTTTCAAAAGTTGCTTATTGCTTTGCTGCCTTCTTTAGACATCTTTGTAGATTAAATCAGTTTATTTTATTAGGTTCTTGTGGGTTTTTTCGGGCTATAGGGCCATGTTCTAGAGGCATTTCTCCTGACGTTTCGCCTGCATCTATGGCAAGCATCCTCAGAGGTAGTTTCATCTGCATCTATGGCAAACATCCTCACTACCTCTGAGGATGCTTGCCATAGATGCAGGTGAAACGTCAGGAGAAATGCCTCTAGAACATGGCCCTATAGCCCGAAAAAAACCCACAAGAACCTAGTGATTCCAGCCATGAAAGCCTTCGACAGTTTATTTTATATTTAGATGAAGACTGCTACACACAGCTATAGTATTTTTGGGTCCTTCAGCCATTTTGGCTAATTAGCAGCCAGGCAGTGTGGGAAATGTAGTTTAACAGCAGGGCCTTTTGCAATCTCTACCATTGGGGGCTTGGCCTTCACAAACTTCAACAATGTCTGTGCTTAGCCACGCTTACCTCATCCCTCCCTTGCATTGCCAAGGGGAAGAAAAACATGAGATTTTAAAACTTTTAGGCTTTACCAAAGTTGCTTAATGGTTGTGAAAATTAAAATAACCTTGGGAGACATCCAAACATTATGGAATATTTCAGAACGAAAAGGTAAGTGGTTCAAATTCGGATCCCTCCCCCCCCCCCCCCCCACTTCTCCTGTGTGGTTCAAAACTGCTTCGAAAGTCAAAATTCGGAAGTTTTTTATGACTTTCAGGCTTTTCCAAACTAACCTATCCAACTCTAGTAGTTTTGCTTAGCAATACTTTTCATTTGTATCCATGCTGGCAATGAAACAGTGCCATAATCTACCATGAGTTCTCGAATGCCATAGAATGTGCTCCAGGACTGGTCTAGGATAGCAATGTCATGAAATTACTAGCTTACCTTCTGATTGAGTAAAGAAAGAAAATGAATCATCTACTGGTTACCATTTTATTGTAACGAGAAAGAGAAAATTATTTCCCATGCATCTAAAACCATGTATACCAGTATACCAACTTTCAGGCATGAAGGAAGACACCTATTCTCCCTATAGTACTGGGGTAGCATTATATTATATTATTTTTATTTATGGTATTTATACCATACTTTTCTCACCCCGAAGGGGACTCAGAGCGGCTTACAGAACACGCATATATCAAACATTCAATGCCGATCATACAATTAACAAGGAAATACAACACAAACAGAGGCAGTGATTTCCCATCTTATTTCTGACATCTTGAAGGCTGTGCTCAACTCCAGCCATGGGGGGTGCTGTCGATCCATCTTCTATGCCAAGGAGCTTTCTTCTGATTGACATCCTTTAGGGTGTCTTTATTACCTCCCCTTTACCTATTTTATCTACTTGCATTTCTGCTTTTGATCTGCTAGGTGGGCAAGGTGAGCTGGGGCTAACAGCGGGTGCTCACCCTAACCTGGACTCAAACTGCTGACCTTCCCATCAGTAGGGGTTTTCTGCAGCACAGCAATGGATCTGAAATTTCAAGGGGAGTGCAACTCTTCGAGAACAAGTTGAATATCTGTTCCTGTATCTACCTTTCCACTAACCATAACCACCTCTGTCTAGATTAAGAACCTTATCCTGTGTGTGTGGGGGGGGGGGGGGTAGTGTTGTGTAATCATATATATCTATCTATATCTATGGCTGGATGGCTCTGTCAGGACTTTGATTATGTTTTCTTGACCTGGGGAAGGGAGTTGGACGGGATGGCCTTAAGGCAGCATTTTTCAATCTGGGGGCCGGGCTCCCTGGGTCATGAGGGGGTATCAGAAGGGTCACAAAAGACCACCAGATAACATGCTATTTTCTGTTGTTCATGGGAGTTCTGTGTGGGAAGTTTGCCCAATTCTATTTTTGGTGGGGTTTGATTGTAGGTCAACTATAAATCCTTGTAACTACAACTCCAAAATGTCAAGGTCTATTTTCCCTGAGCTCCATTTGTGTTCATATTTGGGAATATGAAGTATTCATGCCAAGTTTGATCTAGATCCTTGATGGTTTGAGTCCACAGTGCTATCTGGATGTAGATGAACCACAATTTCAAAATTCAAGGTCAACGCCCGCCAAACCCTTCCAGTGTTTTCTGTTGGTCATCGGAGTCCTGTGTGCCAAGTTTGGTTCAATTCCATTGTTGGTGGAGTTCAGAATGCTCCTTGATTGTAGGTGAACTATAAATCCCAGGAACTACAACTCCCAAATGACAAAATCAATTCTTTTGAGTGATGGTCACTCCTTGCGTTATTAGGTATCTTGTGTCCAAATTTGATGTCAATTCATCCAGTGGTTTTTGAATTATGTTAATCCCACAAACAAACATTACATTTTTATTTTTATATAGATGTGCTTTATGTACGGCATCTTTGTGTGCTATTTTGTAAGCCACCCCAAATCGCTATGGGAGATGGTGGCTATAACAAACGGGTGGCCAGCCAATTAGAGATATCCCACCAATTATAGGATATCCCAGAGAGGTCGCCGGCCCTTTATCTTGATTAAAGTCCAATATTCACTGCCATCAATATTACAATAGGCTACCTTCTTTGATGTGTTGTATTTATGAGAGGCACACAAAGACATTTTGTTGTTCAAACAAGGAAAATATGTTTGTTTTTAACTTAAATAGGCACAATAAGCTTAATGGTTGCAGATAACTGGTTTGTTCTTAGTACAGACTTAGCAGTTCAGACTTGAATTGCAGTTTCCACACTTTAAAACAGGAATCTTTTAACTTCCTTCTTTAAAAGTTCCTTATACACAAACAGCCCTCTAAACTCTAGGGTCTGTTTATCAATAGTTCCTCCACGAGCCAACTATTAAAAGATTAACCACAAGCTTAACTCTTCCCCTTCCAACCCAGTCTCGAATACTCCTTCCCTCTCCTACAGTTCCATAAACCAGACTGACATAAAATGGCTTCTGTCTTTTTACTTCAGCTTAGCTCCGCCCACCTTTCTTCACTGAGCAGTTTCCCTCCAATTTAAACAACCAATCAGGCTGCTCCTCTAGCTCTAGAAACTGCCTGATTGCTCCATCCCCTCAGCTATGTTCTAGCAAAATGGCGGGGCCTGGCTTCTGCCTTTTTAAAACCAATCTTTCTACAGCCACCCTGTGACACTAATCCTGCAGAGTGGGCCAATCTGTTACAGTGGTCGGGTATAAATAAAGTTTTATATTGTTATTATTATTATTTTACTGACACAAAACACAGTATGTCACAGCAAATGAGATATATATGCTGGATTTTGTATCACAAAATCACAAGTTAAACACTTCCCAAGCATCTAGGAATGTGTGATATTATTATTAGTAGTAGTAGTAGTAGTAGTAGTAGTATTAGAGGGAGCCCCCGGTGGCGCAGTGGGTTAAACCCCTGTGCCGGGAGGACTGAAGACCAACAGGTCACAGGTTCGAATCTGGGGAGAGCGTGGATGAGCTCCTTCCATCAGCTCTAGCTCCTCATGTGGGGACGTGAGAGAAGCCTCCTACAAGGATAAAACATCAAAACATCTGGGTGTCCCCTGGGCAACATCCTTGCAGGTGGCCAATTCTCTCACACCAGAAGTGACTTGCAGTTTCTCAAGTCGCTCCTGGCACAACAACAAAAAATATTATTATTATTTTACTGACACAAAAACACAGGATGTCAGAGCAAATGATATCTATATGCTGGATTTTGTATCACAAAATCACAAGTCGGACACTTCCCAAGCGTTGGTTCTGATGGCTTGCTCCTGGGCTGCAAGAATTAGGCCTTCTGTCTCCTTCTTCAGGGTTCCATTCGTGAACCATAACCAGGTCTTCTCCTTGTCAACTTTTCCTTCAATTTTGTCAAGGAACTGCCCATGCAATGCGTTGTTGTTGTTGTTGTTGTTGTTGTCATCCCATGAGTGAATGGATTGTCCACCCTCTCCCATTTTAGTTTTTTTTTAGTGTCTTCCTTCATGATCGCGAGGGATCAAACTCAAGATTTGCGTTATTAAAAGCAAAGAAAAATAGCAATCTCTAAAGTAGTGATATTTCTTAGTTTTATATTTTTTAAAAAATACCAAAAAGGATTGAGCAGCTGCATTATGGCAGAGTACCAGGGACTCACTGTTGGTTAGGAGACCTCCCACAGGACAGCCCATTTTCCCACATCATAGATTCGATTCAATATGGGTGATTTTGACAGCTCTTATCCCACATGTTTTTTGTACTTTCGAAATGGAATATCCCAGTTCCTGAGTCCAGAGGACGATCTCAGATCATCTTCTCCCTACTCCTTTTTTTTTTAGACTGTTTATAACATTTGACTACTGAACCTTGATGGGCGCAGACAGGAGCTCCTCCTGCATCATGAGATGGGCTCCATCACTTTTCATTGTCTCAGTGGCATATAACTGTTTTAAAACAGGGGAGGAGATGTTAGGAATAAGGTCCTAAGTTTCAATTTGTTTGCCTTCACCCAATCCATTACTGACAACAGATATTGGTTCAGTGCAGAGACAGCTGCCACCAAACTGCAAAACATCATGTGACCTCTCCCAGCAGTTTCCTGTAAATGTTACACAGCATGGGGAGCAGAACAAAACCCTGGGGGACTCCACAGGCTAATCGCCAGAACATCAAACAAAATGTTTGAAATTTTCTTTCAGTGGGAAAAAATGACTAAAAGTATTCATTCCTTTTTGGAGAGAAAAATTAGCAAAGAAGTGCATCCCTGCTGTGAAGATTGCAAATAATGCAGAGGAAGTAAAGCAATTGATGTTATCATCCCTAATCATTAGCAAGTCATTTGTGTCAACAAGCTTTGGATCTACTATAATGCTGAGATTAAGAAGCAATCAGTATGAGGATGCTGGGATACACCACAAGTTTTCTGACATATTTCTGGAAAAATGGGGTGACATTAAAATGGTGTGACAGGAAGCTGCTCATTTTAGTAGCAGATTGTAAGGTAAAGGTAAAGGTTTCCTCTGATATTAAGTCTAGTTGAGTCGTACTCTGGGGGGTGGTGCTCATCTCCATTTCTAAGCTGAAGAGCTGGCGTTGTCCGTAGACACCTCCAAGGTCATGTGCCCGGCATGACTACATGGAGCGCCGTTACCTTCCTGCCAAAGCAGTACCTATTGGTCTACTCACATTTGCATGTTTTCGAACTGTTGGTTGGCAGAAGCTGGGGCTGACAGCAGAAGCTCAAACAATTCCCTGGATTCTAACCTGCGACCTTTCAGTCAACAAGTTCAGCAGCTCAGTGGTTTAACCCACTGTGCCACCGGGGCTCCAATAATAATAATAATAATAATAATACTCTTTATTTATCGACTTCCCTCTCTCTCCGAAAGGACTCAGGGGGGTTCACAAGCAAAACAAAAATGGCAAACATCCAGTGACAAAAAACAAATTAACCGCACTCAAGGCAAAACATGTAATAAATAGACTCAATAAACTTATAAACAACCAGAACCGAGGGTTAAACTAAATGAACATCATAAACACAAGAAGTCAAACCAATTAAACGTAATACTTTAAAAGCATAGTATAATGTATTACAACGTCAGGCTGAGATAGGTGTTCTTTGTCTAGGCAAGAAGCAGTACCTATTGATCTACTCACATTTACATGTTTTCGAACTGCTAGGTTGGCAGAAGCTGGGGCTAACAGCAGGAGCTCATCCCGCTCTCCGGGTTCAAACCACCAACCTTTCAGTCAGCAAGTTCAACAGCTCAGCAGTTTAACCCATTGCGCCTTCAGCTTGTGTTCTTCTTATTATGTCCTTGAGAAAGCTGCTATCGCTCACCCTCACCACAATATAAGGATGCCATTAATACTAACTTACCATGCAGGCATGTAGCTGGGGGGGGGGGAGGGGCTTGAGGGGCTTCAGCCCCCCCCCCCCCGAAATTCTCAGGGTGGTTCCCGAGAAAGCCTTACTGGTACATTATTTAAACAGTTACGTTTATTCATATCATGATCTGATCACCATGCTCAATATATCCCATATGCATGGGGCTATTGGGGTAACAATACAAAAGGTTTGCTAGGATAGATCCTCAGTCCCCCCCCTTTGAATCAAACAGCCCCCCCCCCCCCCGAATCAAACTCAGCACCCCCCGAATCAAAATCCTGACTACAGTCCTGTTACCATGCAGCATTATTCTAAGAGGTACCAACAGTATACATGAAGTGCTTAGGAAACATACTATCGTAAATATTACTACTGCTGCATTGTCATGTTACATGTTGTTGATTAACTCTGGACATTTGCTCCTATGATTCTACATGAATCATGACTCCCTCTTGTCCCAAAAAGAGGGGAAAGGGAAGAAACATTTTAAAACTATCCTTGAGGAGTTGCAATATCAAATAACTTCCTGTGAATGGCATTTCTTGTGGTGACAAAGTATACTTATAATTGAAAATCTCTATAATCACTGCTCTTACCTAGTGTTTACATAATCCCTCTAAATTGGAGGTTAGGAGAAGTAAAAGGAAAGAAACTTTGCATTATCTTTTTTTTAACTGTTTCATTATTCTTTGAAGTCAAAACTGTTTAAAATAAACAGCATACACAAAAGATCAGAACAGGAAGGATTAGTCGGTTCAGTCACCTTATTTTCCTGTTAGGAAAATAAGGGGGAAAGAGAGAGGGGTATCATCATTATTTTTATAGCTTTATGATAAATTGTGGGGGTGGTGGAATTTTTTTTCAAACCATCACCACCGCATGCCAGGAAAGAAAATAATATCATATTCTAGCATTAAGAACAAATTCAGGACATGCCTTTTCTTGAGTTATGACCATCTGGCAGGTGGTATAGGATGACAAGCTTTTATCTCAGAGATGTGAGTATATTGAACTCTATGCTTTCACATTCATGTAGCATTTGGGGTTGTGCAATAGTGATTAGAATTTGGAGGGATGGGTGTCTGTTTTGTTTTTGTACTTTAATGTTTAGACACAGCCTAATCTTGGCTCTAGGGGTTTCCTCAGAATCACAAAAGGAGGGTTCATCAGATTAAGATGTTAATCCCAACAGTTTCCCAAGCACATTTTATATCAAGTTTCTTTGGGTGTCTGGGAATATGCCAGTTTTTGTGTATATATGTGAATCTTCTCCCTTCTCTGTTTATTAAGAAAGCATAAATCTGAATCAAGACATAGGAGGCAGGGCCATAGCCAGAAAAAGATTTCGGGAGGGGTTGAAATTTTCGGGGTGGGGTGTTGAAAATTTCGGGAGGGGGAGGGTTGAAACCTGCCTTCTAGCTCACGCTGAAGCAAAGAGCACAGGAGGGGGCAGAGCAGCCTTCAATAGCCTGCAGCTCCGCCCCTGTCAACCACCTCCACCAAGTTTGGCCTCCTTAATGAAAGCATTCAATACACCTCCCCCCCCCCAACTTGGTTGCTTCGCTACATCGTCTATTGCTGCAAGTAATGACAGTGTGAATAAATTGTCAATATTTGCCTGAGATAGTGCTTGCAGTTCTGGAGGGACTCTTAATTTTTTGCGTCTCATAGACTTTGCATGGGGATTTGGTTAACCATTTAAAATTCATGAGTAAACCAGTTTTTTTAAAAAAAAAATCTGAAACATTTCGGGGGAGTTTGAACCCCTAACCCCCCCCCCCTCGCTACAGGCTTGATAGGAGGAGCCTAAAATGTTTTGTCATTGCAAACTTCTATAAGGAATGTGGAGCCATTGTCTTCTCTGGATGGGCATTGTCTATGGCCTGGGAAGTTTAATCCTCCCAGGAATGTTTGGGGTTGGGCTGGGGCTGAGATTCAGCTAATATTGGTAAAAATATGTTATACGTATGTGTGTGTGTGTGTATAGTTGATTTTTAAAATATAACATGCTGTTATGACTACAGGCCAATCATATAAAATTAATAGTTAGTACTTCAGAAATATAAGGTACTACTCAAGCCACCTAATAGCTAGAAGTACTATCCTACTGAAAGATGGAAGCAAAAGTAAGATATGTAAATGGGGGTTGAGAAACATGTAACATTTATAACTGAGCAAAACTTCTGAAAAATTAAAAATGTCCCCAATATGTCCCCAATGTGACTCCCATCACTATTTCTCTTTTCAATTCAAATCTGAGGATGTAATTTAAAAGAAAATGATTGCACCAGGAATTGAAAAGTGAGTGTGTGCTCAGTTGTGCTAGATCTCTCAGTGGCATTTGGAAGCATCAGTCATGGTATCCTTTGGACTATTTGATTAACATAGGACTTGAGGTCACTGTTTGGCAGTGGTTCCTGCCACTTTTAGCTGAACATTCCCAAAAAGGTGATTACGCAGAACTGTTATTCAGCCTCCTGGCCATGGGGCTAATGTATTGCATAGGGTTCAATAATATTCACTTTGCTTTCAGCATCTATGAAGGCTCTGGGGAGTCATCTGGAGTTTGGAAGCCAGATATCATAAGTATGTTGGGTAACTCAGCCACTCTCTTTTTACAAGTGATGATGAATTGGACCTCCCAAGTCATTATCTGGATACAGAAATAGGTTGTATGTGTGTGCATAAAGGGCCTCATTAGAAAGGCAAGAAAAAAGAGGGACAGCAGGATGAATCTGTCACCCCATGCACTGTAAATTTTGTGGGGTTGCCATTCCTCTAAAAACTCAGCTTCATAACTTGAGAGTTCTCTTGAGTCCTGCTTTTTCCTAGAAGGCCAAGGGGGTTGTTGTGGCCAGGAATAATTTTGCCCAGCTTGGGTTAGTCTGCCAACTCCCAGGAAAACAGATCTGTCCATAGTCATTTGTGTCTTAATTTCCTCTCAGATTACTGTAATTCATACTACATGAGTCTGCCTTTGAAAAATATTTGGAAGCAACTCGCCTGTTGTTACCCATGCAATATAGAGTCCATGTAATACTGCTCTCATGTAAACTTCACGGGCTTCGAATTCGTTTCCAGGATCAATTCAATGTACAGTTGACTGGAGGACATTTATAACAAACATTGGCTAGCTCTACACTGTGGGATTAATGCAGTTTGACAGCACTTTAACTGCCATTGTCTCAATGCTATTGAATCCTGTCAATTGTAGCTTGAGAGGGCACCAGAACGCTTTGGCAGAGAAGGCTTGTAAAACTACAGCTCCTATGATCAAATTGTTTTGTGCCATGACAGTTAAAATGGTGTCGACATGACTTAATTCTACAGTATAGATGCACCCAAGTGACGAACTGTCTCCTGCCATCTTTAGAAAAGCAAGGAGAATTGTTTTCATTCATTGCACCCCGATCTCTTAAAAATTACTGAACATCTACTCAACGCAGTTTATTGCTGGAAAGAGAAATAAAAACCCTCTGACATCTTAAATACAGTTAAAGCACTGGAGGCGGTGATAGCATTTGGAAAGAATGGCATGTTGAAGAAAATGAAAAGTGGCCAGGGCAAGAACAGAGAGGCACCTATAAACATGCAGTCTGGGATTGGCTCTCTGTATCATAATATTTGTTTTAGCTCTATTTTTTAGCCTGTAAAGACATACGTTATAGAGATGGGGAAAACAGGAAAGTTTGCTTCTTCACTGCTTACTTAAACCATTTAAAGAAAGTATGTAGTGAAGTCTTTGCTTATAACTATTACAGTATGGATGCTTTCATGCAGTCTATCATTTGGTAAGTTAATGAAAGCTTTCAGGAATGTTAGAATTCTATTGACTTCCATAAAAGCATGTTGAGGCATATGTGTTTATGAAGGGAAGACTTCCGTTTCATCACTGTTCTGAGTTACATTTCATGTATTTGCTTTAAAAAACGGTCCTGTCTTGCATAATTATGCATCAGTGAAGATGTGCACCTATTTGAGCCACAGCTATTTAGCTGATAATATATGTGTTTCTGGGTGAGTGGAAGAATGTATGAGAAAGCCTTCCTTTATTGATCTTGACCTGTCAAAAATCAAAAAGAAATTGTGTTATTCACTCCATCAAAATTACAAAATGATCTTACATGACATTGCATAATTTGTGTAATTTTACTAATTAATAATGGAACAGGAAGAAAATAATTATTTCAAATTTCAACAAACCAGTTTTCTCAAAAAAAAAAAACCACAACAAAACACTAGAGATGTGCATTTTTGTTAGTCATCGTAAGTTGTATCAAATTTGTTAAATTCATACTTACAAGGTGATATCTGGCATGTGAGCATGACCTGTGCTAAAAACGTAAGAATTGAAACTTACCCAATACTTTTTCGTTTGCATTTTGTAAATCTTCTAAGCCTCCCAAAGTCAGTTTTATTTTCAGCACAAGAAAGCAAAGCACAGCCAAAAAGGCTGCCTTTCCTCTTTAAATTAATGGCCTCTTGCCATTAGGAGAGCGAAAGCAGTGAGAAAGCAGAGTTCGCTGGGAAAGAGACTGAGAACTCTGGGAAATGTAGTTTGGGAAAGCGAGGAGCCCAACAATAGAGAATAAAAAAGGCCTTGTCCTAAACTACATTTCCCAGAATTCTGCTCACATCAGAAAGCCACACTCAGGATAGAAGAGAGATTTGTCCCTCCGTAGTAGCAGCCAGTCAGAGTTCCAATAAATTGCTGAATCTGCAAAGAGGAGAATTGACTGATACTTCTAGTAAGAATGAATTGGTGCTGGGCAGGAAAGAAATCCCTAAATAGATGGCCCTTGGGGGTCCCTTTCAACTTAATAGGGGAAGCATATTAATTAGTTTAGAGGCTGGATGGCCATCTATCAAAAGAGTTTTGATCGTGCCCTTCTGCCTGGAAGAAGGGAGTTGGATTAGATGGTCCTTGGGGGTCCCCTCCAACTCTAGGGTTCTAGAGTTCCTTAATATTAATTTCCTTTGGTTAATATATGAGATAAATAAAATAGCTGTTGTAGCTTTTAAAAAACCATTTTTGTCGAAACTTTTTTTAAAAAAAATCCCTAAAATCAGTAGATGTATGAATATTTCAGAAAATTGGGGAGAATGATGCCCTGTTATTTTCTGTCATTGTAGAGAAAATTCAAGGAGATAGCTCTTGTGGTTTTTGTTGAAAAATGTTGTTTATAAAAACTTTCCCAAAATTCTGTGGATAAATGAAACGTTCTGAAATGCAAATGCATTCTACCATTATAGCAAATTTCACCCCAATAGCTGTAAAAATGAGAAAGGAACATCTGAAGTTTTTCTAATTATAGTAATTATGGGCAATTACTATAACGAAAAAGTAACAAGATCTCAATACTCTCATTATAGTAGTGAAAATTTCACTAGCTCTGCTTTAGAAATATTTCAGAAAAAAAATGTGAGCTCCTCCTAATTTTGTAATGACTTTTGAAACATTTTTAATCTATTGCACATTCCTAGGAAACACTCCTCTTCAAATCACATGTTGACTTATAGTGATCCTGTGAATTTCATGAGCAGAGATTGTTTTGTCAGTTCTTTCCTTTGGAATATAGTTTGGTATTGGTTAGTGGTCTCCTATTTAATAACTAATCAGAGCTAACCCTGCTTAGAGTCCAAGATAAGACTTTAGAATCATAGAGTTGAAAAATACCTCATGGGCCATCCAGTCCAACCCCCTGCCAAGGAGCAGGAAAATCACATTCAAAGCACCCCTAACAGACTTTATTCAGTGTCTTTACGGTATTTAGGCGGCTAATACGTCAGATACCGGTATTTATTCTCATAGTGATCCTGGGAAATGAATTACTCTGACAGGTATAGGAGCCATTAAAATGTTTGGTTTTTTTTAAGGGTAAGGGAATTGGCAAGTGAGATATGGCCCTCCAAATTCATGTAGAAGGTCAATGCAGTCCCTCCAAACTCTTAAAGTGGTCCACATGGAAAAAAAGTCATACTTGTTTTGCCTCAATGGCAGAATTCTTTCATCCACAATTGTCTAACTGCAAATGTAAGTTAAATTGAGCTGAAACTAGCAACCCTGAATAAATAAATCCACAGATCCTGAAGTGCCGCTACATTACCAGCAGAGGCCCTCCTTTCCCACAATATTTTCTTTTGCAAACTGTTCAAGAAGACAGTATTAATGAACAAAATAAATGCATTATTAGACATCTGCAACCTACAGGAAGTTTGTAAGTAGAAATGGATAAGGAAAACATATGCCTCATTAAAAGAAACTAATTAATCCTTCCGTCCCCTCACCCCAACTTTAAAGAATGGGATTTTTTTTAAAAAAAAACTTAGAAAATAGCTTTATTATTTTTTAAAAAAAGCATAAAAGGAAGATTAGTAGAGACAACAAGCTGGATTATTTCCTTCAGTTATATATATTGGACAGGTGTCTAAGACATTGTTATGCTGCTAACCTTCTGCTGTATTTTAGTTCCTTCATGTGTGTAGATTTTTTCTATTGGATTCTTTAATGCTCTCTGATTTTCATTTTGATATTTTAATTGTTACAACCCGGCTTGAGAGTGTCAGTCTGTCAAATACCATTGAACAGGATTGTGCTCAAACATAATGGTAGTACAACAATTTTATTGTAAGTGACCAAGCTGATGGAACTGTACACAAACCATATCTGGCATGGAAAATGCCAAGTGATCAAACTAGGCAACCATCTTAAGGTCGACATTTCTTTTATTATGCAGCCAGCAACCCTATCTGGCAATTAATGTCGGGTCTCAGGACCACCTTATCTCGATGACAAGCAATATAGTGAGGGTTCACTCAGAGCAAACAGAGTTCGCCTGAATTTTATTATATATTATAATATTTATGTATACCCCACTTTATCTCTCCCGAAGGAGTGTGGACTAGCAAACATTACAGTAACAAGTAAAACGGTCTTCCAAGGAACAAGTCAAAAAGCTGATGTGGCCATAGGTTCAAAGAGTTTACCTGAAATATGGGAGAGAACACAAGTTTCATTACTTTGATTGTCAACCGGATCTCCTCTCCATCTTGAATGGTTGAGTTCAACATTGACTTCATGGAGATGAAAGATTGATTCACCTGTCTGATAAGGTTCAGCAGGTCTTACTTCCTGCTCATACATCTTCCAAAACCTGTTCCTACTCTAAGTGAAGGCATTTCAGCTTGTTTCTTCAGGACCGATGCACAACCCCTCCAGTCCATTCCATCAAACATATTCTGGAGTTTCTGATTCGAACCACCAACCTTTCTGTCAGCAAGTTCAGCAGCTCAGTGGTTTAAGTCACTGTGCCACCGAGAGCTCCTGGTTAAAATGTTACATTTCAGCTATTTCATTGAACCTAAAGAGAATTGTTTAAGTTTTTATTTAGGAGTATAAAAACCTCCATCTGCCAATATTCAACTCGACCCTAGCTTTTCACATGAACCAGAAAATTGTACTTCCAACTTCTATTCTGGACCCACCACCTCCTTTGGGGAGGAGACTGCATATTTTGAGTGTAAGATGGGCTCTGTCCTTCTATCTGCACAGGGGATCTACTATAAGGAAGTCTACTGGACTCTTTGTTTGTTATGAAAAGGACAGAATTGGACTCCCTGCCTTTCCAGAGACTCTCAAAATGGATTGCCTCTGTTACTGACTTGTGCTATGAACTAGTTAAGAAACCTCTTCCAAAGCCAGAGCTATCACCAGAGCTATGTTGTGTTCAACAGCTTTCTTTAAGGTTGAACCACTTGGCTTTAAGCAGTTCCGTAGTTTACCACAATGACATTCATTTCCTGTTACTGTTTGAGAACTCATTTTAAATTAGATGTGGCCTTCGTCTGTTCTGTTCTTTCTGCATATATACTGTCATTAGTGTGGATTAAACAAGAGGCAAAGGTTGTTTAAATGTTGGATTTTTATTGATCTGCATAATGATCTCTGATATATCTGAACCAATGAGATTAGATATGTGCATCTTCTTTTTTCTTGTTTCTATGCAAAAAAAGATGTTTATGTTGGCATAGAGTATTTATGCCTCTGTTTTCTGTACTTTCTGTGCTCTTGCAGATATTTTCTTGTTGGATGCTGGCAGAAGTTTCTTGTATGTCTGTCTGAAAAAAATATATACAGCTTTGCTAGTCAAAGGGCCAACTAGCAAAGGAGAATCCCAGCCCTTTGTCAGATTGCCTGTCTGCCAAGAGAGGCCCTGTAGCTCTTACCAGCAGGTATGTGGGCATGTGAAGGCTCACTCTCCTGCCCTTTCTCTCTTCCTCTGAAAGCTACAGAGGCTTGCCTTGTAAGTTAAGACTTTATAGCTCGGAGAGAAGAGATGCAGGCAAAGTTGAGTTTGCCCGATTGCTTGTCCCCTCACCCCCCCCCCCCCGGCTATTTAGGCTTGCCTTGCCCAGCAAGGAAAACCCTCCAGTGATGTGGAGGCCAGAGGTGAGTAGTGTTATGAAAGAGAAGTCCTTTCCCTTCCCCAGTCTCATGCCATTCCCATGGAAATGCCATGAAGCTGGGAAATGGCCTGGGCTTTCCCTTTTGTAGAGAGAAGAGGTGGCTCATAGAAGGGGGTTGCCCTTTACAATGACGAAGGTGTGTAGGCCTGACTTATACCCTAAGGAAGGTATAAGTCACCACCAAAACTGCCTAGTGATTTCAGAACATTTTTATGAAGCACTGTGCATACACCATTGAAACCCAGTGGTGTATATTCACAGAAGACCACTCAAAGAAATACAGTTGCAAGTAAGCAACCTGTCCTTCTCCAGTGGGTGAGAAATTGGCAGATAAGGCATACGTCTGAGTTTTCTCACTTGTCCTTTAGTCATCGTCGCTCACTGGGAGCACTTTCATACAGCACATCTTTGTTGTCGGAACTTGACTTTCACGGAGTCTGGCTTGCAGCAGTGGACTTGGAAACACTGTGCTTTCCATTATTCTATACAGAAACCTACAGTGTAGGGAGATATTTAGATTAAATTTATTTCTAGTTACAAGTTCAAGTTAGTACAATTCTGAACACAAGAAAAAGAGTCTGAAAATCTGATATAAAGGAGAGACTTTCAAGTATAAAGCAAAGTTTTTTCTCCTCCCAAAATTAGCTCAACATGTTGTGGCTTAGAAAAACTACTATGGCCTCCATTAGGGTTGTTAAGTGGTGGTGGTGGGAACAACACATAGATATATAGCAAAATGAAACAAAGAGATAAAATGTTGCCTATTCTCATAACTTACATATGAAATAAAATGTATAAGGACTGAAACAGTAAACTGAATTGTCACGTGCACATAAACAAGACTCTCTGGTCAAGATCCCGTATCTCTTCTAGCCTCGAGCATGATATGATGGATTTGGACATCAGATTGGAAGAATGTCAGGAGGCATCCCCGGAGTGCATTGTCTGGCTGGTAGAAGGGCTGGAGGTGCCCAGGTAGCGCAAAAACTAACACATATACTCTATAGAGACACTTAGCAACTGGTCAAAATGAGCTCAAGCAAATTGATTTTACAATAAACCTTGAGTTGATTGTTCTGTCATGTTTGATGTGGACTTTTAAGACAAAGCCCCCACAACAAAAATTGCTTTGTACCCTGTAATGTCTGGTTCTGAAGCAGAGAAATACCTTGGAAGTAGAGCCAACATGGTTGTGACGATGCAGATCAGATAAACTACTGGATTAGCCAAGTGCCTTTGCATAACCCAGTAGGGATTGGCAGGTGGGTTGCAAAGAACACAGAGTGCTCCAAAAGTTCCAGTTATGGAAAAGAACAAAAGGATGCTAAATGCAAAAACAGAGAAGTGTATCATGGTCTGAAATAAAAACAAGAGAAGAATAAGCTGAATGAGATGTCATTTCCATCCATTTCTAAAAACCTAAAAGAGTCAGAAAGAACCACCATTCATTTTATTCATGAATTGATTCATGCATTTACGCATCCATTCATTCAGTTAGTTTATATGCTTATTGGGATAAGTTATTTTACATAGTAAAGTATATAACAATCATTAAGAAAGTTGGGAGTCAAATGTAAGTTCCTTTCAATTTCTGCTGTACTTTCTTTCCATTGTGGTTTTCTTTTTGTTTGTATATTTTTGTGTTTTTGTATTGGAAAGCATCATCTGAAAATTAAATCTGACCTTTCCCTCAGTACAGGACCTGAGGAAATTGATCATTTGAATTAAAACAAAATGTGATAATGTAATATTAACAGACAGTTAATATTAAAAGTCCTGATTATACTGAAAAATATTTGCCTGTTGGTAGAAAGAAAACAGAGAGGGGACCAACTTAGCCGCCTCCAAAGGGACTTCCAGAGTCTGGGGATAGCCACCAAGAAGGCCTCAGCAAATGTGCCTATGGTAGTTATAAAATGAGAAAAAGCTTCCCTTGAGGACAATAATAAATTAGAATAGCATAAAGCAGCATAAACAATAATAAGCAAACATCAAAAGCAACAGCAGACTAATTTTGGAGGGGGAGAGGGGGCCACTATGCAAACTGGTTAAAGGATAGAGTGGATGTCAAGGCTGATAGCAGAAAAGCTGCTGAGAGGTTTGTCAAGACATCAAGATGTTGAAAGAACTATCAGATCCCCATAGATTTTTCACAGCAGAATGAACATGTACACACTTATCCCGACCTGTTCCCAGCAGAGATCATCCACCAAGGCAGTCATCAGTCCTAGCTAAGTAACACACACAAATGGTAAGGAATGCTAAAAGTTGGTGTTTAGCAACATCTGGAGGGCCACATGTCCACATTGCCCCCAGCCTAGAAATAAACTGTGAGTCCTACAACAATCTGTGAATTAAATCATGTACTTACCAAATATTTACTCTCAATCACAAGGTGCAGTATTATTATAAAGAACATGGTAGTGTTAAGAACGCTTCCAAAGGAGTAGAGGTCTATATCAGACTTATAGAATGTCTGTAAAAGATCAATTATTTAAATTTAAAGTATGAGGTGCCTATCTTGTCATTAAAGTCCATACAGCACTGAAATCACAGAGCACTACTGTTTTCTGTAATATATAAAATTTGAATAAGTATTATGAATGAGAAGAATGTTTAAATAATATGCAAATAAACAAGGCTTTGTATTACTTTTAAAATAATCGTGTAAGAAGAGGCTGCTTTTCTTGATACTTGCATAGTAAGGGAGAAAAAAGCAGACTAGACTTTGGTAAAATCCATCCATTATGTTCACAGCAAAAGCTGACTTCCCATATGGCTGAAACAGAAACAGGAGAAACACATGATATATTTTAGTCATTTTTAATAACTTGCTAGTTTATTTGCCTGAACTTCTGCCCAGTAAACTTTTAAAAGTGGGTATGGAGAGCATCATGATGGCATTAGACTTTAGTTTTCAGCAAAGGTCCGAGCCAGTCTGCTGCATGGCAGATCACACATGAGGGATGCAAAGAACAATATGAAACCTCTTTATTTTATCAGCACTTCTGGCACAAGAAAAATCTAGTTTTAAACTAGATTTAGAAATCACATAGGAAGATCTTAAATGTCTCTGAATTAACCCACTTGAAATTGATGTAGAAAAAGACACATTCTTCTTTTCAGTGAGACAAACTAATCGCAATGTTCATAAACAACCCTTGCAGATGGATTATACATAGAAGTTATTGTATCTGGAGAGTGCATAGAAATCTGGACTATAGTTCACATTGAGAGGGTGGTTCTTGTCGATGCCCTCTAAAGAATAGTATCTTTTAAACTGGCAGTTCTTTGAGCTTTGTGGACCCATATCTGAAGATGGTGTCCTTTGCCACTTCAATTAAGTAATTTCACAGTATTAGATTTCTTTTTCCTTTCTTGATATTTTCTCCACTTAGGAGCCCTTCCCAGAGGTTCAAATGGATTTTTTACTACCTGTTTGTCTGGTATTAATATGGAACAAGGCTCTCACATCTGTTGAGCCCTTCTTTAGACATGCTACATTAAAAAAACAAAACCCAAAATGAATTAGTAACAGTAGATAGAACAGCCAGGGATAATCAAACACCCTTTAAATCAGTGGTTCCCAACCTTTGGTCCATGGACCACCAGTGGACCCCAAGAATGAAAATATGGCCCGCGGCCTCACCACTACTACACCATTGCCTCGAAGCAACTAGAGCGACTGGTCTCGCAAAACCCTCTTATAAGTGTCGAGCAACTGGGATGTCGGGAGGGGAGAGGCTGACTCCCCACAAAAGATTACTACTACCACATCAGTTATGGATTATTTAATATGGTCTTCTGTGGGCAAACAGATGGCGACTACTGGATGGCATATGTTCTCCATCAGAATCTAGAGCTGATGTGGTCTATCCAATGCAATTTTCTGAATCAGCACCCCAGATAACCAAACCAGATCTAAAGTTGACCAAAAACTGATTCGTAACCCTTTCAGTACTAATGTTGGAGAATGGTCCTTGGTCAAAGTGATCCCCGGTCAAGTGGTCCCTAGTCAAGAAAAGGTTGACAACCACTGCTTTAAATGGATCCCTTGTCAGATTGCTTACACAACATGGAATGTGTCTGAAAATTGAATTATAATGGGCCTGGAATACAACACCAAGAATATATGAGACATATCCATTGTCATCTATTTCTGAGCCAATAAATACCTCATTTCTCTGACTAGCCTTGTAAAGTTCTGGACAGTTCATGAGACTTTCTGCAGAGACATCTTGGTCTAACACACCATAAATGATAGGGGGTGCTGATGTGAAGAGAAGGTTGAAGAAAATCAAACTCCAGTAATCAATCATGGGGGTTCCTGAAAATCCAGAGAAGAACTGGAACCAGAACAGGAGGCCAACGTAGGCCTGTTAAGATCAGAAACAGGAATTAAAACTAATTGTATGGAATGGTCATTGTTGCTGGAAGACAAAGATTATTTACAGTAACCCACAGGAATGTTAATACTGTCTATAGTTACAGTATACTAAGGCTTATATGAACTGAACTGCCAAACACTGCTCCCTTGCACCCATTTTACCCCTGGAAACATATATATCTAGTATGTTTCAGCATACATTTCCTAAGACCAACCAATTTAATAGTAGTAGGATGTTGCAGCTTAAGAACATATCACATGGTAGATCAACCTGCATAGGAAAGCAACTGGAAATCCAATTGTAAGATATGACAGATCCTACAGATATTGTGGATTGTCTGCCTTGATATTCTGGGTTATATGGCTGTGTAGAAGGGCCTTTAGATAGCCATGTGTCTGAGGATTGCTTAGAAGACTCTGACTTAGGTAAAATGTTGTGACTTACTTTTTGCTTTTGGGGATATGATTATTATTAATCAAATGCAAATTGTATGTAACTTTTGTAATTTGGGCCACCTTGTCTCATATACTTTGAGATACAAATTATCTTCTTCTTTTATGCTGGTCTACAACTATAATACATTATTGATTGAATGAGTCATGATCAATGTCTCAGGGCAAGTGTAACCTCTAAGCTTGCATTTAATGCTAAAAAAAGGGCAACAGGGGTGCCAAATGGGCTTCTATGGGAAAAGCATTACTTTACTCCTACTTTCTTGGAATATCAAATGGTTACATAAATTCAATACAGTTTACCTTATTTTGGGGAGTGGAGGGGCAAAAGTTACAGGCAATCCATAATCCTTAGGCCCCTTCTACACAGCTGTAGAAAATCCACATTGAACTGGATTATATGACAGTGTGGACTCAGATAATCTAGTTCAAAGCAGATATGGATTATCTGCCTTGATATTCTGGGTTATATGGCTGTATGGAAGGGCCCTTAGACTAATTAGGACTTTTGTTTTTATGTGTCCTGATAAAATAGGCCATGGCTACTAGTTGTTTTCATACTCCATTCATGACCCACTGAAGATCTTTCAGAGTTCCTAATGTTCAGAAGAAAACCCAGTAGCTGACAAGATGAGCCTGTTTGGGGTGCATGTTTTCCAATCAGAAATGACACAGAAAGATCCTGTTTAAAGGCTTTGATAATGGAGCCAATGTGTCACAATCTCTTCTTAATGCAGACTGGCAACTTTTTGGTACAGACCACATTTAATAGATTGTAAATGCCTCTGGAGCACTGATCTTTAACCCAACCAGATGGCCAGATTCACTTTTCTGCGGGTCCACTCTGAGTACAAACATTTACTTAACTCTTCCCTGTTCTAAGTATTAAGGAATTGTTTTCCCACACTTGCAAAAGCACCATGCCACCCGTGAGAGCTACATACCAAGTTCTTGTAGAAAAAGTATAGGATCATGTTGGCCAGCCGGGTATAACACCAGTGACCATGAACGAACAGCAGCTTTTTCAGATGCTTGAACTGAGCAAGCGCAAAATCACTTGCCAACACAGCCTGAAAACAAACAAAATAGAAATGAAATATAGCGCCAAGTACATGGTAAGGGACTTATTTAAGGATCTTTAGTACTGCTAGATTGTCTGCCACTTGGTCTCCATAATCCTTCTCCAGAAAAACCAACTTCACATTTCAGCTGGTAGAAAGGTGAATTATCAATCAACGATTAGCTTAACCAGTTAACAAATCTGTACCCCATGCCAAGCCAAACTTCCCAGCTATTAATCAGTAAACATGAAGACTGATTTTACTTCACTCTGATTCATTTGAAGTTTTCATTGGCATGCTCAGTCCTGAATCATTGTTACAGCTGCAAGACAGTTTTAGATCAGCTTTGCCTGCTGTTAGCATTGGCATCACTTGCCCATCTTACCAGTCTCAATGGACACCAACTGCCTCTTCCTATCTATACACCATTTTCTCTTCTAGTTCTCCTACAGCCATTACACTATACCCTTTTAAAAGGTATTCTTAATTTATTGATTTCAGAATATGTGCCTATTGATTCATTGCCAATTAAGTAACACATCTTGTCCTTTTAACTTAACATCAAGGTATGTGTTGCACTCATTAAATAAATTGTAGAACCCAAGTCTTTGCATTACCAGCTCATCTATGACACCCTTCAATTGTGCAGATGTCTGCCTCAAGCAGTAAATCATCTTTCACCTTTTAAGATATCTACCTGAATTAACTGTGAGAACTGGAATTTGAAAATTTTTGGTTTCTTTTGCAAACAAGGAATGGCGATAAAGTTTCGGTGAAAACACAATTTCCCCATGGTAACTCTTCCAGGAGTGAACCTCCTTTCCTAGGAGTAGATTTCTATCACTTCCTGTTGTCTCAGCCCCATTCTTAACTATGAGTCATTTGTATGTAAGTTGGATGTTTGCAATTCAGGGACTGCCTATACTTTTCTTTATAGTAGTAGAAGATTTTGGTGTACAATATGAAAGGGCTAAGATTTTCTATGTCCAGTCTTTCATCCCACTGGCAATATATTATGAAAGTTGAATGAAAAGTAATGCCTCCACCTTCGTTACTTGGGTTTGGATGGGAATATTTTAATAAATCAAACACATAAATAATCCTTAGAATGTGCTCTTTAACTACCACTATTCACTTTTCCATATAATCACCAGACAATTGTATATATTTCTACCAACGATGAACAAGTTTTCTAAAGCCATCACAGAAGAAGTCGACACTCTGTTTCCACAACCAGCATCTCACGGTTCTCTCAACATCTTCATCAGAAGCATAATGATATCCCCACAGATCTTCTTTCATTATCGGGAACAGATGGAAGTCATACGGTGCCAAATCTGGACTGTATGGAGGATGTCGTACGGTGGTGAGATCCAGTCTCTGAAGTTTCAAGTCTGTGCACTTTCATTTCGGGCGTCAGCATCCTGGGTACCCATTGTGCACAGATATTCCTATAGCCAAGCAAAGCAATAATGTGACCCACACGTTCTTGTGAAATGCCGATTGTGCTTGCAATTTCTCTCTGAATGATACGATGATCGTCCTGAATCAATCTGTCAACCTTTTCCTTGTGAAACTTGGTGGTTGCTGTCACAGGGCATCTAACTCTTTGTTTGTCACGCAGGTCAAATGTTCCCATTTCAACATCTTTGAACTTTCTCGCCCAATGACGCACAGTACTCACATCAAATTCATTGCCCGACTTACCGGGCAAGGCCTGTTACGGTGGGGGGTGCCCTCCCTCTGGCCATGTTGTTAGCAGGGGCTTCTCTTTCCCAAAGCCCCTGCATTGCTGGAATTTTCCCGCCACTGGACCAGCTGGCAAATCAGAGGCTAGCTCCTCCCAGCCCCTGGCATTGGCCAGGGGCTGGTCGCACCCTGTGCCCAGCGGCCTTAAATAGGCTGCGCTGGGGCCCAGCAGGCACCAGGCCTGCTTCGAGTTGTCCTCCCACCCACCCTGCATGTTCATGGTTTTGTTCATTGTTGCAATTGGTTGTTCATTATCTGTTCGTCACAACTTTGGTTGGCATGTGGCATGGGCCCTGGATCTGGTTCTGCCCCTCCCCTATTGGCGGGGAGGGAGCATCTGGCGGTTTCCAGGGGTGCCGTGTCATGTGACCCGGTATTGTGCCGGCGGGCCCCCTGTTGGACTCTTCTGGTATCGGTCAGCAGCGGGCTGATCGATCTTGATCCAGAACCCATGCCTAGCAGCCAACCCTGTGTTCCTGTAATTAATAAATTAAGTTGTGGCCATTTTTACTCCATCTATGTGTCCGCGTCATCTCTGGTTCTCTGAGAGGGAGGAGTGTCGCCCATCCACACGCAACACAATCACCATAAACAGCTTGCATTCTCTGATGAATCTCCTTTGGGGTGACACCTTCTGTTGTCAAGAATTCAATGACTGTACATTGCTTAAGTTGCATTGACCAACAGTCTGCGCAGGGTTCCATACTTCACACTTTAACAACACAACTATTCAATGCTAAGGCTTCCCACCAAAATGGAACTGTAGAGGAGAACCTATTGAAGAAGCCAGTACCTGCTGCATACCAGTACTGCCATCTGTTGAGTTACGAAGGTGGAGGCATTACTTTTCATTCAACCCTCATACATACTTTGCAGGCCTGAAAGCTCTTAAACAATATAGTTATAGGTTAACAATGTAGCTATAGGTAACATTGCTTTCATTTATGGTTTCATCAGCTAACCCACCTGCATGCCTTCTTGGCCACAGATTCCAATTCCAACATCAGCAATTTTAATCATACTGACATCATTGGCACCATCACCTTGCAGGAGAGGAGTAAAGATAGCATTACAATGATGGGTTGATGGAAAAGGCAAACATGCCATATATTGTGTTGTCGAAGGCTTTCATGGCTGGAAACACTGGGTTGCTGTAGGTTTTTTCGGGCTGTATGGCCATGTTCCAGAAGCATTTTCTCCTGACATTTCGGCCACATCTATGGCAGCCATCCTCAGAGTGCATAGAAATGACATGCCAGGAGAAAATGGGGGGGGGGGGGAGAGCAGAAGCGATTTTCCTCCCTTTCTCCTGGCGTGTCATTTCTACGTGCCAAGATAACTCCGGCAGCCCTCTAATGGAGGCCAGGTAAGTTCTTCTTTTTTAAAAAAGGGCTTTGGGGGGCTTTTGGGGAGGAGTTGGTGTTCTCATGGTTTTCCAGGCTAATTTAATCCAGAACTTTTGATGGAGAAGTCCAGAACTTTAATAATAATAATAATAATAATAATAATAATAATAATACTTTATTTGTACCCCGCTACCATCTCCCCAAGGGACTCGGTGCGGCTTACATAAGGCCGAGCCCACAATACATCAATACAAGCAATAACAACTACAATACAAAGCAATTAAAATAAATCTCAAACACAAATAGCATAAACATTGACAATAGCACAACACATATTTAAAATCTATGGCTGGGCCGAATGTAATTAAAATTTAAAATAATGCTGGGCATGAACAAGATAGAGAGGTGGGGCGTTGGTGGGAACATAGTAGTGGGTTTAGTAGTGGGTGAAGCAGCTCTTCATCCTCATCCTCATCACTACCCTGACAAATTCAGGCTGATTTTCCAACAATTAATCCCACAAGTAAAGTACGCTACATGTAAGAAATGCCCAAAGGATGGATGTGTATACTAGATGGAATTAATTGGCACAATCATTCTCAGTTTATTATATAGGACCACCAGTCTATATCTGGCGCTGTACAGGGTAATGTAAACAGCAAAACAAAAATTGTCCCCGCTGTTCAATGTTCTTCCAGTTCAAAATCATTTTTACACACAATGGACAGTTTCATTATGAAAGAGCTCTCACTCACCAATAGCCAGTGTCATCACCCTCAGCTCCTTCCGCACCATTGACACTAACTGGCTCTTCTGCACAGGGGTTGCTCTGCAGCAGATCACTCCCCGAACACATGAAGTGAGCTCTAAGAACTTCTTTTGCACACGTTCATGCAAGGCAAATTTTAGCGTTGGTCCATCTATAACCAGTGCATAACTGTACTGAGGAATCTTAACGTGTGTACTGGCTGAGACTCTGAGAGCAATTGTGCTACGCCTCTCTTTCGAGCAAGCATTTGACCTGATGTCTTCTAAAAAACTCTCTATCATGTTTGTGCACTCATCCTGGTTAGGAAAAAGAGGGATGGAAGATGACAAATTGTAGTTTTTGTTCAATTCCTTATATAATTATACTTTGTATACATATCTGGGTGGTAAGACCTGTTACATACCAGCATGTTTTGATTTTATGATGTCTGTGATAAGCTCTTCTCTTGGTACTGTCGCTCCTAGAATCACATTTGGTATGGATACAAGAGACCACTTTTCTGGTGGCTGCTCACAAGCTTTGCTCTGGTTCCCTGCTCAGGGAAGCAATATTACTCGCCCACCATTTCTCTTGTCTGTTCACTGGCTAGCAAGCACTTTTTCATTCAGACTGGCACTGAATGAGACTGTTGCTTCTTTTCTATTGATATGGTTTTAATGGCAATATAGCCTGTTTTTCCTGTTTTAATATATAGTGGGACCTTGATGCATAGTTTAGTCCCAGTGTGGATGCTAAAATCCATGAAACCTTTAGTTCCATTATATACAAATCCAGGGTAAAATACTGTTCCTTATATAAAAAGAAAACATCAAGATTGGCATTTTGAAAAAAAGTTTTGAGTATTTTAAAGTGATGGGTTGTTGAATCCATGGATACAGAATCAATGGATGCGGAGGGCAGACTTTTATTTGTATTGTCGAAGGCTTTCATGGCTGGAATCACTAGGTTCTTGTGGGTTTTTTCGGGCTATATGGCCATGTTCTAGAGGCATTTTCTCCTGACATTTCGCCTGCATCTATGGCAAGCATCCTCAGAGGTAGTGAGGTCTGTTGGAATTAAGAAAATGGGTTTACATATCTGTGGAATGACTGGGGTGGGGCAAAGAGCTCTTCTCTGCTGGAGCTAGGTGTGAATGTTTCAGCAACCAAAAAGCCCACTATATGGCTCAGATATGTGGATGACACCTTCACCATTTGGAACCATGGAGAATAAGAAGTCAACAGGTTCCTGGAGCATCTTAACAGCATCCACCCAAAAATCCAATTCACAATGGAAAAAGAAAATGAAGGAAGACTGCCTTCTCTAGATGTCCTAGTCATCCGCAAACCAGATCAACAATTGGGTCACACCGTCTACAGAAAACACACACAGATAGATATCTACATAAAAACTCCAACCATCACCCAAGTCAAAAAAGAAGCACCATTAAAGCCTTGGCAGACCGTGCAAAAAGAATCTGCGAACCCCACCTCCTCCAAGATGAACTGAACCACCTCAACTGGGCACTCCAGGCCAATGGATACTCCACCTCAGACATCAGAAGAGCTGCAAGACCAAGAACAAGCCACGAGAGTAAAGATGAAGATCCACCCAGAAGAAAAGTGTTCCTGCCATACATCAAGGGAACCACTGACCGCATAGGGAAGCTGATGAGGAAACACAACATACAAACTATCTACAGACCCACCAAGAAAATCCAACAAATGCTATGTTCAGCAAAGGACAAGAGGAATCCTCTCACCTCTGCAGGAGTCTACTGTATACCATGCAGCTGTGGACAAGTCTACATAGGGACCACCAAACGCAGCGCCCAAACACGAATCAAGGAACGTGAAAGGCACTGCAGACTACTTCAACCAGAGAAGTCAGCCATAGCAGAGCACCTGATGAACCAGCCTGGACACAGCATACTATTTGAGAACACAGAAATGCTGGACCACTCCAACAACCACCATGTCAGACTACACAGAGAAGCCATTGAAATCCACAAGCATGTGGACAATTTCAACAGAAAGGAGGAGACCATGAAAATGAACAAAATCTGGCTACCAGTATTAAAAAACTCTAAAATTATAACAGCAAAACAGCAGAGAGGAAACAACCAGGCACATCTAATCACCTCTCAACAAAAGATTCCCCCAGGCTCAGCCAGGCCTTCAAATGCTAATGAAGGTGGTCAGTTGAAACATTCACACCTAGCTCCAGCAGAGAAGAGCTCTTTGCCCCACCCCAGTCATTCCACAGATATATAAACCCATTTTCCTAATTCCAACAGACCTCACTACCTCTGAGGATGCTTGCCAGAGATGCAGGCGATACGTCAGGAGAAAATGCCTCTAGAACATGTCCATATAGCCCAAAAAAACCCACAAGAACCTAGACTTTTATTTGCTTTCATTTGTATTTTACTGTTAGCTGCTTTGTCTGCTATTTATCTGCGAAAAGGCAGAAGAAAACTAAAGAAATAAAAATAAATAATCAGAAATGTTAGAGAGTCATAAGCTATTGTGCTTTTTGCTCCTTTTTGCACAGAAATGAGAAGACATGAGAAGAAATGATGAAAAGCTTTAATTTCCACTTTGATGTTATGCCTGGTCCATAACTATGGTTATGGAAAAATAACCAGTCTTCTTACCAGAAATTGCCATGGTTCAAAGAAACAAAAGTTAGGATTAAGCATAGAATTTTGCCGTTGGATGAATTGGTGTGTAGCATTTAATCAAAAATAGAAGCAATCACTTCTGGACTCTTCACAACTCTGTGTATGTCAGCTCCAGCGTTGTGGTGGCTCATTTCCATCATAAAAAAAAAAAAACATGGCTTATGCTTGATAAATGATGGATAATCATGATATCCAAACCTGTCACACGAGCAAGGCTTTGTTAAATGTTTAGTTAGCCACTCACCACTTTTGTTTTTCTTTAACCTGGAATTGGAAACCAGTTGTATATTTTCCTATCTGTCGATCTATCTATCTGGAACCCCTGGTGGTGCAATAGGTTAAACCTTTGTGTCGGCTGAACTGCTGACTGAAAGGTTGACGATTTGAATCCAGGGAGCTGGGTGAGCTCCCATCTGTCAGTTCCAGCTTCCCATGTAGAGACATGTGAGAAGCCTCCCACAGGATGGCAAAACTTCCAGGTGTCACTGGGCAACATCCTTATAGATGGCCAATTATCTCACACCAGAAGTGACTTGCAGTTTCTCAAGTTGCTCCTGACACAAAAAAATCTATCTGACTGTCTGATTCCTGGGGAGAAAGATGTATTATGAAGTCAAACAATACATATACAAATTAAGTTTTTTTAAAAGGAAATAAAACACCGGGATATTGCCTTATGCAATACTAATGAACTACGCAGCTTCTACATAAGTTCTTGGAAACTTGTCTGGATTTCCAACAGAAATCAATGGGAGTTTTAAAGGCAGTTGTGTGCTAGCGATATACAGGGATTATTCACAACATCATGTTAGCGGGTGTTTTTATTTTTAAATCTGCCATGATGGATCTGCATTTCTCGCAAGAGATAGTTGACCTAAAATGCCTAAAATTCAATTATAGCTAGGGAAATACCAATAAGGAAAATTAGACTGCCTGCCCAATATTTTACACAAAATACTCAATTAATTCATCACTTGTCAAATGGAAAAACAAACACCTAATTTTGTGATCAACAAAATAATTGCTCGCCTCCTTCTTACCACCCATCTAATAACATATTTTTAAAGTATTAAATATATTTTTCTTGTTTTTCAATGATTTTTATGGTTATAGCATTGATTAGAATCAAACAATATTAATGATTTTTTTCTATCAAAAGGTATAATTAGCATATAGAAAATAATCTCATGCTGTGAAAAGAATTCATAGCACATTAAAGATAATCAAGCAAAGCTGCAGGAAAATACAACAAAGAGCGACTTAGAAAACTTAGATTTGCTCCAGTTTGGGAGACAAAATTCTGTATTATGTCATTTGCTAGTCTACTATTTCTTTAGCATCTTGAAAATATTTCAGCCACAATTTAAAATGTGTAAATGTCTTAACCAAAACAGAGTGACAGATTAAATTTTGTTTTAGATTTCAATAGAGGCTAACACACAAAATACTTCTATAGTATGGTCATCTTTAACCTGGCAGCCTCTAGATCAGTGTTTTCTAAACTCCGGACCTTCAGTTGTTTTGGATTTCAGCTTCTGGAATTCCTGATCACTGACCAAACGAGCTGGCACTTATGGGATTTGAAATCTAAAGCACTTGCAAGAATAGAGTTGGAAAATCACTGCTTTAGATGTCCTGAGCAATTTAGTGGATACTCTCACTTTGGCTATTTTCTGATGCAAAAAGGGTTGTCTCCTAGTCATGGCCAAAGTCCATGAAATTCAGTCTTTCGGTCATTATAGAGCAATGCAAAACATTTCAGTAAAATACAACTACGGAAAATGTCAAATGTACCAAACTGTTACTCTTGAGAATGAAGAGCTGATCAGTAGAATCCAGTAATTTACAGGAATACGCTATATTGACAGCAGTCTCCCGTTTGTCACCAGTCAGCATCCAAATATTAATCCCTGCTTTTCGAAGGGACTCTATGGTTTCTGGGACACCTTCTTGCAAGCGATCTTCAATCCCAGTGGCACCTTTGAAAACAAGCAAGTTGATAAAACAAAACAATAGCAGACTGTAAAGAGCAATGCAAATAACGTATGTGGACTTAAAGGCCATTTTGAGACTTTCATGTCCACCCGAAACACATTTTTTCATATCCCCCCCCCCCCCATAAACCAGCTTTTTATTTCCAAATATAATAGAGGGAACCTATTGCAGGTTTGGGAAAGAGAATGCCTAAGGCAGTTGTTCTCAACCTTCTGAATGCCGCGACCCCTTCTACAGATCCTCATGTTGTGGTGACCCTCAACCATAACATTATTTTCATTGTGACTTCATAACTGTAATTTTATTACTGTTATGAATCATAATGTAAATAACTGTATTTTCATTCGCTGGACCAAATTTGACACAAATACCCGATACGCCCTAATTTGAATACTGATGGGGTTAGGGGTCCAGTCCTTCCAGCCTCAAGTGATCTCCCTCACCTATGCATGTGCACCAAGCTGCCATGTGCTGAGCACACCTTCTCTCCCCTCCTCACTTGGCGTCTCAGAAACAGCCCTTCCCTTGGCTGAGGGGTCACCGGAGAGGCTGGCCAATCACAGCAGGAGGAAGGCTTTTGATGGGAGGATTCGCTATCTCCAAAAAGGATGAAAGGACAGGTGGAGAGACCTTCAGCCTTCTCTGCCAAAGGGGTTCCTGAGATCATCAGAAAAATGTGTTTTCTTATGGTTTTTGGCAACCCCTCTGAGACCCACCTCACAACCCAAACAGGGGTCCTGACCCCCAGGTTGAGTAATGCTGGTCTAAGGGGAGATGCCACTGTTCCATAACACTGCTCACTTTACACTCTGCATTGCACTAGAATACCAACTTTGCCCCATGTTTCCCCATGTTTCTATGGGGAAATCTTGCATTGATTCTCTAGACTGTTGTAAAAAGATGGTTGTGCTTATCAGAAAAATTAAGGTATATGGTTATGTGTGTGATGTAATAGCATAAATGTAATACAATAAATGATGATTTGGAAATAGGTGAAAATTTGGGGAGGTATTGGTAACTGGCTGAATATTTTGAAGGGATTTCAAAATATGAGAGACATGAGAAAGATAGGAATTACTTAGAATTACTTAGAGTCATGTCAGCTAGTCTCATTCAGCAAGGATTATGAAAAGATAGGGAAATAATTAGAAGTGCCATTTGTTTAGAGTAGGAATGACTGGGGGGGAGTTCTTGGGGAGAGAGGACTACTGGGAGTTTCTTTCCCTCTGAGGTGGCCAAAATATTGGTCTTTGGAGGCTGCATTATTCCCCCTGCCCTGTTGTAGATGATCACGTTGCACATACTATTTATGGTTTACTAATTCAGGAGCATACTGTTAATTAATTTGTTCCTTCTTTCAAAAAAATGAGCTCTGTGAGTTAGGTTGTTCGGAACGTTTGGTCCTCCAGTCAACTTCACCCAACACAACCAAGGGATTGTGAGGGTTACCTAGTTTCAAATGTCTGGAGGCCTTACCTTTGTTTGCATGTGTCAAAAGCACATTTCCAATACAGCTTTGATACTTCAGGGAATTAAGTGACAATTATTAGATATGGATTTAAGAATTTCAGATATTCTATAAGCCACTTTTTATTTCAACTCACCAAGCAAAATCAAGTTGTTCTCAAGTCTTTCTGCTGACTCAAGGAGCATTTCTTCCCTGTTTTCTATACTGCTTTCAGCTATAAAATGTCCTTGTGACCATTCTTCATATTCCTCATCATTCAAGACCTGCAGAATCATCAAAAAGATAGACAGGAGAACCACTACAACTAAAAACCATTAAAAACGCACATGTAGCTGAATTTTTATCATTCCAATCAGTCCTTCAGTCACTTGAAGTTAAAAGTCTTCCTCTTAAAAATGTTTTACTCTTTGGTCATATTCTTTGGCATCTCCATTATAGCAAGAAAGAAAAGTAAACAAAGGCAGTTTTAATTGACACATCTTTGGCCACACTACCTGGGGTTGACAGGCAGGTTATGGGGTATTAAATCCAAAACAACAACAACAAAAACAAAACCCCAAAGTGACTGTGGGAGAAAATAGCAACCATAGCACATATGGAATTGGAATAATCTGGCTCCAAGGTCTTTAATAAAAAGCCATGCTTTGATTCTGCACAGGAAAGACACCGGTATCGGCACAAATTGGGTTTCCAGGAGGTGGAAAAGGGCAAATTGACTTTTCTTTTGTCGTCTGTTGAAATATCTGCATACAGTGCAAGAGAAGAAAGACACTTACTACTTCAAATTCCTTCTTCCTGGATAATATAAAAAGGGAGAGAGTGCCTTTATTTCATGATATATTTCTGTGTTGATATTGTGTCACCGTCTAGTGCAGTGGTTCTCAACCTTCTGAATGCCGCAACCCCTTAAAACAGTTCCTCATGTTGTGGCGACCCCCAACCATAACATTGTTTTCATTGCTACTTCATAACTGTAAGTTTGCTACTGTTACGAATCATAATGTAAATATCTAATATGCAGGATGCATTCCAATTCATTGGATGAATTTTGGCACAAATACCTGATACACCCAATTTTTAATACTGCTGTGGTTGGGAGGGGGGTTGATTTTGTCACTTGGGAGTTGTAGTCGCTGGAATTTATAGTTAGACTGTAATCAAAGAGCATTCTGAACTCTACCAACAATGGAATTGAGCCAAACTTGGCACACAGAACTCCCATGGCCAACAGAAAATACTGGAAGGGTTTGGTGGGCATTGACCTTGAGATTTTGGAGTTGTAGTTCAATTTCATCCAGAGAGCACTGTGGATTCAAACAATGATTGATCTGGACCAAACTTGGCACACATACTCAATATGCCCAAATGTGAACACTGGTGAAGTTTGGAGAAAACAGACCTTGACATTTGGAAGTTGCAGTTGCTTGGATTTATTATTCACCTAAAATCAAAGAACCAACTTCCCACACGGAACCCCATGCATCAAAAGAAAATACTATGTTTTCTGATGGTCTTTGGTGACCCCTCTGGTGCCCCCTCATGACCCCTCAGGGGTCCCAACCTCCAGGTTGAGACATGCTGGCCTAATGTGTTAGGATCATGAACTATTGCCATTAGTTCGGGCTAATATCAAAGTGGTCCCACGCTTTTTCCCACCCCCACACCCTTTTTTTAAAAGTTCCATCTCTCTTTCTGATGCCCCTTACTCAAAGATCCTTCCTTTCTGTGTTCTTTTCCAAATCAGTGTTGGTTGAATTGTCAAAATTGCATCCTACTGAATTTTGAGGGAGTTTCCCTCCTCAATAAGCAGAAATCATGAGTTATGACCTATTTCTAAGTGGTCTCGTTTTTCATGCAAAGTGTTTGCCACGGGACCAACCCACCAACATTCAGGATTATCAGAAAATGATGATGATACTGTAAGAATATAAAGCATAATATTCTACACAAAGCAAAAACACTGTGTGCTATACAGAGATTGGCTGGAGAACTGTGTACTTGGGATAGATTTCTCAAAATGTTATGAGAGAACTCAAAACAAGAAAAAGCCCATAGTTCAATGTATTGCCAAAGGCTTTCATGGCCGGAATCACTGGGTTGTTGTCGGGCTGTTTGGCCATGTTCTAGAAGCATTCTCTTTTGACGTTTTGCCAACATCTGTGGCAGGCATCATCAGAGGATGCCTGCCACAGATGCAGGTGAAATGTCAGGACAACCCAGCCCATAGAACTTTCTTTCTAACAGTGAGTGCTTTTCTTTACATAGAACATTGCCTTCCCTATGCTGAATGTATAAGGAAGGTCGAATTCTAATGAATGGATAAACTAAAATAAAATGATTTTTTTTCATCTTAGTTCAAATAGCAACCCCGTTTTAAAAAAAAAGTCCATGATATGATTAAGTTAGGGTCACCCTAATTTGGAAACAATTTGAAGGGACATCATTGTGCACCTGATACATCTGTGCACCTCGTCACAGGCCTTGATCACCACAAAATAGGGATGCTTTACTGTGGTATTCTTTATTTTTCTTGAAATATTCACCCAGTTTTTCAAGTCCTAATGCCCCAAGCCCAAGTCCAAAGTGTTTAGAAATCTATCTCTGATTCTGAAAAATATATTTTTTTCACCCACAAAATCAAATAGTGCTTATGGGAGGTTTTGAGGGGGTTGATTGCTTATTCTGGGTGCTTCTGGAAGAAACAAATAATTGGAGAGTGAGTAGGAAAAGCAGTCCACAGAACGGGGAGGGAGCAAGGGGTTAACAATAACTTTGGGGGCCACATGAGTTCCTAGGACTGCACTCTGTCCATCCCAGAATACATTTTAGCCATTCACGTCAATGGAAAAGGCAACTATGTGACTGTGTTCTGTGTATGCAGAACATATCCTTCTTTGGAAAACCATACGTTTGTGAAGTCGCATGTCAATGTTTGTGGCTCTGACTCTCACTTTGAACCACATCCTTTACTTTTCAGATCAATATATGATTGGATGTGTCAGACATCCAGATCAGTGAGTTGGGGCTTTATCTTAAAATTATCATGTCCAGTGTATCTTCTATGTTTCTTACAATATTATTTACCATCATATTCATATTTTATTTTCATTTTGGAATCTTCCCCTGCATTCTACTTCCCTGTTGGTGTAACACAAATAACATCCTGTTCCTTTCAGAACAAAACTAATGATTAAAAAAAAACCAAAAAAACAAACAAACAAGAAACGATTACCTTCATTGCTATACAAAGAGTGCGGAGTCCCTGTGATGCATAATCATCTAAATGCCTCTGGGTTCTTTCCTGAATTCTCTTCCTGAGTCTATCTTTCTCTTCATTACCTGAGTTTAAAGGGAAAAACAAATATGCTTGTAACATGGAAATATGCCCCCATATTTATAAAAAAATAGTGTTATTACTTCTACAAATCTTTTTGTAAAAAGGTTCAATCCTGAGATCTGCCAACATCTTGCATCAAATACAAAAAAAACCCCAATTTTGTGATATAAAGCACTAATCAACAACAACTAACAATGCTACTGAACCTAACCAATACACAAAACATACATACAAAAGCAAAACTAGCAAATGTAGAAACTAATATAGGGACCTGCCATTCTCTGTCTGATGTTTTTTAGTTCTGCCTAGTTTACTCCCTTTAAGAATTATTATATAATCCTACTTCTATATATAGTAACATATTACCAGCTCACAAATCCCACTATTACTCAGTCCCCTAATCTTTGGGGTTTTTTTTTTTTTCGTGTCAGGAATGATTTGAATTGCTTCTGGTGTGAGAGAATTGGCCATCTGCAAGGACATTGCCTAAGGGATGCCCGGATGTTTTGATGTTTGACCATCCTTGTGGGAAGCTTCACTCATGTCCCAGCAAGGGGAGCTGGAGCTGACAGAGGGAGATCAACCCGCTTTCCCCAGATTCAAACTGCTGACCTATTGGTCAACAGTCCTGTCAGCACAAGGGTTAGCACATTGTTTCATCGGGAGCTCCATCTTTGGGGGATGTAGCTATATCTTTATTATAATATAACCAATAACGGAAAAGGATTATGCACAAAGCCAGAGCAAGGCACATCTTTAAATGTAGGCAAAAAATAAAACACTAATCTCAATACACAAACTCCCAGTATATTCAAATGTCCAACTAGCAGGATGAAACAATTTCTGCTATACATTCAATTAGATTCTGCAAAGCTTTTAGACATAAGTATGTCTCTTCCCTGAGTCCCTGGTGGTATAGCAGGTTAAACTGCTGAGCTGCTGAACTTGCTGACTGAAAGGTTGGCAGTTCAAATCCGAAGAGTAGGGTGAGTTCCCACTGTTAGCCCCAGCTTCTGTCAGCCTAACAGTTCAAAAACATGCAAAATATGACAGCCCTTTATCCTAGGAGAATTCACATTTAAAAAACGCAGATGTACCTGGGGGCCTGTTAAACCCACCCCTGAAAGAGTGCACTTTCTGGTGTGGGTGTCCAGATGTTCTGCCGGGACTGGCCGGACAAAACATCTGGAGACCCTCCCCCACAGCCCCCAAACCCCTTTTAAAAAGTAAAATAATCTTATCTGACCTCCATTACAGTCTTGCTAGAGCTCTCCTGGTACGTAGAAATGGCACGTCAGGAGAGCAGGGGGAGGGGGGGGGGAGTGGTGAGATTCCCATAGTTTTCTGGACTAATTTAGTTTCTGCAATAAAGGGGTGGTCTGGATGGGCCCTCCATCAATAGATACCACTTTGGCAAGAAGGTAACAGCCCTGCATGCAGTCATGCTGGTCACATGACCTAGGAGGTGTCTAAGGACAATGCCGGCTCTTTGGCTTAGAAATTGAGATGAGCACCACCCCCCAGAGTCGGACAAGATGAGACTTCATGTCAGGGGAAACCTTATCTTTACTTATGTCTCTTCCCACTTTCTACAGAAACGACTATCAACAAAGAATGAGAAGAAATAGGCTATAAATCCTCCACATATGACATCATATAGGATTATACATTTTAATTTTCCAGGTGCAATGCTACCAAAAATATAATTATATATGAGCCTTTTCATTTTTGATGTGAGCAACGCATTTTAACAAATTGTCTCCTGAGGATGCATTTATTATATAAAGCCAATGCAGCCCAACACCACCCCAACCAGAAAGATAGGCTATCAATCAAATGAATCAGATATGAATATCAGTTAGACAAAAGTCTTTTGCAGTGTCAGTTTGGAAAGTAGATAAAAGGGTCATGAATACCTGTTGGTTCTGTCTGCAGCAAATCCATCATCACAGAGTCTGCACCCTTTGTATACACCACAATTCGTTTTAAAATTGGGTGCTTAACCACTACAGACATTCGCTTGCGGGTCGAGTCGAAAGGCAAAATGTGCAACCGTTGAAATGTTAACATTCCCATATAATTCATGTCTATCACCACCTGCTCAGGATTTCTAGCCACCAGAGTGCACTGATAAGCCCTAGCAGCATGCACTAGTGCTGCTTCATCAGGACTCTCTGCTTCATAGGAGAGCTCTGCTGGATCATAGTCAAATGGCAACCCATCTATATCAGTCCCTGGTGCACGTAAAAACTCCATTTGTTTAAACTCAGAAAATCCCTCTTGTATGCTTTCCGGTTCATCTAAAGACTCCAATTGTTCATGTTCAGGAAGGTCCTCCTTACTAGTCCCTGGTAAACATGAAAACTCCATTTCTTCGTGCTCAGATGTTACATGGCTATCTGCGCTATCTGAAGACTCTGAGAATTGGCCAATTATAGATGCTGGAAACTGTACATGGAAAACTGTCAGATTTGGTGATTTCTTGGGTCTTTCATGCCGTGAGTCATGTATGTTTTGAGTCTGAACAGACATGGGGCTAATTTTTCGGGGTGAAAACTTGCTTAACATATGCCTAATGGGTAATGGAGATGTTTTGCCGACCGAAGACCACCGCCTCTGAAAAAGAGTAAAAATGAATCAGTAATCCAGCCCAGTACTAGTCCTGCCCCATTAGTCTCAAATCTGCACATGCCCATTTTTCTCAGCTATTTGTTGTTTTGTTGCTTGGTTTATGTTTTATGATGTCTTACATTTTATTGGTTTTATTGTTTTAATATAGTTGACTGTTTTATGTTTTTAATTGTGTTACTTGTAACCTTTGTTTATATCAGGCTTGATCCCCATTTAAGCTGCCCCGAGTCCCTTCAGGAAGATGGAGGCAGGATATAAGAATAAAGTTATTATTATTATTTGAAACACAACAAGATTAGTACACAGCAAACAAGATCACTGTGCTGGTTGTTGTATTGGATCACATGTGAGACACTTCCCAAGTGTTTAGGACTGTGTGCTGTATTGGCAAATAATACATGCAGATCCCAGTAAGGTGGCCTTTTGCAGCTGACAGATGACAATTTTGTCAGTGCCAATTGTGTTTAAGTGCAGGACAAGGTCTTTAGACACTGCACCTAGTGTGCCAATCACCACTGAGACCACCTTGACTATCTTGTGCCAGAGTCTTTGCAGTTCGACCTTTAAATGTCAGCTTTTCCTGTTGTTGTTTTTCAATCCTGCTGTCGTCTGGGATTGCAACATCAATGATCCACACTCGGTTTTTTAACACAATCGTGAGATAAGGAGTATTGTGCTCCAAAACTCTGTCAGTTTGAATTCGGAAGTCTCAGAGTAGCTTGACGTGTTCATATTCTGTAACTTTTTCCAGCTTGTGATCCCACCAGTTCTTTGTCACAGGCAGATGGTATTTGCGGCACAAGTTCCAATGAATCATCCAAGCAACAGTGTTATGCCTCTGCTTGCAGTCTGTCTGTGCAATCTTCTTGCAGGAGCTGAGTATGTGATCTATTGTTTCATATGCTTCTTTGCAGAGTCTACACTTGGGATCTGTCATAGACTTTTCAATTTTGGCTTTGATGGCATTTGTTATAATGGCTTGTTCTTCAGCTGCCAGAATCAGGCCCTTAGTCTCCTTTTTCAAAGTTCCACTTGTGAGCCACATCCATGTTTTTTCTTTGTCCATTTTGCTCTTGATTTTTCCCAAGAACTGTCCATGGAGAGCCTACTTTTGCCAGTTTTCTTATCTGCACTGCATTCTATTCTTATTCCTTCTTTGCTTTTTTTGCACTTCAAGCAGTTTACTAACTATTCATGTTCCATCTTCCAGGAGACTGGTTCAATGCTTTTTTGGTTGCTTGAAGTGGCTGCCCCTTGCCTTTCTCTTAGAAGCTGCTGCAGCCTTGCAGGGCCTGGAGTTTGCAACCAAAGGTGGGAAAAAGCCAGTCTGCAAACTCTTTGCAGTAATTGGCCTAGGGAGCAGCTCTTAGAGCCTGCCCTTCCTCCTGAGGAGACTCTCCATTTTAGAATCTCCCTGCCCTATTCAGTTCTAAAGAAGCAATTGGATGTGCTGGAGGCACATTGTTTCAGCTCCGACAAATCACCACAAAAGCAATTGAGATAAGTTTAATTAAGAATTGAGAATAATTGAGATTTGAGAATTGAGTTAGAGAATTGAGAACAATTGAGTTATAGTTAGGTAAGCTTAATTGAGAATTAAGGTATTATAGTTAGAGTAGCTAAATTGAGTCATAAATAGAATGGAATTGAGTTTTATAGAGTTTATAGGGAGATAGACTGCATTGCTTTTTTCCAAGGCTAGGCTTAAGCCTAGATAGATAGGGAAAGATTGGTTATTTCTAAAGATAGAGGCTCTGGATTAGGGTGAGGGATTCCTGGACCCTTTGCCACTTGGATAAGGCCGATGCAGTAACTGTTGGAGAAGAGAAAGAAGGAATATCTATTTGATTTTATCTATTGACTGTTTGATTGCAACTTTGAAAGAACTGTACCAAGTCTGCAAGACTTTGAAATAAATATCCTTTTTGACGTTCAGAACTTGCAATAGACTCAATTGCTGATTATCTCAATTTTCTCAAGAAAGCCCCAGCAGTTTGCCCAGGCATAGGGACAGCACATCATAATCTTTCACATAATCTGCCAGTGCATGTTTCTCCTCCTCCTCCTCCTCCTCCTCCTCCTCCTCTTCTTCTTCTTTTTCTTTGTCTTCTTCTTCTCACCATCAAACAAACAAAAAAAAAGAAAGGACAAATGAATGTCCTGTACTACATAGAAAAGGATGAACATGCCCTTGATCACAGCTAGAATTTCTTAGCCATGAGAACTCCGCATTCCTGAAATGTTCAAAATCATTTTGAAATATTAACTTTTTATGGTAAGTGAATTAAAGCCTTTGGGCCTCACTGATTTGCCCCAAAAAGTTTTGTACATTATATTAAATGGTTTTAATCTTTGAAAAACTTAATTTTGTTTCTATTGATTCTGCTTGCATCCCACCCTGAGATAGTTTGATATCATTTCTGATCTTTTGATAAGTGAGACAGATTGGAATCTCCTGGGCTTTGCAAGTTCTTAGAACAGAGAGAAAACAGAAATGCAAGCAAATTATCTACCACAGATACTAATGTATAATTCAATCTCATGTATAAATTGAGGAAAGATTTCCTGGCCAAATCATGGATGTTAATATGGCCCATGGAAAAGTTGAGGGTTATTCTTCAGAGAGAGAAAAGTATCAATGCTGCCTTGGAAAAATTCACCCCTGGACACCACCACCATTTTAAAAAAAAAGCCAGATATAGTGCCACAACAGAGAGAGAAGAAGATTGATGCTTCTTTTATGTTCTCCAGGGATGGGCTAAGCTCTTACCTTTCCCCACTCTGGTCAGAGAATGGCATCATACCTTCTTTTAGTAAGAATTGACACACAATATTCACATTATCAATGGATAAGTCAACCCCAGTTATTTGGCTTAAATTATTGTCTTAAATTTCTAGATTTAAAAATATATAGTGTACATTAAAATTGAAGAGGAAGCCACAAGATGAAGCAACCTTTCAATAAACTTAGGTTTTTTGAGTATATGATTTTTTTATCATGTCAGAAGTGACTTGAGAACATACTGCAAGCTGGTTCTGGTGTGAGAGAATTGGCTGTCTACAGAGATGTTGCCCAGGGGATGCCCGGCTGTGTTGTTACCATCCTGCTGGGAGGCTTCTCTCATGCCCCCATAAGCCAGAGCTGACAGACGGGAACTCACTATGTCTTGCGGATTCAAATCGGCAACCTTCAGGTCAGCAGTTCAGCTGGCACAAGGGTTTAACCCATTGCACCACTGCTGCTCCTTGTTGAGTATAATGATCTACTTTGTGAGTAAATTCTAAAATTTACATTAAAAAGACCCAAACTTGGTCCTGTGATGCTCCAATAGATATATGCTACACATAAAGTCTTAGTCAAGTGCTGAAGTTCATAATTTTTTTTAGGTATGGAAAATGACAAGTTTCAGACACAACAAGAGTTGATAACTGCATCTATGGGAGGAAGGAAGGGCTCAATTTTCTTTCATAGCCCATTGACCACATTGACATATCACAGTGACTTAGAAGTAATATATGCATAATTTCACATCTAGTCACCTTTTTTAACCAAAGGTTTGGCTAAAAATTGGTTTTGAGGGTTCCAGGGATGTGTATCAAACTACTGCCTCTCAAGGCTATCTCTTGGCAAAAAATAACTATGTCAAAATTGGTTCAAGGAGTCCAACAAAGTGATCCAACTGATCCTTCAGTGAGAATGTACCCCTGTCCAGAACGGACTGTACAATTTTGTTCTGGAACAAGAACAAAAGTGGCTCCACCTTGTCAGAATTAAATTTCCGTTTCTTCATCTAGCCCATAATCCTATCCAGACTACAATTCATTACCAGGACATGCCCAGGTTCTGAAAGAAAGAGTATCACATATGATCAGAAAGAAAGAGTGTCATGTATTTCTTCCCACATATGAGCAACAAAAAGTCTTACAAGTGGCCAGATGTGTTCAACAGCATTTCAACTAGTGGCTAGTCATAGTAACATCTTCCATCATCTCTAGAGAAGTAGGATCCTGCAACATCCTTTACTACCCAAAAGTAGGCTCAGGAATGTGCTCACAGTTACCCTGCAGCATATGTTTCCTGGCTTCAGCCTGCTTGCTTTACAGACCTTATAAATTACATGGCTATGGTCATTCACCCAGGTTCAAATCTGGGGAGCTCCTGCCATTAGGCCAGCTTCTACTAACCTAGCAGTTTAAAAACATGTAAATGTGAGTGGATCAATAGGTACTGCTCTGGGGGAAAGGTAACAGTGCTCCATGAAGACATGACCTTGGAGGCATCTATGAACAACGCCGACTCTTTGGTTTAGAAATGGAAATAAGCACCAATCCCCAGAGTCAGACATGACTGGACTTAATGTCAGGGAAAAACCTTTACCTTTACCTTATTTTTAATATATATTAATTTTGAGCGGAGGGGGGGGGGGAAGAGAAGGGAAATCTACTCTAACATTGAAGTTATCACGCCACCCCAGGTAAATATCATTCTCTACAAAAATGGAAGATATCCATGCCAGTTTCTACTTTTTGGCTAACTATTACTGGCTTTGCGTTATACACATGCACACGGCACCACACTGTTCCACCAAAACAATGATTTCTTCCTTTAAGCAGACATGACAGCTCAAACAAAAGTTGAGAAAGATAGCTTAATAAATGTGTGTGTGTGTGGGGGGGGGGGGTGTTGTATATTCTCTGACAGCATTTGAGAAGACAAGGCTATTACAGGCTATTGAACATTTCACGTCTCCTCCCCCACTTACCTTTAGAGGGGGTTGTGAACCTGTTGTATCAGATTCTGAAACAACAACTGTATTGCAAATTGCTAGAGCAATGAAAAACTCAGAAATCTGCATTATCTCTGAAGTTGGATCAACTGTTTCAGACCTCTTATAGAGGTTGAATGAGATCCGACAGAATTTCCTTACAAGTCGCTGGTCTGGGGTAACATCCGTTTCCTGTCGGTACACAAAAAACAAGGGCACAGTAAGATTCCCCTAGTTTAAAGGCATGTACTGATTTTTTTTTTTTAAAAAAAAGGTTGTTCAGGAGCTCTGTTGAATTTGAAAAAGTTGACTACAGTTCTCTAGATCCCCAGAGATTGTGCTGCCTATGGGCTTCACAGACCAAGAGACAATGTTTTCCAAGATCTAGGCTACCATGTTGCTGAAAGACTCTGTTTTGGAGGGTGTACAGATTGAGGGTGAAAGGCTAAAAACTATACAGCAACAAAGTTTAAATTCAGTGTTACTCCTAATGACAATATGAAATGAAACTGACTTGTCACGCATGATGTAATTGTGTTGACTGAAGTGCACTCTAGTTGGGAATAATTCTGGATTCAGTTCATCATTCCTTGTTGTGGATAAATGATTTATGACAGTTTTGTAAACAACCACAGTCCTGGTAGGCTCTGACAAGCTGCCTGTGCTTCTAAATGGCTGAAAGTGTTAGTCATACAAAATCTGAATGTTTCCCTCCTTCTTTTAGGGCATGCATAAAAAAGAAAAATAGATATGTGTGGCTTAGCTAGTGGCTTTGATACAACTATAGGTTAGAACAGTGGTTCTCACCCAGTAGGTCCCCAGGTGTTTTGACCTAGAACTCCCAGAAATCCCAGCAAGTTTACAAGCTGTTAGGATCTCTGGGAGTTGAATGCCAAAACATTTGGGGACCCACATTTTGAGAACCACAGGGTTAGATTGACCTACGATTCTTACAAGTGGGCTGCTGAAGGCTAGTTGCTTCATACTTGGTGAACCAAGAGTACTGGCACTGCGAAACATACGGCTCATAGACTTCATACTCAGGCCTACGCTTGGTTGTCGGCCAATTCTTCCTCTAGATGCGCGCTTCAAAGAACAACGTGAAGCAAAGAATGCTTCCGGGGCCTGATCCGGGTCTGATTCATAGTCTGGTTGATAGGTCTCTAGTCTCTTGGCTGGAAGGAGAGAGAGAAAACAACAGTTCTCTTCGGAAGAAACATTAGAATCTACTACTTGCCTAATCTTTTCCCATGGAGAGATTCAACATATCATAGAATCATAGAACCATAGAATCAAAGAGTTGGAAGAGACCTCATGGGCCATCCAGTCCAACCCCCTGCCAAGAAGCAGGAATATTGCATACACACACATAAACACACACTCATATACATATCCTTGCTAAGACTAAAGAGCGTGGACTTAATATTAAAATGTAATTTATTTTATTTAATCATGAAACTTGGCTTGTTTTGATTTAGCAGTTTAAAGTAAATGATGTAAATAGACAAAAATAGCATACAATTGTGTTCCATATGTACGGGCATCTTGCTATACATTGCACTTGAAAAACCCAAAGAGGGAAAACATGCAAAGCAACAGAAGGAGCCATAAGCTGCAGTTCTCTCTCCACACTGTGTGAGGTCACGATAAAGAATCCTATCTGTAACTGAATGGATATGCAATGAACCTGTATGCTGAATACATGGAGTTTGTGAGTAAACCAACTATGTTACTTTTAAACAAGTCTTATTTTTGTCTCTTGAGAGCATTATTTAAACCAAGATGTTTATTATGATTATGATTATTATGTTTATTATGATTATTTGATACATAACAAGATTAGTATACAACAAACAAGGGCTGTATGATGTATTGGCAAATAATGTGTGCAGATCTGAGTAGGTGGCCTTTTGCAGCTGACAGATGGTAATTTTGTCACCGCTGATTATTTTCCAGTTGCTTCTCTTCAATCCTGCTGTTGCCTGGGATTGAAACATCAACGATCCATATTTGTTTTTCCCCCCACTATTGTGACATCAGGAGTATTGTATTCCAAACTCTTGTCAGTCTGAATTCGGATGTCCCAGAATAGTTTGACATGCTCATTTTCTGTAACTTTTTCAGGCTTGTGATCCCACCAGTTTTTTGTCGCAGGCAGACGGTATTTGTGGCACAAGTTCCAATGGATCATCTGAGCAATTGTGTTGTGCCTCTGCTTGCAGTCAGTCTGCGTGATCTTATTGCAGCGACTGAGTATGTGATCCATCATTTCGTCTGCTTCCTTGCAGAGCCTACGTTTGGAATCTCTCATCGACTTTTTAATTCTGACTTTGATGGCATTGGTTCTAATGGCTTCTTCTTCTTCTTCTTTTTCCTCCTCCTCCTCCTCTTCTCTATCACCCTTCCTGAGTCAATGAAACCATATTTTAAATGCATAGGAGGAGATCAAAAAAGCAACCTAAATATATTTGGCTCTCCATATCCACAAATTCTGCATCCATGGATTCAGCCATTCATGGCTTGAATATATTTTTTTCAAAACTCCAAAAAGCAAACCTTAATTTTGTAATTTTATATAAAAGACACAATTTAATTTTGGAAGCTGAGCAGGATCAGGTTTGCTTAGTATGTGATGGAAAACCATCAAATAACAGTTAAGCAATAGCAAACAAACAAATAAATATTTATTACAGTCATACACCAGCACAGTTCTAACAATTTTTGTCCAGTCTATTTGAGTGGAGGTGGAAGAGGAAAAGTCAATGACAGAAGGTCACTTATCTTCCTCTCATTTGAGTCCACGGTTGGACCCTAGTTAAACATTTCATTTCTTGTTACTATCCGAAAACCAACTACTAATCTTGTTGTCTCAGGCTTACCATTTTCTTCATGGCCATATTCCTGCCCTGCAATGCTGCATCTTCGAAAAACCATTTTGTTCTCAGTGAGGGTGCCAGTTTTGTCAGAGAAAATGTATTCAATCTGTCCAAGGTTCTCAGCAACATTCAGAGATCCACACTGAATCTTGGTGTCAGTGGGCTCATGGTACAGATCAATGTCATTTTGGATAAAATAGATTTGTCCCAATTTGACCAATTCGATGGAAACATAGAGAGAAATTGGGATCAAGACCTGTCAAAATAAAAAAAAACAAGCAGGTTTGGCATTGGTTTCTCTTTAGGGCAGACCCTTTTCTCATTTGTACTAAGAAAGATCTGGAACACATCCCACAAGTTCACTTTATTCCACATTTAACAAAACAGAAATTGCTACATATTGTTAGGCTACAACTTCCATAATAACTTTATTCTTGTATCTTGCCTCCATCTCCCTGAAGGGCAGCTCTCATGAGGACCAAGCCTAATATAAACAAAGTTACAAGAACACAATTTAAAACTTATACAGTAAAATATATTAGAACAGTAAAACCAATAAAATGTAAGACATCATAAAACATAAATCAAGCCTCAAACAACCAGTAGCCGAGAGAAGTGGGCATATGCAGATTTGAGACTAATAGGGCAGGACAAGGGCTTGTGCAAACACAAACTGTAGGGCCAGAGCTGAGAATAAAGTGCTACAATCCAACCAAAAGGTTAGGGCTAGGCAGACTTATAGAATCATAGAGTTGGAAGTAACCTCATGGGCCATCCAGTCCAACCCCTTGCCAAGAAGTAGGAAAATTTCATTCAAAGCACCACCGACAGATGGACATCCAGCCTCTGTTTAAAAGTTTCCAAAGAAGGTGCCTCAACCACACTCTGGGGCAGAGTGTTCCACTGCTGAATGGCTCTCACAGTCAGGAAGTTCTTCCTAATGTTCAGATGGAATCTCCTTTCTTGTAGTTTGCAGCCATTGTTCCATTGCATCCTGGTCTCCAGGGCAATAGAAAACAAGCTTGCTCCCTCCTCCCTATGACTTCCCCTCACGTATTTATACATAGCTATCATGTCTTCTCTCAGCCTTCTCTTCTTCAGGCTAAATATGCCCAGCTCTTTAAGCCACTCCTCATAGGGCTTGTTCTCCAGTCCTTTGATCATTTTAGTTGCACTCCTCTGGACACATTCCAGCTTGTCAATATCTCTCTTCAATTGTGATGCTCAGAATTGGACACTATATTCCAGGTGTGGTCTAACCAAGGCTGAATAGAGGGGTAGCATGACTTCCTTAGACCTAGACACTATACTCCTATTGATGCAGGCCAAAATCCCATTGGCTTTTTTTGCCGCCGCATCACATTGTTGGTTCATCTTTAACTTGTTGTCCACGAAGACTCCAAGATCTTTTTCACACGTACTGCCCTCGAGCCACGTGTCCCCCATTCTGTATCTTTGCATTTCATTTTTTCTGCCTAAGTGGAGTATCTTGCATTTGTCACTGTTGAACTTCATTTTGTTAGTTTTGGCCCATCTCTCTAATCTCTTAAGACTTAATCAGTAGCTAAACCATTATTCAAAGGTGCATTGGAACATCCAAGTCTTCAAGTCTTTCCAGAAGGTGGACAGGGTGGGGGCTAATTAATCTCCCTGGGGAGAGAGTTCCAGAGTCAGAGGGTCACCACCAAGAAGGCCCTCTCTCTCATCCCCACCAACCATGCTTGTGATAGAGGTGGAATCGAGAGGAGGGCCTCCCCGGCAGATCTTGGTATAGGTAGTAATCTGACTTTGAATTGGGGCCAGAAGCTTATCAGCAGCCAGTGGAGCTGCTTCAGTAGAGGCGTTGTCTCCTCCCTTGTACCTCGCTCCAGTTAACAACCTGTCTGCTGACATTTGCACAAGTTGCAGTTTTCAGGCAGTCTTCAAAAGGCAGTCCTACGTAGAGTACATCGCAGTAATCCAATCTAGATATAACCAAGGTGTAGACCACCATTGCCAGGTCAGGCTTTTCAAGGTATGGTCACAGTTGGCGCACAAGTTTTAATGGTGCAAAAGCCCTCCCAACCACTGCCAAAACCTGAGCATCAAGCATTAGCGCTGAGTTCAGAAGGACACCCAGACTGCAGCCCTGTATATAACCCCATTGAGCACAGGTTGCCACCCTATACCCCGATTGACCTCATGACTGACCAGGAGGACCTCTGTTTGTCTGGATTAAGCTTCAGCTTCTATTCTCCCTCATTGTCGACTGGCTAAAGCTGATGGAGATGTCAGTCTAAACACAACTGGGGGTGGGCAGAGTATATTTTCTGCTCAAGTTAAAAATTACCTGAAGTAAAATGATCATAGTCCAAAACATTAAAAAGCCTCCCCAGACTGGCTCGAACTGTCTTCCACTACTATAGATAGATGGTTCACGATGTCCGCTCAACCAAATTCCACGACCTTTGAAAATGACGAGAAAATAACTTAAAAGTGGTAGTGCTATTCTGTACAATGATAAAAGGCTGTCACAGAAAGCAGAATACCCACAACTTACCCACAGCTATTACAGAGCACATCACAATGAGAAGCACAACACACCCGATGATATCTCCGTTCAGCTTCTTTTCTAATTTACTTCGTTTATAACGACCTCCTGTGTTGTTTAACATGGCTTTGGTTTCATGACCTTTTCACAAACAAAACACATTGCATGTAAAACATCCAGTCTAAAGAACTAACACATTTTCCTCCAAGCCAAAGAAGAATAAGATGCATACTTAGTACTCGTGCCATATATTTCAATTCTGTGTAATTTGTTTCTCAGATTCTTGGCCAGGTGGATTGAAAATGGGTGGAGAAAAGCCTAATAACCCAAACCTGTCGTTTGGACTAATTGTGATGTTGCCAATTAGAAAGAATCAGGAGAAGTGTGAGAAAAACACAGAGTTGATCTAATCATACTTGCCAGAGAGAGTGACTGAATGCATGAATGGATTCCCTAGTGACTATAGAAATGTCTATTAGATGTTATACAAAGATATCTAAAAATTCCCCATGAGGCTTTTTTTTAAATACATGAATGTTAAAAAAACAAACAGATCTGCTTTGTTGTTGAAGGCTTTCATGGCCTGAATCACTGGGTTGCTGTGAGTTTTTCAGACTATATGGACATGTTCCAGAAGCATTCTCTCCTGACGTTTTGCCCACATCTATGCCAGGCATCCTCAGAGGTTGTGAGGTCTGTTGGAAACTAGGAAAATGGGGTTTATATAACTGCAGAATGTCCAGGGTGAGAGAAAGAACTCTTGTCTGTTGGAGGCAAGTGTGAATGTTGCAATTGGCCACCTTGATTAGTAATGAATAGGGTGAGAAGGGCAGAATATAAATGCTTTAAATCTATATAAATAAAAATGTAATGTTCGTTTGTGGGATTAACAGAACTCAAAAACCACTGGACAAATTGAAACCAAATTTGGACACAAGGCACCTAACAACCCAATGTATGTCCTTCACTAAAAAATGATTTTGTCATTCGGGAGTTGTAGTTGGTGGGATTTATAGTTCACCTACAATCAAAGAGCATTCTGAACCAAACCAACGATGGCATTGAACCAAACTTGGCACATAGTTCTCCCATTACCAACAGAAAATACTGGGTTTGGTGGGCAGTGTCCTTTGGTTTTGGAATTGTAGTTCACCTACATCCAGAGAGCACTGTGGACTCAAACAATGATATATATGGACCAAACATGGCACTAATACTCAATATGCCCAAATACGAACACTGGTGGAGTTTGGGGAAAATAGACCTTGACATTTGGGAGTTGTACTTACTGGGATTTATAGTTCACCTACAACCAAAGAGCATTCTGAACCCCACCAACGATGGAATTGAACCAAACTTGGCACACAGTTCTCCCATGACCAACAGAAAATACTGGAAGGGTTTGGTGGGCAGTGTCCTTTGGTTTTGGAGTTGTAGTTCACCTACATCCAGAGAGCACTGTGGACTCAAACAATGATGGATCTGGACCAAACTCTATAAGAATACTCAATATGCCCAAATGTGAACACTGGTGGAGTTTGGGGAAAATAGAATCTTGACATTTGGGAGTTGTAGTTGCTGGGATTTGTAGTTCACTTACAATCAAAAAGCATTCTGAACCCCACCAACGATAGAATTGGGCCAAACCTCCCACACAGAACCCCCATGACCACCAGAGTGGGCCACAGCAATGTGTGGCAGGGGACAGCTAGTAAATAATAAATAAAGTCTGGCTGCTTTCTGTCTGGAGGCATCCTTTGTTGGGAGGTTTTAGCTGGCCCTGATTGTTTCTTCTTTGGGATTACTTTGTTTTTTGAGTCTGGAATTACTTTGTTTTCCGAGTCTGGAATTACTTACGTTTTTACTGGTTTTATATGGTTTTATATTAATGTTAATTATTTTTAATGGTAATTTATGTTGTTGGGGGCATTGCTTTGTCTTGACTATAAACTGCTTTGAGTCGTCTTTGAGCTGAGAAAGACAGTATATGACAAATAAATAAATAAATTGTTCTTTACTGTCCTGATTATAGAGGGTTTTTTAAATACTGATAGCCAGATTTTGTTCATTTTCATTGTTTCCGCCTTTCTGTTGAAACTGTCCACATGCTTGTGGATTTCAATGGCTTCTATGTGTAGTCTGACATGGTGGTTGTTAGAGTGGTGCAGCATTTCTGTGTTCTCAAATAATATGCTGCGTCCAGGTTGGTTCATCAGGTGCTCTGCTATAACTGATTTCTCAGGTTGACTGAGTCTGCTGTGTCTTTAATGTTCCTTGATTCATGTTTGGGTGCTGTATTTGGTAGTCCCTATATAGACTTGTCCACAGCTGAATGGTATACGGTCTAGCAACCATCATTTTGGACTACACAGAGAAGCCACTGAAATTCACAAGCATGTGGACAATTTCTCCAAGGCCAGTTTCTAGTTAGTGTCAAGGGGCGTGGGGGTGTGAGAAAGTTCTGTTATGTTGGCACTGTAATACCAGGTTTTGGCTTTTAAATGAAAAAGTGCTGCGAATTTTTTTAAAACTGTTGGGTGTTAAAACCAAAAATATATGTTATACATTTTCAAAAATTCTATCTAATGAAACTAAAGAAGCAACTATTAAAAACTTTTCCCTGTGTTAGATTTTGAAGCAAGGCCTCCCTGAAATTTAATGAATCTTCATTCTAATCTGGCATTACAAAGGGATAACTGTAACAGTTCAAAAATACTTCTCGCCACTTCTTGAGGCTTTGTCAGGATTACAAAGAGTGGCTCTCCTTTCTCTGATTCTCAGGTTGTGCTACCCAGCACTGTTTCATCAGTGAGTGCTGACCTGCATACACCACAATTCCCACTACAATGTCTGTATTTCTGACAGTGCATCCTCGCATCAGCAAGTTATCCTTACTCAGCCCCACTCGTTCCGTACTGGTATGCTGTCTGCAAGATATAACACAAACATAGCTGTAATTTTTATCTGACTATTATATTCATTAAGAGAAATATATGCATGCTATCAAAGCTTTATAGTTTCCCAATTATTCGGCACATATTACTAGTCACTTACATAAAGCCTCGGAAACAGCTGAGGTCACTATTGGGTACTTCACATTCAATTTTGTACGAAAATGATTCTGGATCCATTTCAATGGTCTACATGAGCACAAGGAAAGAGGAGGAGGAGGAGAAAAATACATTAAATTTATGGAATGGAGCAGGTTGGAAGTGCACGACTTGCCAGGGTCATCTAGTGGGTTTCTATGACTGTGCAGTGATTCCTGCTCCATTCTCCTGGAACCCTTGTGCAACTCTCAAAACATCATTCTGGGTCCATCAAATGAGTAGATGGGTTATTTTGCCCAATTAGAAGACCCCACACATTTTTATCTCTTTTAACTATATACTTATGGAAAATGTAACACAGTGGCATGTAATTGTATCTAGAGCAGTGGCTCCCATCCTTTCTAATACCATGACCCCTTAATATAATTCCCCATGTTGTGTTGACCCCCGACCATAAAATTATTTTCATTTCTACTTCACAACTGTAATGTTCCTATTGTTATGAATCGTAATGTAACTATCTGATATGCTGGATGTATTTTCATTCACTGGATCAAATTTGGCACAAATACCTGATAGGCCCAAATTTGAATACTGGTGGGGCTGGGGGGGGGGTTGATTTTGTTATTTGGGAGTTGTAGTTGTTGGGATTTATAGTTCACCAAAGAGCATTCTGAACCATACCAACAATCGAATTGGGCCAAACTTCCTACACAGAACCCCCATGATCAACAGAAAATACTGTTTTCTGATTGTCTTCGGTGACCCCCTTACACCGTTCTTGCGACCCCCCCCCCCGGGGTCCTGACTCCTAGGTTGAGAAACACTGGTCTTGACTATATGCTTAGCTGTTGGATTTATACCACAGGTTATCAAGTAGATTGGGAGTGGAGAATGTGTAGTCTCCAACCACATCTTACAGTCCCTGAAAACCCTTGCCCTATCCCACAAGCCCTTTGTTGGGGGGTGAGAAATAACCCCAAGATATGGTCTGGAGAGGCAGTTTCCCTCAATCAATTTCCCATCTATGAAACTGATGTTATGCATAGTGGATGCCACAGTCAGAAGTAGTGATTTGTGTTTTGGACTACAACTCTGAAGACAGAGTTCAAATCCCTGCTCTGACACAGAAACCCATTGGGTAACTTTGTACGTATCACATTCTCTCAGTCTCAGAAGAAGGTAATGGTAGACATTCCCTGAATAAATCTTGCAAAGAAATCCCCATTACAGGTTGCATTAAGATTGCAAGTAGGAAATAACTTGGAGTCACAATTAAGTCAGCAGTCAGCTAATTTTTTTAAAAGCATGACTCAGTTCCCAATAATACAGCTAATTTTGTGTTTTACTGAATAGGAATAATGCCAGCATTCACCAAATTCAAGGCACTTTCTGGAACAACACATGAGGCAAAAGGGGCTTTGGAAAGTAAATAGGTTTGGCCTAACTTCTCTCACCTCACCTTCACATAAAAGCACTTTTTCTATGCATATGGGGTGTATGTGCATGAGTGTGTCTCATAGACCTGAGTAAGATAACAGGAGGTTCAAATCAGGTTCAAAGATCAATATTAAAAATCAAAGAGATGCTCTGATTAACCAACTTTGTGTAGTGTTGCCTTTGAAGACTGTTGAAAGTTTCAGTTGGTCCAATGGATGGCAGCCAAATTACTCACTGGAGCTGGGTACAGGGAACATACACCCCACCCCCAATTATGACAGCTCCCCTGGCTGCCATTCTGCTACCGAGCACAATTCAAAGTGCTGGCTTTAGCCCATAAAGCCCTAAACGTTTCCGGCCCAGTTTACCAGTCTGAACATCTCTCTCTCTATGAACCATCTTGGAGATTAAGATCATCTGGGGAGGCCCTGCTCTCGGTTCCACCTCCCTCGCAAGTGCAATTGGTGGGGATGAGAGACAGGGCTTTCTTAGTGGTGACTCCTCGACTATGGAACTCCCTCCCCAATGGAATTAGATCAGCAACCTCCCTTCTGACCTTCAGAAGAAAAATAAAAACTTGTCTATGGGACCAAGCCTTTGGGCAATAAGCAGTATAAGGAATGATCACGGATTATGTGCAATAAACATTATATTTGGAACGGCCTTGACTACGATTGTAGGATTGTGTGATTTTAATGTTTATATTGATATGTTTTTTAATTCCATGTTTTAATGTTAAATGATGTTGCGTTTTATGATTTAATTGATAGTTGTATGCTATCTTTATGTTAGGTATGTGAAGTACCTCATGTGTATGTGAGGCATTACATTTTGCCATAATTAAGTTGGAAACTGCTTTGTGTCCCCCACTGGGGTGAGAGAAGCAGTAAACAAGTGAAGTAAATAAATAAATAAACAAATAAATAAATATTAATAATAGCCACGTGGTTTCCTCAACCAATATTTAAAACTAAAGCAAATATATACCTGTTGTACAAATCCTTTCACGATCAGCTTCTCTTTTAGATTAGTCTCTCCATCAAGGCTTGAGGTTTCGATGTGACAAAGCCCATCTCCATCACTAGAATACAACAGTACCATGTCGGCAGGAATTTCCTCATTACATGACAGCTGGATAAAATCACCAACCTTAACATCCTTCCAGAACTTGTCCACAAATTCACCATCCGCTCTGAAAAAAGGGCATATTTTTTAAAATGATTAATAAAAAGAAAATGTTTTAATTATCAATAATTATGTTAGAGACCCTAAATTGTGTCTTCTTGGGTCCACATCATGGGAGCACGTAAGAAAGGAGACAGTCCCAAAAAAGATTAAAAAACAAGGTTTATTTTAGTTTCTTCATGAAGAAGACGGACAGCCTGGCAGCATATGCAAATGCTACCCTTCAAGTAACTACCGCACCCTCCTCTGTTTCTGCTGACTTTTATACTCAAGTAATAGGTCATGGAAAGTACTCTCTTTCCAGCCCCCCTCCCTTGACCTTTTGATGGAAAGTACCTTCTTGTACCTGCAGACTCTGCGCTTAACCACAACCTTTGGTTTAACCACAACACAGCTTCCTATGTGAGTTTGAACTTTGCATGACCTCTACATGTCACATCTTGTTTCTTAAAAACATTTTCTTCCATGTTGCTCCTTCTCTACAGATAAAGGGTATATTTCTCTTTTGCTGTTAATTTCATTCAAAGCCCCAATTATACCAATAAAATCATTAAAACCCACCAGCTTCTCTTCTTAGGAAAAGCAAAATAAAACCAAGATTGTGCTGATTAGGTTTTTCATAAACAAAATTGGATTCTTTGATATTAGCCTGGAATACAAATGAGGAGTCATTTACTTTTTTAAAGCACCAATAACAAGTGAAGTACATTTTGAATTGTCCTTACATATTTAAGACGTACATCCAACAGCAAATTATTTTCTTTTTAAATGTATCAAAACAGGTATGTGTTGTCCATCAGCACAAAGAAGAATAGTAATGGTGATACATCACAAAGACAAAACATGGCCCTTGTGGGGACCATGACTAAAGGACTCATGTTTACGTACTACTGGCCTAGAAATAGACAGTGGTCAATGACATCTGAAGAAATCCAGTAGTCCAGGAAATCTGATCCAGTTTTACTCCAGTTTTACCAATCCCTCAATGGAGATTATCCACAGACAAGACTGAAACAGAGTTTGCAAGAATGAATCTAAATAATCAGTCCTAGGAAATCTTGGGAGCTGAAATGAGATCAGATGCTTGGCCATGAATAAGAAACATTTGACAGATGTTTAAATCCTGGCAAATCCAGACTGTTAGGCTGCAGTAAGCCCATGATTTGATTTCAAAAGGACTAACTCTGCCAAAGAGAAAAGCTGTTTCTGGTGTACTTACCCATTGTAGACATGGGTGACAAAGTTGTTTATCATTTTATCCAGTTTGTATTTTGTGTAATCCTCCAGGCCATCTTTCACTGCAATAATTGTGAGGACCACAAGGAGAGGGATCATTGTGATTTCTTTTCGAAAGGCTTCCACAACTGGGATCCAATTTAGCACAACTATAAATAGGAAGTATAGATTGGCAGCTCTGGAACAAAGCAAAAGAACACACACAGGATCTGGGGTATCAGCCACTGGGTGTGGAAATAAAACACATAAATGGGATATAATGCATCTCTGACAGTAGAACGTAATCAAATCTATTTAAATTGTATTATCCAATAAGATAAGGTGCCATTTAGGAACAAAGTAGTTCTATGCATATTAAGATTCCACGAAACTAAAATCAGAAAATATTTCATAACAGTCAGATGAGAAAATGTATAATAAAAATTATAATAATTGACACTATGGAACCCATTTATGGATGTGTTTATACTGAAGAATTGATGTATTTTTACACCATGTTAATAGCCACGGGTCAATGTTATGGAATCATGGGAGTTGTAGTTTTGCAAGGCCTTAAGTCTTCTCTACCCAAAAGTGCTGCTCCTCACCAAATTGCAAATCCCAGTAAGGGTAAGGAGCTTTGACTGGCTGAAGTCTGGCTTCTCATTGTGTAATCCTTATGATATATTGGTTTAGCCCAGTAAATGGGAATATCTTAGAAAGGGACTGTACTTACTGGCTGAGATGTAGATGAGAGGTTCAGCCAGGCATAAGGACCAAGCCTTTCCCCCCTTGAAGAATTTTTGGTTAGTATTTAGGAGAGAACAAAAGGGTAAGTTTTTAAACAGAGAATTTTAAATTTGCATTTTATTAGCATTTGTAATTTAATCTATGTTTTTAATATGCTGCTTTATGATCCTTTTTTTTATCAATGCTGTCCCTACCATTATTACTATTAATTAATTAATTAAGTAAGTAAGTAAATTGTCTTTGCATTTCCTTGTGATGCTTCCCTCCTCTTTATATTGATCTAAGGGTAATTCTTCAGTCATTTGACTCCAAAATAGTTTGGTAACCACGTTGCTCTTAGAATATTGATAAAAAAATATCTCATTGGGAGTTATAATGGAGGGGTGGAAGACCATGGCGCTCAAATATTAGGAACGGCAACTCCCATCACTCCTAGTTGACACAGTACCTGTGAAATTGTTCATATAAATTTCTTGGTATGAAAGTCCATAGTCTGTACTTTGTAGTCCGTATTCTGTTTGACATGTAATGTTTTGATACTTTTTCATACTCATCTTTGAAACGTTGCAGACATGGTACAACTATCCGACGTTTCAGATTCTTTTTGGATGGCTGCTGGAAACTGACACATTCTGGAGTACCAGCTTCCATTAGGTCACTGCCGACTTCCACATATAACCAAGTGCCCAAGAAACACTTGCTCCAGCAAAGCGACTTTGAAGTCTTTCCGAGAAGGCTCCGAACCCCAGGCAATGTCCTGCACATAATATCAGTTTAAATCACAAGAAAGGGGGGACAAAAAAAGGTCAGCAAAGTGTTTGCTTTAGTATTAATTAAAATTTCTTATCCACATTTCTAATAATACCCAAAATCTGAGGGTAGTGCATAATCCAATACGTTTTATAATATTAAAGCAGCAAAGATAAGGTATCATTTACCTTGTTTAGTCCTGATTTTTCAGTCACTCAGTTATGTTAGGATTGCAGCCAAATCATCCTTCCCTAGTACTTTTCTGGGGAAGAGTCACACTGAAAGCAGGAAAGAATGGCTCCGGAATTAAATGTATATTATGATGTCAGAATTGCTCTGGAATTAAATGTATGTTATGATGTCAGAATTCTAATACTATAGTTCAGACAGTAGAAAAAAAAATCTATCTCTTGGTGTTATCAGGTTTCTGAAATAGCAACAAGAGGCAGCTAGAATTCCTGACATGTTGAGTTCACATTAACAGAGTAACTGTTATAATGTTTGTGTTATACTAAAATACCAAACAAAAGTATTGATCTTAATGCACCTAGAAATGTATTTTCCGTAAAATTAGCATGTTGTCCACATTCATAAATTGCATTACCAAAATACTGGATTTCTGCCATCTGTGTACATTTGTATAAAAAGAAAAGCTTTCCAAATCTTGAAAAGGAGCTATTTCATATAATAAGGGAAACCTATTATATGAACAGGTACCATTAGTATTATGTGTACATTTAGCTTGTGAACAGTGTTTTGACTATATAATATTTGTTACTCTAGCAAATCACTGTTATTTTCAGATTCTTCTGTTCAGATTCAGGAGATGGATGATTTCTTCTTTCAGAGCCTGTTAGGATCCTGATGTAGTCCTTCTTAACAATTGAATCGTGCATTCAACATTTAGTCAGAAATGAAGATCTAGTTTGTTTATTGCATTCCAAAATAGAGATTTGTTTTAGAGAGTTTCTTTGCCTTGCAATTGATAGTTTCTTCCTAGGGTGTTGAAGAGACTCCCTCCACCCCCCTGAACACATCTCCTAAAGGCTGTTGTGGGTGCTTAATAAGGGCCCTTCCTATATGATCCATTGCTCCTATTTTCTCCAATCTAATCGAAATACCCTACGTACTCAGGAATACATATAGAAATTTTAGTCAAAATATCAATCCAAAAAATTGGGTTGATTTATCCACAGATCATACTGCGTCACTTTTGGTGCAGATTACAGCAGATTACGGGAGCTGTATTCATAGACCTGTCAGCAGTTTATGATGCTGTAAATCATCACCTCCTCCTGAGAAAACTGTACAATATTTATTTACTTTATTTCTATACCACTTTTCTCAGCCCTTAGGTGACTCAAAGCGGTTAATATCACAAAGAATTATCACCTCACCTGCTTCATAGGAAATCTGCTACAAAACCGGAGCTTTTTTTGTTGAGTTTCAGGGTCAGAGAAGCAGATGGCGAAAACAGAAGAACCCTGCCTTAGGGAAGCGTGCTTGCTCCATCAATGTTTAACATTTCCATGCCTTTTGGCTCTATAAGGTCTCTGTAGTATTTCACCATTTTGAAAATGATCTTTCAAGACTACTTGGACCACTTTGTCACCATTTATTTGGATGAATTTTTGATTTAGGGCATTTCCAGACAGGCCCTATATCCCAGGATCTGATCCCAGGTTTTCTGTTTATCCCAGATTATCTGGCAGTGCTGACTCATATAATCCAGTTTAAAGCTCAGATCCTGGGATATAGGACCTGCCTGGAAGGGTCCTGACTCTCCAAATCTGAAGGTGCATGAAAGTCATATCCGAACTGTCCTCCAACGCCTCTGGGATCATCATCTATATCAGTGCTTCTCACACTGTGCTCTTCCAGATATTTTGGACTTCAGCTTTCGGAAATCCCAGCCATCTTAGCAGCTATTAGAAATTGTGAGAACTGAAGTCCAAAACATCTGGAGGAGCACAGAAATAGATGTTTTTCTGAAATTCCGTGCCAAGGTTACTACTAATTTATTATGACCCGACACCCACTTCATAAGGCCACGTACATTTCGACTGTCACAGATAGTATGAGGCGTGAAAAAATGCCAAAATAGCAGCTCCAGATGTCTCAAGGTGGACTTTGACATAATGTAATAATGTTTCTCCATAGGCCAGCTTCCAAGGTCAAAGGGAGCCACTGAAGGGAGAGAGAACAGAGTTTCTGGCTGTCACCCAAATTAGAAACAGCTCCAAGCTTTGAACCTTGATATTCTGCCAGCTCAAACAGAAGGAAAACTACTGATTGATGAAGTGGATTTGGGAGGAGGCCCAAGATCAGCCTTCAGCCCTGTTGCAGATACAAATACTGTCGGTGTAGGGGGGAAACGCAAAGTATGTCCTTGAGTATATGTAAGCTGGATAATTTTTTTTAATGAAAAGCAGTAGAATCATAGAATCATAGTTGGAAGAGACCTCATGGGCCATCCAGTTCAACCCTCTGCCAAAAAACAGAAGAAAATTGCATTCAAAGCACCCCGACAGATGGTCATCCAGCCTCTGTTTAAAAGCTTCCAAAAAAGAAGCTTCCATCACACTCTGGGGCAGAGAGTTCCACTGCTGAACAGCTCTCACAGTCAGGAAGTTCTTCATCTTGTTCAGATGGAATCTCCTTTCTTGTAGTTTGAAGCCATTGTTCCGTGTCCTAGTCTCCAGGGCAGCAGAAAACAAGCTTGCTCCCTCCTCCTTATGACTTCCTCTCATGTATTTATACATGGTTATCATGTCTCCTCTCAGCCTTCTCTTCTTCCGGCTAAACATGCCCAGCTCTTTAAGCTGCTCCAGACCCTTGATCATTTTAGTTGCCCTCCTCTGGACATATTCCAGCTTGTCAATGGAGCCCCCGGTGGCATAGTGGGTTAAACCCCTGTGTTGGCAGGACTGAAGACCGACAGACAGGTCGCAGGTTCAAATCCGGGGAGAGGCGGATGAGCTCCCTCTATCAACTGCAGCTCCTCATTCGGGGACATGAGAGAAGCCTCCCACAAGGATGATAAAAACATCAAATCATTTGGGTGACCCCTGGGCAATGTCCATGCAGACAGCCAGTTCTCTCACACCAGAAGCAACTTGCAGGTTCTCAAGTTGCTCCTAACACGACAAAAAAAACACGACAATATCTCTCTTCAATTGTGGTGCCCAGAATTAGACACAGTATTCCAGGTGTGGTCTAACCAAAGCAGAATAGAGAGGCAATATGACTTCCCTGTATCTTAGTTAGACCACACCTGGAATACTGTGTCCAATTCTGGGCACCACAATTGAAGAGAGATATTGACAAGCTATTGAAACACTGCACAAAACTTTTACAGTCAGCCATTGCCCTGTCACCCTCTCTTGAGAGTCTCCCTTGGTAAATTTCAGTTTTGGTTTGGTTCTTTGTCAATTCCCACAGCAACCAATCAGAGCGTACAGTAGCGTAGTGACGTCACGAGGGGCGGGCAGGAGGGCAGCAAGGAACATCATGAGAGGGGTGATGAGGGTTGACCAATAGAGGCAGCCCAACAGCAGAGGGGCGGGGCCAACAGTTTGCCGGCCAGCGCGAGGCGCCTCTCTCAGAAGGGGACTTGCACGCGCCGCTCAGTGAGTCCGCTGTCCAGTTGCAGAAGGAAGGCATGGCTACGTCAGCGGAGGGGATCAAGCGGGCCCAAGCGGCGGCGTCTCAGTGGCTGCTCTGGGACAAGGTGAGAGGCCGCGGGAGGGGGGATTTAAAGGGACCGCGCAGGGAGCGGAAAAGAGAGGCTCTCGCCGCCTTGTCCTCTTTCCCCCCGTCATTGGCGGGCCTTCCTCGCCTGAGAGGGTTAGTGTGGAGCGAGGGGGTGTTTGCTCAGGACACGCAACGCCTGGGTCCTTCTCATCCGCACTGCTGTGAGGAGACAGGCCGGTGTCTTATCCCCCTCACTGATGACCCGAGGCGACTGCGCCTGCGCAGAGGAGGGCGCGTGGGCAGGTGGAGTTCGCCACGCAGGCTGCAGCCACGAAGGCCCTCCTTTTCCACCAGTGCCCACACCATTCCCACCTGGCCGCTCAGTTTTGAGTCTAGGGACCCTTCCACACAGCCATATATCCCAGAATATCAAGGCAGTTCCTTCACAATATTTGCTTTGAACTGAGTTATTTGAGTCCACGCTGCTATATAAACTACTGTGCTGTGGCCCACTCTGGTGGTCATGGGGGTTCTGTGTGGAACGTTTGGCCCAATTCTATCGTTGGTCAGGTTCAGAATGCTCCGTGATTGTAGGTGAACTACAAATCCCAGCAACTACAACTCCCAAATGTCAAGATTCTATTTTCCCCAAACTCCACTAGTGTTCACATTTGGGCATATTGAGTATTCGTGTAGAGTTTGGTCCAGATCCATCATTGTTTGAGTCCACAGTGATCTTTGGATGTAGGTGAACTACAAGTCCAAAACCAAAGGACACTGCCCACCAAACCCTTATAGTATTTTCTGTTGGTCATGGGAGCCCCCTGTGGCGCAGAGGGCTAAACCCTTGTGCCAGCAGGACTGAAGACCAACAGGTCTCAGGTTCAAATCCGGGGAGAGGCAGATGAGCTCCCTCTATCAGCTCCAGCTCCTCATGCGGAGACATGAGAGAAGCCTACCACAAGGATGATAAAATCATCAAATCATCCAGGCGTCCTCTGGGCAACGTCCTTGCAGACGGCCAATTCTCTCACAGCAGGAGTGACTCCTGACATGATAAAAAAAATTGGTGGGGTTCAGAATGCTCTTTGATTGTAGGTGAACTATAAATCCCAGTAAATACAGTAAATAAATAAATAAATCCAGTTCATTGTGGATTTTGTATAGTTGTGTGGAGGGGGCCTAAGGCAGTGTTTCCCGAAGTCTCGCCCGCCAAGTGGTTTGCACTTCGATTCCCAGAAGCCTTATCTGCCTTGGCCAAGGAAGAGGGTTTCTGGAAGCTGAAGTCCACAGTTTGGGAAACAGGAAAAGATCCTCCCAGGCTAGATCTACACTACCAAGTATCCCAGGATCTGCTAACAGATTACATGCTTATCCCAGATTATCTAGCAGTGGAGACTCATATAATCCAGTTAAAAATGATAATCTGGGATCAGATCCTGGGATGTCGGGCAGTGTAGAAGGGGCCCCAGAGACTCACAGCTGTTGGGGATCACTGCTGAAGCCCCTTATAAACTGCCCTATAATCCAGATTAAGCAAGCAGATAGTCCACATTATCTGCTTTGAATTGCATTATATTATTTATTTGCCCCATTTGTATACTACCTTTCTCAGCCAAAGGCGACTCAAGGTGGTTCACAGTCGGCAGCGATTCGATGCCTTAACAAATATCAAAATACAGTTAAAAGAATTATAAAAACAATTCAACATTTAAAATGTAATATAACAAGCAAATATATTTGTTAAAAAACAAGATCCTCAGAGTCTCCTTACTAAAATCGTTGTCCGGTTACATTGTCAGTCATTCCATATATTCATTTATGTCTAATTATGCTCCAGTAGAAAAAGCTTGCTTGAAGAGCCAGATCTTGACCATGTTGCAGAATGTTAGAAGGGAGGGAGCCGATCTTATATCCCTGGGGAGGGCATTCCATAGCCGAGGGGCCACCACTGAGAAGGCCCTGTCTCATCTCCACCATACACATCTGCGAGGAAGGCGGGATCGAGAGCAGGATCTCCCCAGATAATTTAATTTATAGAATTATAGAGTTGGACGAGACCTCATGGGCCATCCAGTCCAACTTCCTGCCATGTAGCAGGAAAATTGCATTCAAAGCACCCCTGACAGGTGGCCATCCAGCCTCTTTTAAAACCTCCAAAGAAGAAGCCTCCACCATACTCCAGAGCAGAGAATTCCACTGCTGAACAGCTCTCAAAGTTAGGGAGTTCTTCCTAATGTTCAGGAGGAATCTCCTTTCCTGTAGTTTTTCTCCCCATGGGGACTCAAGGTAGCCAACAATTGCACACTTTGGTCAAAATTTAAAACAAAGCAAGCACAATAAAATAAATAAACAGTAAGTGTGGGTTTAGGTTAAACTACAGTTAATAATCTAGTTCAGATCAGATTATCTGGATTGTATATGGCAGTGCAGATAGAGCCTGGGAATTGTAGCCCTGTACTACTTGATTTAGCTATAAGCATTTAATAAGACTCCACACTTTGTCTGGCTATTTTTTTTTCATTATTTGGTTGTTTAAGATTTCAGCACCTTGATTAGCTCCTTTGAGTTATAATTGTGCTTGACATTTGGAGCAGAGTCACCACTCCACTGACATGAGGGCATAAACCACATTAAGTGAGCACCAAAGCTATCCTGAGTTGGTAGCCCTCCAAAAGCAGAGCAATCCATCCTGTGTGTGGCATAAAAAAGTGAGACCGATCTTTTTTCTTTTTTTGGTCTCCCTCCCACTCTCCTTGGATCCCTATTGGAGCTGATAACATCCCAGAGTGTGCAGAAAGGTGTCACTGTCTTTTACATGCAGGCCAACTGGCCACATGACAAAAAAGCTCTCCCTCAATAGGCTGAGAGACATTTTGAGTTTTATATGCTGGATCCAGCTGAAGACAGTGGAACTCCAGTCCTAAAATCAGTTGCACTCCTAGACCAAACCCATTGAATTAGTAGTATTTACTCTGAATGACCTACTATCTTTCAGTAGGTCAACTCTAGTGAGATTTTGAATTAGATCACTTCCAACTAGCTTTTCAATGTGATTTCAAGGGGTTCTTTGTTTGAAACACACCCCAGATCTTTAACTGAATGTTCATATGAAAGTCACATGGTGATGGGGAAACATCTTGCATGGAGTGGGTGGATAATTGCTAGAATGACCTAAATGTTGAAATTAATACAATTATTTCAGCATATGCCACTTCCTTCCCTACCTCCAATGTTTGTTCCTCATGCTTGAGTATCTTAATAGGAGCAGTACTCTTTAACCCAATAATTTAGGCTTGGTATTCATTTTTTTTGAGAGCCCCCGGTGCTGCAGTTGATTAAACTGCTGGAGCTGCTGAGTTTGTTGACCGAAAGGTTGCAGGTTCGAATCCGGGGAGTGGCGTGAGCTTCCTCTGTTAGCCCCAGCTTCTGCCAACTTAGCAGTTCGAAAACATGCAAATGTGAGTAGATCAATAGGTATCACTCTGGCGGGAAGGTAACGGTGCTCCATGCAGTCATGCCGGCCACATGACCTTGGAGGTGTCTATGGACAACACCGGCTCTTTAGCTTAGAAATGGAAATGAGCACCACACCTCAGAGTCGGACACGACTGGACTTAATGTCAAAGGAAAGCCTTTACCTTACTTTACGTATTTATTTTTCTACTTTGGTAGCACTCAGGTGCCTCTTAACTGTATCAGCAGTACTCCTCTTTATGAACAAACTGAAAGTAGAAGTGATGTTTAGTAAAGTGACTTATACAACCAGGTGAAATAGTTTAGTAGTAAAGTATCTGCCCTAAAAACCGATGTTTTGTCATTCTGCACCTTCAAGTCATTTCCGACTTAACAGCCACCTTAAGATGACTCTATCACAAGATTTTCTGAGCAAGAATTTTTCAAGGATTCCCCCAGGCAGGAGCAGACAGACTTTGAAGCTGCAAGGCCATTCAATGCTAATCAAGGTGGCCAATTGCAACATTCACACTTGCCTCAAACAGACAATAGTTCTTTCTTCCACCCTGGACATTCCACAGATATAGAAACCACACTTGCCTAGTTTCCAACAGACCTCACAAACTGTAAGGATGCCTGCCATATATGTGGGTGAAACATCAGGAGAAAATGCTTCTGGAACATGACCATACAGCCCAGAAAACTCACAGCAAGCTGTTCAGGTTTGCTGTTGCCTTTCTCTAAGGCTGAGAGACTGTGACTTGCCCACAATTGCTGGGATACCATGACTGAGACTCATTTCAAATTCTGGTCTCCTGGAGTCTAGTACTGGCTGTTATCCCTCAATAATTATTTGTACCTTCTATTTTATGGATATTACTTAATGGGTACTATTGAAATAATTCAGGGCGAGTTGCTAATAGTGGAGTTTGGGACAGAAAACTATAGATTTAGTTTACTAGTATGGGTTAAAATAGACAAGGCCTCGAAACAAAAATCCTGCTCAATACTGATCCTTTACAGATCCTTTTACCACAGTTCTTCTATTAAGAACTAAGCAAGAATATTTACCCTTCTGACTAGTATTATTGTATTCTTTCAATGTCCAGTGTGTCTTTTATCACTAGGGAAGAGATAAGATTGTGGTTGTACAGCATACGCTGGGTCACATGCCCAGTTCATCCTAACTATGTTATGCGATGAATGGATTTCAGTATAAATCATATTATTTCCTTCACATGCCCAGTTCATTCGAATATTATGTGATGAATGGGTTGCAGTACAAACTATCTTATTTACTGTACTCTGCAAACATACTCCGCAAACATACTGTGCTCTACAAACATTGAGGGCCACCAAACTGGGTCTCAGCATTCTCTAGTCTAGAGGCTTTTTATTCAAACTCTGCAATCGAAGATGAGTCGGAATCATTGACTTTTTCAGACTGTCTTAAACTTCAGTGATTTTCGCCTCTGTTTTTTTATTATGCTTGCTTTGTATAAGAAAATTTTATTGACATGCATTAATTGAAAAAATGTATACTCTATCTGCACAACGTATATGGTATGTCCTCCAAATAATTAAACTCACTTCATTTTGCTTATTCTGCTTTGTCACAGCCATTACATTTTATTGATTTTTTTTGTAATGTATCATTCATCTCCTGAAGATCTGAGTGCAAAGCACAAGTAAATCTTTATGCTATGAATTGTGGAATTAAATATCTTGTTCTAAATCTGTGTTTCATGTACACAGCCAGCAGTTCAAAGTGCGCACATTTCCTATCAGAAGATGGTTACGAAAAGTAAATTTATCCTAGATCAATGTTCTGATAAGAAGTGTAGTGCTATCTGTACTATTACAAAACAAGAACCCAAGATTCCAAGTTGTTACACATACAGATTTCAATCCTTAGGTTCACACGGCACCTGCTTAGAACATCATTCTGGGGGAAAGCTAGTTGCATTGTTTCAGGATTCAGTAAAAAACTATAAAATCAGCTTGATCCAGACTTAAATAAAACGACTGCTATCTTGTTGATATCAGTGATCTTGTGTTAATGGCAAAAGGTTTGGATACCAGGAGTAGGACAGAGTAGGATTATGGGACTAACCGTGCATAATTAATGAGTGTCATTTTTTCTGACTGCATTGCACCGTTCAGTGCATCATCAGCTCATTTTAGTTCTTAAAAGAACTACTTGGAAGTATTTGCTCCAAAACTTACATCAAAGCAAAACTAATGCAATAGTAGCAGGTGTATGTGTGTACAGGTGGAGTATCCCATACCTGAATTGTGCTTGGGATTCAAAGTGTTTTTGGCTTTGATTTTTTTCCAATTTTGGAATTCGTATTCTTATACATAAAGAGATATTTTGGAGGTGTTACCCAACTCTCTAAACACAATACTCATTTACGTTTCATATATACATCATACAATAGCCTGAATGTGATTTTATACAATATTTTAAATAACTTTGCACATGAAACAAAGTTTCAGAAAGCAAAGGAATCACTTTCTCAGTTACCTATAAATATTATAGATCCAGATTCCAGATAAGGGATGCTCAACCTGTATATGTTTTATATATATTTATGCTAAAACAACTGGGGAGGGGGGAGGGACTAATAAAATCTGTTTTAGAAATCAGTAGTGAGCAAAAATAAAGGGATAAAGCAGTAAAGTTTGACTTCAGGCTGTCTCAGATCTCATTTCACAAATGCTTTTCTGTCCTCCCCAAAGGGAAGTAACAGATGAGGCTAAGTAAACTGTTCAGGGAAAACATTTTATAACAGTCAGGCTATTGTTGAGAAACCCTACCTTTAGTGAATGTCAAAGTAGCTTTTGGGCACCGGCTTACTAAATACTTTGCAGAGGTCACTGTCAGCTTCAGTTCCTCCACTCAATCTGACATGTATGAATAGCATTTATTCACCTGCCTTAGTCTTCATTTTTAGAATGATTTAGATAATGCATGCAAAACACTTGGGGGCGTTCTTTTTTAAAACCAATGTTAATATCATACCTTAATCCTTTCCCTCACAGTACATAATATTAAATAGGATACTCAAGTGGTTCATGTACAAATTAACAGACAGAGAGCCATCTCACCATTTTGGGTTGACTACCCACCCCACCCCCTTCCGCTCACTTGGCTAACCATTTCTCTGGCCTTTAGCCATTACAAATAATAATTCAAAGTACTGTGGATCTTTTCTCTTTTTCTTTTGTAAAGCACTCTGCTAATAGTGGTTGGATGTTCAGCTGTTTTTGTGCATGTGTCAAATTATTTCTTTATAAAGCACTCATGATGACAGATTAGAAATGCATGCTGTCTTATTACAAGTGTGTATCACAATCTTTTCTTTGTATTTTGACTTTTTTCAAAAACGACAATTTTTGATATGGTTCTTTACTGTCTCTCTTTTTAAATTTTAACAAGAAATTGTTTGTAATTACTGAAGACAGACCTGTAATGGTTTTGTATGGTTTTAAATCTGTATTGGTTTAAGAATGTGTAAGCTTGGTATAGTGATTTGAGTTTTGGAATTCAAGTTTCACATCCCTGCTCAGCCATGAAAACCCATTGGTAACCTTGGACAAGTCAAATATGGCTAGTCTCAGAAAACACAAGCATGGTTAGTGGGGTGAGGGAGAGGGCCCTTATTTCCTATCTTGCACTTTGAGAATTTTGTAAAATAATCATTTGTATAAAAATTGTATTTAGGAAAAATGTGTAGGCTCTCAAAATATATTGTATATATACAAAACACAAGGCACTTTCCACAAAAATGTAATTTGTACAAAATGCAATGTTTTATGCAGACAAAAGTATCATACAATCCCAGACTGTTCAATGCATACAACCCCCTGTTATGTCAGCTCCACTGGCTGCTAGTTTGCTACTGGGCTCAATTCAAAGTGCTGGCTTTGACCTATAAAGCCCTTAACGGTTCTGGTCCAACTTACCTGTCTAAATGTATCTCTCTTAGTAAGTGAACTAGAGCTTTAAGATCTGCTGGGGAGGCCCTGCTCTCAGTCCCACCCTTTTTACAAGTGCGACTGGTGAGGACAAGAGACAGGGCCTTCTCAGTGGTGGCCCCTCGGCTGGGAACTCCCCAGTGACATCAGACTGGTCCCATCCCTCCTGATCTTCAAGAAAAAGTTAAAGACTTGGCTTTGTACTAGCATTCGGGAAGTAGGGTAATACTTCAATCTAGCATTTTGAATAATGACTATTGGAAAACCAAGTCGTATGGAAAATCAAGACTCGGCACTATGTGTGTGTTTTTAATTTGTTTTATAGTATTTATATTTTTTAACTGTTGATATATTTTAACTGTTTCGTAATTTGATATGGTATGTTTATTGTTGTATGTATGATGCAGCATTGAATTTTTGCCATAATTTCTAAGCCACTCTGAGTCCCCTTTGGAGTGAGAAAGGCAGCATATAGTAAATAAATAAACAATAAATAAATGTTATTTTCCAGCTTTATCTTCTGGGGGTACATTGGCAGAGGAGGTGGACTCCACTGCCAATGTACAGTATAATGACCAGTTTCTGTTTTCTTACTGGTCATTATATACCATATTTACATATACTGCATTGTTGCAGAAGGGGCTTTTTGAATTCTAGATAGAAAACAAATTTTATTTGAAATATTTTACAGAATCCTAAAACCTCAGAAATAGTAAAGCAGCTTGTTGCAAGTGGAAACAAAGAGGAGCTCCAAAAATGTTTTGGTTCACGGATGGAATTTGGGACCGCAGGACTCCGAGCAGCCATGGGAGCAGGAACATCTCACATGAATGATTTGACTATTATCCAGACCACTCAGGTACCAGATCTAAGTGAATGTATCTTTAATACTCAAGTGTATCTCTATTTTTGGAGTGATGATAGTGAATGACAGAAAGTTGAATGTATTTTTTCATCAATTCATAGCTAATGTCATATCGCTTACTTTGCCTTGCCATGATTTAAAACTGAAATAATAGAGTAAAATTTCCTTGGAATTTGAGATGGTGGAAGATTGAGGACTTACATATTTTTTCTCCAACTGGCTTATCAGCACTTACTTTGTGTTACTGAAGCAAGTTTTCAGTGTTTGATTTTTTTCATTAGAAAAATCCCATTAAATTCTATTTGGAACAATTAAATTATTCTTGAAAATGACTGTAATTTACAAATTCTTCAGTTTGTAAACTAAAAGGAAAGAACATTTTAAACATATTTTAAACATGAATTTTAAACATGTGCCCTTTGTTTAATCTCTGTTTTGTGTATTTTAGTGCGTATTTTACAGAAATATGTTTTAATATGTATCTTTTATAGAAATATATTTTAATATGTGTATTTGTGGTATTTTACAATGTATATGCCTTTTAATTATTCTGTAACCTGCCTCGAGCCACAAGGAGAGGTGGGTAAGAAATACTATTATTATTATTATTATTATTATTATTATTAATCTAGAACAGGGGTTCTCAAACTAAGACCCTGGGGCCAGATATGACCCTCCAAGGTCATTTACCCGGCCCTCGCTCAGGATCAACCTAAGTCGGAAATTACTTGAAAGCATACAACAACAACAATAATCAGCCAAAAGCAGGCCCACACTTCCCACTGAAATACTAATAAGCTTATATTTGTTAAAATTGTTATTCATTTTAATTATTGTATTGTTTTTAAGTGTTTTTTGCACTACAAATAAGATATGTGCAGTGTGCATAGGGATTTGTTCATGCTTTTTTAAAATTATAATCTGGCCCTCCAACAGTTTGAGGGACTGTGACCTGGCACTCTGTTTAAAAAGTTTGAGGACCCACGATCTAGAAGCTATGTCTTCCATGAAAAATATGAATTGATTCTTAGTGAGGCATATGTAGTATAATGCAGAGGCATTATGACCCAGTAGGAACATCAAAATACATTTGTAGAAAGTAATGTGGATTAGTACAAAAACTGTAAATTAATAAAATACAATAGAATACTTATAGGGACAGATCTCTGCTTAATCTATCTACATTATTTATGGAAGGAACAAGCAGTGTATGAAGCTCCATAGTTAAGCTGCAGTACTGTTCCTACCTGCTAGAAAATGGTACTACTTATAAATATAATAATAATAATAATAAATTGTTATTATTTACATAGTGTCCTTTGTCTGTGTATGGATCATACAGATGCTTCATGTTTATCATGCCTAGACAAATATGCGAAAGACTGCTCAAACTTCCGTACAGTGGCCCTTATTTCTCATGCCAGTAAGGTAATGCTCAAGATCCTGCAAGGAAGACTCCAGCAATACATGGAGCGAGAGTTGCCAGATGTTCAAGCTGGGTTTAGAAAAGGTAGAGGAACAAGAGACCAAATTGCCAATATCCGCTGGATAATGGAGAAAAGCAGGGAGTTTCAGAAAAACATCTACTTCTGCTTCATTGACTATTCTAAAGCCTTTGACTGTGTGGATCATAATAAATTGTGGCAAGTTCTTAGTGGGATGGGCATACCAAGCCACCTTGTCTCTCTCCTGAGGAATCTGTACAAGGACCAAGAAGCAACAGTAAGAACTGACCACGGAACAACAGACTGGTTCAAGATTGGGAAAGGCGTACGGCAAGGCTGCATCCTCTCACCCAACCTTTTTAACTTGTATGCAGAACACATCATGCGATGTGCGGGGCTTGATGAATGCAAAGCTGGGGTGAAAATTGCTGGAAGAAACATTAACAACCTCAGATATGCAGATGACACCACTCTGATGGCCGAAAGCGAGGAGGAGCTGAGGAGCCTTCTAATCAAGGTGAAAGAAGAAAGCGCAAAAGCTGGGTTGCAGCTAAACGTCAAAAAAACCAAGATTATGGCAACAAGAATGATTGACAACTGGAAAATAGAGGGAGAAACCGTGGAGGCCGTGACAGACTTTGTATTTCTAGGTGCAAAGATTACTGCAGATGCAGACTGTGGCCAGGAAATCAGAAGACGCTTACTTCTTGGGAGGAGAGCAATGTCCAGTCTCGATAAAATAGTAAAGAGTAGAGACATCAGACTGGCAACAAAGATCCGCCTAGTCAAAGCCATGGTATTCCCTGTAGTAACCTACGGATGTGAGAGCTGGACCTTAGGGAAGGCTGAGCGAAGGAAGATCGATGCTTTTGAGCTGTGGTGCTGGAGGAAAGTGCTGAGAGTGCCTTGGACTGCGAGAAGATCCAACCAGTCCATCCTCCAGGAAATAAAGCCCGACTGCTCACTGGAGGGAAAGATACTAGAGACAAAGTTGAAGTACTTTGGCCACATCATGAGGAGACAGGAAAGCCTAGAGAAGACAATTATGCTGGGGAAAGTGGAAGGCAAAAGGAAGAGGGGCCGACCAAGGGCAAGATGGATGGATGGCATCCTTGAAGTGACTGGACTGACCTTGAAGGAGCTGGGGGTGGTGACGACCGACAGGGAGCTCTGGCGTGGGCTGGTCCATGAGGTCACGAAGAGTCGGAGACGACTGAACGAATGAACAACAACAACAAGACAAATATGTATGTGCCTCTTTCCATCAATAGGATACAAAAATGAATTCAATCTTTTCAGACAGGTGTAGAGTGTCTCAATAGACTGTGTGTGCATATACATGGGCAGGAAACCTAGGGGGTAGTGCTGAGTGCCAGCCCCTAGGTTCACTGCCTGCCTCCATCCCTGCAGCAGACCTGTACAAAATTTGAACCTGCTGGACAGCCAGCCTTACATTGATGGCCCGGTAGCCATAGTCAAGGCAGCCTCAGAACCCCTGATTGAACCCAGGCACCATTGCGGATGTTTGCAAGGGGCCCTCATGACTCAAAGAGAGGAGGAAGAAAGGAGCCCTCCCCCTAAGTTACACTTTAGCAATGGCACCCAGAGACTGCCAAAGAAATAAGCAAAAGTCCAAATATACAAATATGAATTGGTTTTTATAGTGATTCAGCTAAAGGAAGAATACCACTAATCAAGATTTCTTCGGTGATAACCTTTTCATGTCTTGTATATCTAAAAAAGAAGGAGACTCAATCATAATTATTATACTGATCTATCAGCACAATAACATAATGGCCCTGTAGCTTTGGCAGAAAATGCACTAATATACTGCATTGACACTACAGACTGTATATTCTATTGCAAGGCTCTGTTAAAACTGTAAGAGGCATAAGAGTGTTACTAATGAAAACCGGGGGTTTTGTTTTTTGGTTTTTTGTTTTTGTTTTTGCAGTCTCTGCCAATTAGATAGTTTACCTATTTGCAGTATTTCCCCTTAGGTTTTTCTTTCATTTGGTGAGAAAGGAGAAAAATAAAATGTGAGAGTTTCACTACATGCATATCTGTATTTGTGACATATATTTACACACAACTTCTCAGGCAAACTGTATTATTTTCCATAATAAAGACCATCAATAAAAAGTACAATAAAATGGAAATCGTGTAATGGTGGGGGTGTGCTCCTTTCATGCTGTATTTTTAAACCAAACTCTCCCATCGCTCTTCATTTGAGTGCATGATCATTTCCTAGCTTTGCAAGCCTTTCTTTCCTCTTCCTTTTTTTCTTCTAAATAAGATATTTTGAAATGATGTGGCATCCTTACAAAACTTGTAAAACCTGTTTTGTTTCTAGGGATTTTGTAGGTATCTTGAAAAGAGTTTCAGCAACCTAAAGAAAAAAGGAGTTGTGATTAGCTATGATGCTCGGGCTCATCCTTCAAGTGGAGGTAGCAGCAAAAGGTATTGTTGATCTCTTTGCAGTGGTTAATTGATAATGTATTTGTCTGCCATTTTTAAAAAGCAAATCAGGGGCATACTTGAATTGGGTGAACACCTTTTTCCTGTATCTTTATTATTATTATTATTTATTTAAAACTTTTATATCCTGATCTTCTCTACCTCTACAGAGGGACTCAGACCGGCTAACAGCAAAGATTCAATGCTAACACTGAAAATCTAAAACATAATACACAACATTTAGTTACCAATTACATTTCATAAATTACATAAAATTACTTAAGAGGAAAATATGTCTTAAATTGAAATTGTTGCCTTTTTACACATGCACAAATATTCATATCCATGTGTTCTGCATTTCTTAGAACTAGTTCAGGGTGGAAGAGAAGATTTTTTAAAACAAAAACCATACATTTTTTAAAAAAACATTGTAATGCTAAACGGCATGGCAAAACTCAGAAAGGTGGCAGCAAAAAGTGAAAACATCAGTCAGCATTTCAAATAGTAGCATAAAATCATATCAAAAGCTGGTATTCTAGACTAAAGCTACTTTTACAAAAGTTAACAAATAATAAGGGTTGGGATTAGATGAACTTTCATCTGGGGGGACTGGAAGGGAGAAACCTATGTACTTTATAGAAAATAAGGCATCACTTGCTTTTTCACACTCCATTTTTGTCATTCTGTGCTTCTGATTCTTTTAAATCATAGCCAGAGTCCATTGATTTGACACATTGCCCACTCTTTTGACTGTGCGTTGAATTAATGGGTCCCTTCTATAATTTTAAAGGTTCACAATAGTGGATTCATATTATAAGCACAATATTTAAAACAGGGTGCACCTGAACAATATCTTGGCATTGGGGACTATAGCTAAAGGGATCCCACACCCTTTTAGTTGCCAAATTGAAGTCCTCAACAACTGCCCAGTCCCTCCTAAGTTGTGTCCTAGACACAGTTATAGGCTTTCCTTCCCATTCCTTTGTGCTTTAGCAGGGAGCAACACTTAAGCCACTGGTCCCCCTCCTATTTGCTGTAGGTTGCTGTTCAGCTGGCAAAAGGTAAGATGTGACAAAAGTCCTCCTATTCTTTTCACTATTCTCCTCCTCCAAAAACTTGGTTTCTCATTTACACCACTGCTGTTGCTGTCATTGCTAATGCAACCACTGATTTGCCTAGTAGTGGCAACATCATAATCAGCAGCACAAATAGAGAACTGGGCTATTGAAGGAAGAAAATAGTAGGAGAGAAAGATATTGCCACAGCCCACCTTTATGACCTTAGTGTTGCTGAAGTGCTCAGTACTGGGAAACTGATGAGGAACTGCTGAAGGAGAAGGGAAAGAAAGAAGGTGTTTCCACCCCATATATATGAAACTGCTAGTTTCGGGAGAGGAGAGGAAAGATACAAATTGTTGCTGTTATTGAGAAGTTATGCACAAAAGACTTTTTTTTTCAGGAAATCCATACTTTTCACAAATAATTTTTGTTCTGATCTGCAAAAGTGAATGGTTTAAAAAGTTTCTTGATACTTCGCAAAACTGCAGTGGTTTTAAACATACTTAATTTTTTTTAAAACTGTGTTTAAAATCACTACAGTTTTGCCAAGTATCAAGAAACATTCGAAATCATTCACTTCTGCAGGTCAGAACATAACAAATTAAGATTTACATCCTTATTAAGATAAGGTGGGCCATTATGGTTATTTTTCTTTTGCTCCTTTGGGTTATTAAGATAGCAGTCTAATGCACACTACTAATGGATAGGGAACACTGTCCAGATAGAGTAAGAATTTAAACAGATCAAGGCATACTAAATCAATTTAGAAGTTGAATCAGTGCTTATTTTAATGAAATTACGTGTGATTGATGTAATTTTCCAAAGATTTTGTGAAAGTTAAAATCTTACAGCCTGAAATCTTTCCAGTTTGCTTCCAAATGTTACTTTGCTGCCCCCTGGCTGCCAGAGATTTTGTGGAAGAAGAGAAGAGACAGGTTACTTTTTTTCTTGGGCAAGAAAGAAATGCATCTACTTTCGGTTCTAAACTGGGAAACTTCTTATTGTTTCTCTGGTCAGGCCAATTTATTCAGAAAAGCTAGCAACTTTCTACTTAGTTTGTACAATCCATTTATAAATGTACTAAACATGTTCCCTAAAAAAAGACCTCAAATATTATTGGCACATATGCATTTCCTGCAAAGAATAGGCAGTAATTTGGACTTAATCTGCACAAATTTTACACTTTTTTTAGCGTTTTCTACCTATTAAACAGCACAGTTCACAGTTTCCAGTGCTTAAACATGTATTGTTTGCTGCATAGAAAATGTTGTTTTCTACACAAAAGAATATTATTTTGTGCCTATAAGTTGTTTTGAATTATAGCAGCCTTAAGATTAACTTATAATGGGGTTTTTCCTCGCAAGATTTGGTCATATGGGATTTCCCTTTGCCTTCCTCTGAGGCTGAGAGTGTGTGATTTGTCCAAGCTAATCCAGTGGGTTTCCATCGCTGAGCACAGATTGGAACCCTTTTTTCCGGGATCCTAGGCCAATGTTTAAATTACTTATAAACATTTACTCTTCCATATAAAAATACCATGTGTTAATATTGTGCAGAACATTTTCTGAACTGTGAAGATGCTCCTTATCAAAGTTTCCCACACTTAAACCATTTTGTGAAAATACTAAACTATTTATTGAAAATTCTTTCCAAATTAAGTAAACTTTATTTCAGAGAATGTTTGGTCCTCTGAGTTGGTACATTGATCTTAAGTTGTATTCCCTATCCTTCAAGCTTATTTATTGTGTCTTAGCAATGTTTGATTTTACTGTAAATTACCTTGAGGTGTTTTGGCATGATTACAGTACACTTTAAACTGTTTATTTTGTTAAAAATACATTGAGATTCTCTTCTATGCCCTATGAATATTTTAGAGTTTCTAAAATAAAACATCTAATTGCAACCAGTAATTTGTGCTGTTGTGCCTGGGAATCACTGCTACACAGGAGGTAGGGGTGATAGGACAGCCATCCCGTAATCCTTGAGCAGCCTGAGTCCGAGGAATGCAGGATGGCATCGAGAGTTGCAACTGGTTCTACTTGGGAACCAGCCCAACTGATCTTGCTGCTCCTATGAGGGAAAACCTGAATCGTGGGTCAGGATTTGGGCTGCAGGTTGATCCGTTATATACCAATAAATTGGCCAGGGTAAATGAGCCCTAAGCCACTTTTAGCTCATTTATTGTCTACACAGGCTTTTCAGAGTTTAACTTAGCCTACTGGAAGATACCAGTGATCAAACCTTGAACCTTCGAGGCACAAAGCGTATGTTCTGTTTTTAAAAAAATTATTCAACAAAACTGCAAACAACCCAATATATAAAACTGTAGACAAAATCCACAGTCACAAGACTGTCCTTAGCCACCAAAACAAAAAGATTCAAGTACTTTCTTACTGTAAAAAGAAACTACAATGAATATAACATAATCTATAGCTACCATCCTCATATGACTGCACAGCCTAAGGGGGGAAATCTTAATGTCTTGGTTTTTAAGCCTGTTCCTCTGATTTATTTGGAGCATTGATTCAGAAATTTGCATTGGATAGACTGCATCAGCTCAAGCTCCTTAGATCAACATCATTAGCTTGTTCATTTCAACTAATTCACACATCTTTGTAAGCCAATCTTTGTGCATATGTTCTGCTTTTGAGTTCCAGTATTTTTCCAAAAGTTTATCAGCATATTAGGCCTGCTGATAACTTGTGTTTCTTCTAGTGCTTGAAATAGTTCATAATTTTCTATGAATTCCTTCTGTGCATTTTCACACGAGAACATATTCATGAATAGGTATTTTCCATGATGATTCTACTTGCAGTAACCTGTCTAGTCTCTTCGTCATGGGGTTCCCTTTAATTACTCTTCTTGATTTTTTTAAAGATCCTGCCTACACAGCCAGTTTGAATTGAATTAGCAGTCAGATGTAGCCGTGCTTTATACATGGGCTCATAAATAAAATAATAATAAAAACTTTATTTATATACCGTTCTATCTTCCAGAAGACTCAGGGCGGTTTCCAAGTATCAACACCAGCACATACAGACTCACAACACAAGCAAAAATAACAGTAACAACAACATAAGCATAAAATTATCCCAATAACACATATATGTAAAAGAAATCCTGCCTGTTCTCCATGCCTTTTATGCTTTTTTATTTGTTAGGGCATGGGAAGGAATGGGTCAGAACAATTAAAAAGGCTAAGACTGGTACATTATTCATACTTTTATTAATGGTTTATTTTATTAAGGATTTATTCATCTATGTAAGGTACTAGAATATATTTTCTTGTGGTACACAAACTTTGAAGGAGTTTGTTATGTGTATGTAATCTAATCTGTGCAGTTCTCATGGAGAACACAGTTATATCACCCTTCATGCCTTTGTAATATAGGCTTTTTCTAGCACAAATGGAGATACATCTTTATGTTGAGGAAAGAACACATATTAGGATGCCCTGAATGACAACTAAATTAGAATTACGAGGTTTATCTGGAAAGTAAGCTTACAAGGTTTTTTAAAAAATACAAAGAATGAATATATTTTAATAAAACTTACATGTGTTGTAGCATAGGCATTACATTATTTTTCCACATTATCACCATTCAGTTCAATACATTTTGTCATCTGTGGGATGAGTTTTTTCGATTTTCACCTCGGCGTTGTCGGCAAAGTGATTTCCACCACTTTTCAATTTAGTGAACAGATGATAGTCAATGGGTGCAAGATCAGGTCTGTGATCCCAACCAAATGAAGTCAACAACTCTTGTGTTGCATGAGCAGTGTGCGGATGTGCATTGTCATGAAGGAGACAGACTCCCGCTGTCAGCATCCCATGATGTTTGTTTTCTTCATGGTCTCACAATATATTCTACACCTATTTTGTCACATGCTGTCTTGACTTTATGTCCTCTTCATAAACTGAAACGATTTCGTGTTGAATCGCAATGGTGTTCCTGTCCTTAGCATTTAGGTAGTGTATTAAAGTGCAAACTTTGCACTTGGAGAGAAATGGAATGAGGACGCTCATTTCTAACCTTCACAATGTCAGTCAGCGAGCTACTGATGATTGGCACTGCTTGTTCGCTTCTGCTGGCTTCTCGCTACATGGCAGTGATACTAACTTCCCCCGTGAAATTTCCCTGCAAGAGCTCCGTGCCTTGTAACCTTACGTTCCTAGTTGGTCTCATGTAGTGCTTGATAAAGTTATGAATGGTTTAAATTTTGAATTTTGATCTCTCTCTCTCCCCCCCGCCTCCTCCCGGGCCCATGCCAACAGATTTGCAAGACTTGCTGCAACAACATTCATCAGTCAAGGTGTTCCTGTGTACCTTTTTTCTGGTATAACACCAACTCCTTTCGTGGTAAGTTTATATTTTATCTCAGTTATATTACCTATTTATTGTTTTAGTGGTCATAAAACAAACAGAGCTCAGTAAAGTTTCATCTGTGTAAATGACATGATGATCTCATAGTTAATTTTTCAACTATTGTGAACTGATTGTTTTAAAGTAGTCATCTGCAGACTCCTTAGATACAATAGATTTTTGTGCTCTTTGCTTCCACTCTGTGTCGTATTGGACCTTTAAATTATTTTAGGATTATGATAAATGATGATCTCAACACAAGTATTGCAGTATAGACAGATGTATCTGTAATAGGGTTAAGCTGAAGTCATCTGATTATGTCTTTGGTGCAGTAAATAACTGCAATTCATCAAGCAGACATTCAACTACTGTTATAGATGACAATTCTATGTTCTCTTAAACAGTTAAAAGTCTTGGCAAAACTATTTAAAATCTATGGGATAGGGATTTTCCCGGTTTGGTAGGAAACCTGTGGCATTCCAAATGTTACCCTGCATCTCCCTAGCCAGCAGATTAATGTTGAAGGATGATGGAAAATGCAGTCCAGTACAGTTTCCATGATTGCTCACCACTATTGCAAAGATTGCTCACCACTGATGCTGGTGGGTTGAGTTCTTTACTTGGACCACATAGACTTTAGTGGAAAATCTAATTGCCCATCCCAGTATCAATAATTATTTCTCAGTTTTACATCCTTCACAGTTGTGTTGTAAGGATAAAACTTACTGAATTATTTATTTAAATGTATATCAAAAGTATCAGCTAAATGGGAATTTTTCCCACTCTTTCTCAACTCAATGTTGTACTTTTTCTGCAAATTGAAAGAAGAATGTCATACAATTCTTTGAAAAACTTCTGTTTTTGATGAAATTACAATGGAAATACCATTGTATTTAAGAGGGAGAAGATATTATTTAAGCAAGGATTTCTGTTATCTCTTTCTAACCCTGATGACTACAGGTATATTACTTTGTACTCTGGTAGGAATTATGGAGTTTGGGATTTAAAAAAAAAACCTTGAAAAAGTAGGGCATTTTTCCATTCAGCTGTCTTCCATTTTAATTTAACTATTTTGATGATTTTCCACAGCCCTATACAGTGACTCATCTGAAGCTTTCTGCTGGAATTATGGTTACTGCATCTCATAATCCCAAGCAAGATAATGGATACAAGGTATTTTCCTGCATATGTTTTTCAAGGGGATTATATTCTACTTCTAAATATAATGATTGAGTCTTAATTGCATCAGCCAAGCTAGCCAGAAGGAAATTTGTGTTTTGTTGATTTATAATTTGATTTTGTTGACCAGGTTATAGCCACAGATTGTAATATCATTAATTTAATGCAAGTTTTCACTAATGAAAGAAATCTCTTCTTATATCTTCCATGTTCTTAGGTTTATTGGAACAATGGTTCTCAGATTATTGCTCCTCATGATAAAGGAATTGCACAAGCCATTGAGGAAAACCTAGAGCCATGGCCTCAAGCCTGGGATGACAGCCTGATTGATAAGAGTCCTCTTCTCCATGATCCGTATGCATCTATTAACAAGGACTACTTCAAAGACATACAGAAACACTGCTTTCATAGGTAAATTTACAAGAGAATAATTTCCCAACAGAATCTCTATGATTAAATTTTATTACAAAATATTTAAAATTAAAAGAAGAATTGAAAGCAGGTTCCCCCAAAGGTCGATGGAGATTGCTTCTGATCACTGGAGGAAAGGCAAGGTTTAAACTTGTGCTGTTGTGGAATGTGAGGAAAAAGTAAAACGTTACATTAATTATATTAAGCAAACAAGAGGAGCCAACAAGAAGAAATGAGTAGCAGACACAAATGTGCTCTTCCCAACAAGCCCACATCTCTATGAGACAAAGATATTAATAAAAGTATGTCATAAAATCTTAACTGTGTAAAGATTAACCACAGTGAGGTTGTTGCGAGGATGTTCCTTTGGTGAATCAATTTTACTTTCTCACTGTGGGGGGAAAATACTTGGGAAAAGAAAACTCAAAGAGTTTTGGACTGAGTGTTTCATCTTATTCATATGTTGACATTCTTCACCTTGTCCCATAGAATCTCAGTGGGAATGCTGTCAGTACTGCCAGCATAGAACAGAACAACATTCATGCAAGAACTTCTATGTCAGCGTTTCTCAACCTGGGAGTTGGGACCCCTGGGGGGATTGTGAAAGGGGTGCCAGAGGGGTCGGCAAAGACCATCAGAATATACAGTATTTTCTGTTGGTCATGCGGGTTCTGTGTGGGAAGTTTGGCCCAATTCTTTCGTTGGTGGAGTTCAGAATGCTCTTTGATTGTAGGTGAAGGTCTATTTTCCCCAAACTCCACCAGTGTTCACATCTGGGCAAATTGAGTATTCATGCCAAGTTTGGTCCAGATCCATCATTGTTTGAATCCACAGTGCTCTCTGTATGTATGTGAACTACAACTCCAAAACTCAAGGTCAACGTCCACCAAACCTTTCCAGTATTTCCAGTATTTTCTGTTGGTCATGGGAGTTCTGAGTGCCAAGTTTTGTTCAATTCCATTGTTGGTGGAGTTCAGAATGCTCTCTGATTGTATGTGAACTATAAATCTCAGCAACTACAACTCCCAAATGACAAAATCAATCCCCCCCGACCCCACCAGTACTCAAATTACAGTTATGAAGTAGCAATGAAAATAATTTTTATGGTTGGGGGTTACCACAACATGAGGAAGGCTTGTTCTATGTGGTTGTCATGTTTTGTGTGGGTTTTTCTTTCTGCCTAAGCTTTAGGGTTATAATTGCACAACATTGCTAGAACATGTTGCTTGCACTGAATGACAAGAATGTTTGGGGCATGCCTCTTTTAAAAAATCTATAATTAAAAAAAATACCTTCTTTCTCCAAAAGCAAGGCAGTTACAAAATCTGAAATGGAGCTCTTTGGAGAAAGGAGGAAGATCCAAATTCCAGAGGCCTCCATTTCATAGTTTTTAAACTGCCTTGTCTTCAGAGAAAGAAGGAAGGAGAACCAGCCCTAAACAACTCTGTGACTGTTATGTGAAAAACACAAAAATACCAGTTTTGCCACACACAAAATGGGGGTGCGACTATTATGCAATGAAATATGGTAATATGTCACATGCATTTGTACTTTACAATATACCAGCTTATGTAAATTTAATACCATTGATGTACTTAATTTCAGGAACATAAACAAGGAGACAAAGCTGAAATTTGTCCATACCTCTGTGCACGGTGTAGGCCATGAATTTGTGCAATCAGCCTTTAAGGCATTTGACTTTAGCCCTCCATTTGCTGTTCCTGAGCAGAAAAACCCTGATCCAGAATTTCCAACAGTAAAATACCCAAATCCCGAGGAGGGTAAAGGAGTACTGGTAAACATCATTTAGTGAAACTTTTTTCTGCATTTCTTTTGTGACACTTTTCCTGGTGATTTTTAGAATTACTTCTAAATGCTTTGTCCATTTTTTCTTTAAGTGTACACATGCTTACATCTTTTGGAAATCTATCAGACATCTTTCATTCTCCTTCTTTCACATTCCTAGAAACTCTTGTAATAGCCTGATTCATGTTATTTACACAAAATCAGAAAGATGCCACATTCATGTTTCTTCAAGCTGTGCAATTCAAATAATGTGTGAATCTTTGTTAAATAATTTCTGTCTGGTGTGTGGTCTTCAGGCTTCATACAAACCTTTGGCTCTGTAGAAAGCATATTGGCCTTTTATATAATGGGCACAACAAAGCTGTGATTACTTTTCTTTTTTAATGATAAAAACCTGCCATATTCATGGTGCTTGAAGCTTTACTTTTATCATTTTTCATTTCAGACTCTTTCCTTTGCTTTAGCCAAAAAAGAAGGAGCTCAGATCATTTTAGCCAATGACCCTGATGCTGATCGGCTTGCTGTTGCAGAGAAACAAGAAGGGTACGGTTCGTTTTTTGCTTTCAATCCTTGGCAACAAGTCTATTGTTCAGAATACACAATAGCTGCTGAAAATAAATAATGGAACAAATCTGTAGGATTTTTTTCTTTATTTTAAGGTATTATTTTGTTGTATTGTTCCTTTTCTTTTGCTGTCTTGTAAGCACAAGGGAGAGAACCTTCTCCTCTGTGGCCCCTCGACTCTGGAACTCATTGCCCGGTGAGATTCGGAAGGCCCCCACCTTAGAAATTTTCAAGAGGGATCTCAAAACCTGGTTTTTCTGATGCACTTTTGGAGAGTAGCCATACTATCATACACAGTTGCTCCCCCTTAACGGTTTTTTGTCCCCAGAGTATATTTCCCCACCTGTATTTTTATGACCCTGTTCCTTTATGAGTTTCTCCCTCACAAACAATCTGCTCCATCCCTGTCTCATCCTGATTTTAATATTTTTAGAATTTTAGTTTTTTATCTTGCACATGTGGCCTGCTCATTGTTATTTTATTGTGTATGATTTTGCTTTATCTTTTTTGTACTCATATGTTGTATTTTACTGTGTTGTTATTGTGTTTTGGTTTTATTGTATTGTAATATGCTGTTGGGCTTGGCCTCATGTAAACCACCCCGAGTCCCCATTGGGGAGATGGTGGGGGTATTAAATAATAATAATAATAATTATTATTATTATTATTATTATTATTTCCAATGGAATGTATGTTCCTGCCGATTTTTAGTTGGGATTATACAGTCCCCAAGTTACAAACATCCGATTTAGAAATGACTCATAGTTAAGAATGGGGAGGAGTCAACAGGAATTGAGAGAAATCTAGATACTTTAAGATACTTTAATCCACCAGAACGCTGGCAAAACCATTTGCACTATATGACGGCTATGATACATTTTTAATAAACACCTGTATTAGCGATTTCAATTTTCTAACTGCTTTTAATGATATATATTTAATGCTCGCTTACGTCTTTGTTGTCTAACTTGGTTTATTACTACCTAGTCCCCATTTCAATATTTAATTTTCTCATTATAAGTTTACTGTTATTATTCTGCATTATCTTGTATTATTCCTGATGTTGTTTGTACTTTGTAAGGCATTGAATGTTTGCCTGTTTCAGGATATTGCAGAGTATATCTTAATTCATTTTTATTTTCAATGGCTATATATCAGGCATGGGCAAACTTCAGCCCTCCGGGTGTTTTGGACTTCAGCTCCCACAATTCCTAACAGCCAGTAAGCTGGTTGGGATTTCTAGGAGTTGAAGTCCAAAACACATGAAAGGCCAACGTTTGCCCATGCCTGATACCTATCCAACTTCTATGGAAGATAAATGGATCTGCACATCTAAACATCCCCCTATTTCTTCAGCAGAATTAGACTTTATTTCTTGCAGTTTTTGATTTTCTTCCACACAAAAGTTGTCAATCTATTGTCTTTTAATTATTTAAAAACATTTTTCTGACTTTGTCTCACTTAGTGGTGAATGGAAAGTGTTTTCTGGCAATGAAACGGGAGCTCTTTTAGGCTGGTGGCTCTTCACTTGTTGGAAAAAACATAATCGGAATCCTAGTGCCATCAAAGACGTATACATGCTATCTAGCACTGTGTCCTCCAAGATACTACGAGCAATTGCGCTTAAAGAAGGCTTTCACTTTGAGGTAAGCTGATTGAGAGGCAGGAATAAAAGATGTAAAAATGTCCTTATTTGTTCATGAGTCTAGTACATACTCTCACTGACCCTTGTTCTCTTCAGGAAACATTAACAGGATTCAAGTGGATGGGAAATCGAGCAAAGCAGCTCATAGACCAAGAAAAAACTGTCTTATTTGCTTTTGAAGAAGCTATTGGTAATACACTTTCCCTTGTTTACCAATAATGAAATCTTGTTACAGAAGACTAGCTGTTCATTTTCACCAGTTGTTAACACCTTTGCTGATCATGATAATTAATAAGGTATAAAGCCATTCATGGGTGCTTTATGCTATATGTAGTACGTAAGTATACTTATATTGTATATACAGATATACAAACATACTGCATGTAGCATAAAGCACTGCCCTCCATACAAATATGTATTTTGTATACTTTATCTATAAATACTTATAATCTTAGAGTAACCGTAACTACAAAATGGAATTCATAACGTAGTATATTGACAAGCTGGAATGTGTCCAGAGGAGAGCGACTAAAATGATAAAAGGTCTGGAGAACAAGCCCTATGAGGAGCGGCTTAAGGAGCTGGGCATGTTTAGCCTGAAGAAGAGAAGGCTGAGAGGAGACATGATAGCCATGTATAAATATGTGAGAGGAAGCCACAGGAAGGAGGGAGCAAGCTTGTTTTCTGCTTCCCTGGAGACTAGGATGTGGAACAATGGCTTCAAACTACAAGAGAGGAGATTCCATCTGAACACGAGGAAGAACTTCCTGACTGTGAGAGCCATTCAGCAGTGGAACTCTCTGCCCCGGAGTGTGGTGGAGGCTCCTTCTTTGGAAGCTTTTAAACAGAGGCTGGATGGCCATCTGTCAGGGGTGATTTTAATGCAATATTCCTGCTTCTTGGCAGGGGGTTGGACTGGATGGCCCATGAGGTCTCTTCCAACTCTTTGATTCTATGATTCTATGATTCTAGTGCAAGAAACTACATACATTTAATTATTTGATGGTAGGCTAACAAAATAAAGTAAAAGCCTTTCTTGAATGCAATTGACCATAATATAGAATCATAGAATTATAGAGTTGGAAGAGACTTCATGGGCCATCCAGTCCAACCCCCTGCCAAGAAGCAGGAAAATTGCATTCAAAGCACCCCCAACAGATGGCCATCCAGCCTCTGTTTAAAAGCATTCCAAAGAAGGAGCCTCCACCACATATTTTAAAAACGTTTTTAAAAGTGAGGGACAACAAATCTGTTTTAACAGCCAGTTCTTTACCTTAAAGTTAGTTCAGGCAACATTGGCTTTCGAGTGAGAAACTAGGCCTGAGTTCTTGTGTCAAGTCCTAGTTTTGTGTCAAGTCCTGGTTTTGGATTCAAGCATCCTGGAAGTTTCCTATATTCTTGTTTTATTATTCTTGCTCAAGTTTTTCTAAGTATGGCTTTTGCTTATGGCTTTATACTGTTCTTGTGAGTTTTGGCTATTTCTAGACTGTGTTGCCTTTGGATTTTTATGAGACATTTGGATTCCTGTGTGGTTATCACCTATTGCTAAACCTTTTTTGGATTATTCCTCTCCTTTCTTTATCCTTGCTTCTTTCATACACACACACACAATAAACTGCTTATACTCTGGACTCTTGTGTGGTGCTATGGTCATAGATGGCTCCAGGCGTGGGGTTCATAGGTGGCAGCTTTCTGACTGCAGAGCTTCTTTTCATCAGTAATCGAAGATCTTTGGTTATAAAATATACATGAATATATTTTATACTTGTAGTTTGTTATTAACAAGCTGAGTGAGAACCTTGCAATTATTTGTTGTTTAAGTTTGGTAAGATTTAAGCATCATAATCAACCTCCTGCAACAAACTAGAATATGAACGAAGATAAAATCTTTTATTAGTGTCTTTAGTTGTAGCAACTGTAACTGTCTTGGAAGCGTAATCTAAGCATTTATTTTATTATCTGTCAAGAATATCCAATAGTCATTTTAACAAACCATTTTCCTGTAACCTTCCTTTTTAGGGTATATGTGCAGCCCTGCAGTTTTGGATAAAGATGGTGTCAGTGCTGCAGTCATAACTGCAGAGATGTCTAGTTTTCTGGCAGCAAAGAATCTATCATTGTCTCAGCAACTTAAGATGATTTACAATGAGTGAGTTTAATTTCATGATATATGTAATATGTTTTCTACAAAGAGGCTATATGGATTCACAAGTGACTGTTTCATTTTGACAGGTATGGCTTTCATGTTACCAAAAATTCATATTTTATCTGTCACGATCAGAAGATCATTAAGGAACTATTTGAGAGGCTTAGAAACTATGATGGAAAGAACACATACCCAAAGACCTGTGGGAGATTTTCAGTATCTGGAGTCAGGGATCTCACTACTGGGTATGACAGTAGCCAACCTGATAAAAAAGCTGTAAGTATAACTTGTAAATGGTTCTGTCTTATTCTGTACAATATTGCTCAACATATACTCATCGCCATCCCCCCCCCCCAAATATTCTTAAATATCTTTGTTTAGAAATATATTCTATCCCTTTCTGATTTTAGGGGCAACAATGTTAGTGCGTAATATTAGGCAAACATGCCTTTTATAGACAAACATCTTTGCTATTGTGTCCCAGGGGATTAAGATTTAATAAGCGTGACTGAGATTACTGTATTTCACACTGTACAGTGAAAGCATTGTATACTGTTAGTTGTTTTTTTTTTACTTAATTACTTATTTTTAGAGAAAATCAGAACATGTTTTTATTCTGCACAGACAGTTTGTACTATCATGGTTAACATGCCACTAATTTACAAAAAGTTCAGGGTCATGATTTAATCATCTGTCCTTATTCCCCTTTTCATAATTAGGATGGATAAAAAACACTTGGAGATATTTCCCTGCTCAGTGAATGCTAATAAGAAACTCTGTCTAACAACAATTGGCTAATTGTTGTTAGATATACCATAATTTTGAAATGTTCTACAAAAAAATGCATGTATACAAAAGTTTGTTTTCTGTGCAGTTTTTTTTTTGTTTTTGTTTTTGTTTTGTTTTTTGCATAGACATTATATTGCACCAGATGCCATTTACTTCCTGGATAACCATATTAGGGAAGTGGGGCAAAAAAGGTCAGTTTTCATTACAATCTAAATTTTCACAAAGGAGTCCCTGAATGTGAAAAATCATTGAAAAACTCCTATAAAACTCATAATCTCTTTTACTGGGGAGAAAGCTTTTGAAATTCTTGCCTGTGAGAACAAAATAAGCAAAGATGATATCTTCTGATCTTTCACTTAAACTTCACACATCTTAGCTTTTTGTGACAAAAATTCTGATGAAATCAAATTCTCTGGTTTAGGTTCTCCCTTCAAGTACGAGTAGCCAGATGATAACATTCACTTTCAATAATGGATGTGTGGCAACTATGCGGACAAGTGGGACCGAACCTAAAATCAAATACTATACAGAGCTTTGTGCACCTCCGGGGAACAGGTATGATTTGGAAATACCATTCTTTCTCACAAATGATTATTAAAATTTAAGAAGAAAGTTTGTCACAGAGTAGTCATTTACCAGTTTACATGGTTTGGTAGCCACCAAATTGTATCCCATTGTATTACAGTGGTGCAGTACCAGCCACCTTGTTTGTTACTGCATTAACTTGTGTTAATTAATGTCCTCTTAGACATGTACAGTGCTTATGGTCTGGAAGGGCTTTTATCAATGTCCCAGACACTAGCGAAAAGATAGGGGGAGCCAGGAGTGATTTGGGCCCCCCTTCTTTTCAGGCATCATTGGTATGTTCCTTCAGACAATGGCCAAAGTGGGTTCGATCCACGCCTTTCAAGAAGGCACAGATCTAACCTATCAAATTACTTCGGCACAAAGCAGGGTTCATTTTTCCCTGAGATTTCGTCTGGACAGCTATGGGGCAAATATGAGAGGGCACACACTGTCTGGATGCGCCCTCAGTGAAGGCAGTGTTATCAAAGTCCCTATTTAAAATAGCACAGGACAGGAGTGGATGTGGTGACAAATAGAGTAATCTACAAGTAATCAACTCCATAAATCCTTAACCCATAAATGTGGAGGGCTAAATGCCTGTGCAATTCTGATCATGCCTTATAAAAAGCAGAAAAGATGTTCCTCAATATTTTTCTCTTGCTGTCTAATTTATTGAAGACAGTCTGGAAGTGGAAATTCAGTTGATGATAGTTAGAATTTATTGATAAAATGATGTATTAAGGAGATTGAGAGGCTCAAATGCACTGCCGTTTCATATCATGAACAGCAGTTTATGCATTATAGAATCTACAGACAGAAAGATATATGATAAATGCTTTCATCATACTTATCTTATTTTTATTTCATTTTAGTGACTTTGAAAAGTTTAAGAAAGAACTGGATGAATTGGTTGATGCTATTGAAAAATACTTCTTTGAGCCAGAGAAGAATAAGCTGCAGCCCAAACCAGAGTAATTTTTCTCTCTGTTTCAGTAACTTGTAATGTTGATAAAAGAACCGTGGATTCATAAATATGGCTGTACTTTTTAGTTTTTGAGAAACAATTGTGTATGGGGTTTTTTTCCTGATCATTTGTATTTTAAGAGGCAAAATATGTCTTCCCTGTGTGAATTTGTTTTAAACTAAAGGAACTTCTTGTTAAAATGGAATTTTTAGTAAAATCATTTTTGGTGTGAATTTGCATAAGACCTTCCTATAACACATAACTGGAATTACAGACAACAATGAATTCTACCATATCTGCCGTATTCTCCTGATATACCTAAATGTCTGTTGAATGGCTACCTCTTCACTCTCTTGTGCTTCTCTGCCCATTTTCTTACTTTGCTTCTCTTCTGTATGTCAGATCTTTTCAGTTGTAAGGAGAAGAGCAAGACCTCTTGTATTATGTTGAATACATGTTGTTACTGCAAATGCTTTAAAAAGAAAGATAAACAATTGAAAATGGATGCAATCAATCAACATATCAAGATTTCAGACAGTGTACAGCAAAGACAACCCCTGCAATAGCCCTGTTTGTTTATTGTTTTATTCTTCAAATATGAAAGAAACCAATAGCTGGAACAGTTTCACAAGAATGGAGTATTTACAGTCAGCATCTCTGAATGGTAGCACAGCATTGTTTAGACTTAATTTTGCAAAACAATCACTGAGTACAGCTAGTCTGTGTGAAAGTTCTAAAGAAATTAAACAACTATTTTCCCCATGGAAATACTCTTTTTTGAAGTCTTGAACTGTACAAGCAGGATTTGTCCTATTTATATTTCTTATGCCCTCCCTTCCTTTCTTCCTTTGTACTTTTCCTTCTTCTGCCCTGTTCGGTGCCTGCAATGATCAAACATAACCGACTGTTGTCTTTGGTGAACCAAATTCTGTTTAACTTCAACTGGAGAGAAAGCTTCCTATGCCAGATTTTTTTATCTCTGTCTCCCCTCTTTTAATGCAATCCAATTCAATGATTCTACATTGTACTTTTCCTGCATGGCAGGGAGTTGGACTACATAGCCCATGTGTTCTCTTCCAACTCTCTATGATTCTAATTCATAATGCTGGCATTTTGCTCTGTACATTTGGAGTATAAATTATCAATGATATTAAAAAGAAAACTTTATTATTTAACCTTTTGGCAATGATTTCCTCCTTTTTACTGTATACTAAAATCCATCAGTGTATTAGGGTTTGTTGATGTGTGCTTTCAAGTCATTTTTGAAATATAGCAACCCTGAGGTGAACCAATCACAGGGTTTTCTTAGCATGTTTTTTCGGCAGGGGGGTTGGCTTTGCCTTTCTGCTGTTTCTTTCTAAGTAAAGGTAAAGGTTTCCCTTGACATTAAGTCTAGTCGTGCCCAACTCTGGGGGGTGATGCTCATCTCCATTTCTAAGCCGAAGAGCAGGCTTAGACATCTCCAAAGTCACGTGGCCGGCATGCCTGCATGGAGTGGCATTACCTTCCTGCTGGAGCAGTACCTATTGATCTACTAACATTTGCATGTTTACGAACTGCTAGTTGGCAGAAGCTGGAGCTAACAGCAGGAGCTCATCCTGCTCCCTGGATTCAGTCAACAAGTTCAGCAGCTTAACTTGCTGCGCCACCAGTGTTTCTTTCTATCTTATTTCTAAAAGAGTGCTATGTATGTGAATTGTGCAGAGAGAAACGATGTTGTTTTCCCAATCAGGTATTTCTTTAGTATAAAGATATGTCACAGCATTAAAATAACTGATTGAGAAGGGCGTTAACTAGGGAGAAGTGAAACTTTAAATATAAAAATTTGCATAAGAATATGCAGAAAACAATTTTGCAATATTACTCCAAATATCATGCAATTTCCTTTTCTGAGGCCCCTTCCACACAACTGTATAACTGTACAGCTGTGTGTACTCAGATAAACCAGTTGAAATCAGATATTGTGGATTATCTGCCTTGATAATCCTGGGTTATATGGCTGTGTGGAAGGGTCCTGTGTCCCACTCCTCAACTTTGTAGTCAGTTTTTAAAATTGCAGAAAACTAAAATGCACTATTATAGAAATGAATTAATTACAGTTATTATAAAGAACAAGTGTTTGTTAGGTATTAGAAAGATTAGCTGCTGATAATCTATGTAAATAAAAATGTAATGTTCATTTGTGGGATTAACATAACTCAAAAACCACTACAATTTGGCCACAAGACACCTACTAACCCAAGGAGTGACCATCACTCAAAAATTGATTTTGTCCACCCAACGATAGAATTGAACCAAACTTTCCACACAGAACTCCCATGACTAACAGAAAATACTTGGAGCAGAGAGCTCCAAGTATTTTCTGCTGGTCTTTGGCAAACCTTCCGACACCCCTCTCGCACCCCCCCCCCCGGGTCCCAACCCCCAGGCTGAGAAATGCTGCCTTAAGGTTATCCAGTCCAACTTCCTTCACCAGGGCAAGAAAACATAACCAAAGCCCTCCTGACGAAGAGCCATCCAGCCATAGATATAGATATATTTGATTCACACACACACACACATATATATGTATATGACAGATATGGTATCATAGATCTGAAAGGGATCACTAAAGAAGGACAATGATATGTTGCATGTTCCAGAGTAGGGAAACCAGACCATCTCTACATCAACACTGACAAAGAAACAACAAAAATACTGTTTGCCCACAAGCATCAAGAAATTACATATATTAGAAACCAACACTTTCTCATTACTTTATTTTCCAGATCACCAGATTGGGCCACAGCAACATGTGGCAGGGGACGGCTAGTGTAATATAATATATGTGTGTGTGTGTGTGTGTGTGTATATATATATATATATATATATATATATATATATATAATGAGTACCTTAAAAACAAAAGAACCAATGAACGAAATCACACCAAATTTGGCAACAAAACATCTCACAACACAAGGAGTGACCATCACTCAAAAAATTATGATTTTGTCATTTGGGAGTTGTAGTTGCTGGGATTTATAGTTCACCTACAATCAAAGAGCATTCTGGACTCCACCAACGATGAAATTGAACCGAACTTGGCACACAGAACTCCCATGACCAACAGAAAATACTGGAAAGGTTTGGTGAGCATTGACGAATTTGGGAGTTGTAGTTCACCTACATCCAGAGAGCACTGTGGACACAAACAATGATGGATTGGGACCAAACTTGGCACAAGCACTCAATACGTCCAAATATGAACACAGATGGAGTTTAGAGGAAATAGACCTTGACATTTGGGAGTTGGATTTACTGGGAATTATAGTTCACCTACAATCAAAGAGCATTCTGAACCCCACCAACGACAGAATTGGGGCAAACTTCCCACACAGAATCCCCATGACCAACAGAAAATACTTAAGGCCATCCAGTCCAACTCCCTTCACCAGGGCAAGAAAACGTAAAAACAGCCATCCAGCCATAGATATATGTGATTCACACACACACAGTATCATAGATTTGAAAGGGACCCCTAAAGAAGGACAATTATATGTTGTATGTTCCAGAGCAGGCAAACCAGACAATCCCTACATCACTGACAAAGAAACAATAAGAAATACGGTTTACTCGCAAGCATAAAGAAATTACATATATTAGAAACCAACACTTTCTTATTATTTTCCAGATCACCAGACTGGACCACAGCAACGCATGGCAGGGGACGGCTAGTTACTACATAAATTGTTTATGTTGGGCATGGTTTTTGAAAAGTAATCCCAGCCTCATTGGGCAGCAGCATGTCTTATGAGTTGTTTGTTAGTTGATTCCTCCACTCAGAGCGGTTCCATGCAGTGCTTTAACCCAGGAGCAATCGTGTTTTAAAAATGTGATTTTTCCCAGGTTACAGTCCACAAAGATCTGGGGGGGGGGGGCTCCTGGAGCCTTCTGGGAGGACAGGCAGACAACCCCCACCTGCTCCCAAAACCACTTTTTAAAGCCTTTAAAAAATAAAATAAATTACCCTACCACCATTAGACTGCTGCTGGAGTTCTCCTGGTGCATAGGAATTATGTGCCAGGAGAGGGGGGAGAAAAATTGCTTCCCCCCTCTCCTGGTCCGTCATTCCTATGTGCCAGGAGAGGGGGGAGAAAAATTGCTTCCCCCCCCCTCCTGGTGCGTCATTCCTATGTGCTAGGAGAGCTCTGGCAGCAGTCTAATGGCGACCAGGTAAGTTATTTTATTTTTTCTGGGAGGTTTGGGAGAGGGTAGGGGCTGTCTTGGGTTTCTTGGGCTCCAGGAACCCAAGAAACCTGTGACGTGTAGATGGGCACCAGAAGTCGTGCAGCACGATCCCCGGTCCAGCTACACAGCACCTGCAGCTGCAAAGACCTGGGTCTTCTAAAAGACCCAGGTCTTTCCAGCAGACAAATTACATTAGCAGAAAGCAGAGTTTTCCTGCTTTGTGCCGAAATCTTTCATTTTTCCCTGAGGCACCCCAGCGGATACCGCAAGAGGGTGCGCACTATTGGTGCTGTGTGGATGTCCCCTCAGTAATTCTTAATGATGGCAATAGTGTATCTGACTGGCCCTTTAAAATTACTTTCTTCACATCACAGTAAAAGTGAAACAGTTGAATACTGCCATATATTTTTTTTATAAAATATCCAGTATAAGTTCTTACTGCTTTATAGATCTGATTAGGTTCCTGGTTATGAAAATGCTTACCATGATAAGCTTTGTAGACTTTACGAAGTCACAGGACACTCTGTTCTGCTACAATTATTGCGTTGTAATAGTGCTGCAAGACACTGGAACAGTTGTTACATTTTTCTCATGCAGCCAGTTCACTGATGTAGATACTTCGGGTTGTGGTACCAACACTTAAAGTCATTTGTAAATACAGATGAAATTGTGCTATTTTTTTTTTGAAACAGTGTTAATAAAAAACTACAAGATCCATGATTATAAGTGTAAGAAAGAAAAGAAACATGTTCTAGTCCTACAAGGTCAGTTCAGCCCTGATGCCAGCTTTGTTATCTGATCTTCCCTCCCCTGCAGTCTGTAGACAGCCCTTATATTCTTGCAAAGCACACGCCATTTGGGTTCTGCACATACTCATGGCTTTTACAATATATAAATAGACCCGGGAAAATAAACATGTCATTAGAAAAGAATTTGTTTTGATTCGAAGCCTGTTGGAGCCAAGGGAAAAGGTCTTCACACTGAAATAAGGATTGACTCAGGCCTTCATTAAAGTGTTCCCTCTCCCAAAAGCAACTGCTTAAAAATAGGCCTTTTAAGAAACTAATGCCAACACTTTTCCTATGGTGTTCTACCATAATTCATGAGGTCTATTTGGAATATCTACATTGTTGTTCAAGCTTGTAAGTAAAGGTAAAGGTTTCCCCTTGGCATTAAGTCTAGCGTTTCTGACTCTGGGGTGTGGTGCTCATCTCCATTTCTAAACCGAAGAGCCAGCATTATCCGTAGACACCTCCAAGGTCATGTGGCTGGCATGACTGCATGGAACGCCGTTATCTTCCCGCCGAAGCAGTACCTATTGAGTTCACATTTGCATGTTTCGGAATTGCTAGGTTGACAGAAGCTGGGGCTAACAGGAGGAGCTTACCTTGCTCCCCAGATTCAAATTGCCATCCTCTCAGTCAGCAAGTTCAGCAGCTCAGCACTTTAACCCACTGCGCCACCGGAGGCTTCACCATTCAAGCTTGTATGGTTAGTTAATTTAGATACAAACAGAAACCGTGTTGTTAATATTGACTTCATTAAGTGAAATAGCTTCTGTGAAAGACTGCTAGTATTTTGCTATTGTTCTTCTAATGTAAGGTAAATTGTTGCAAATCCCAGGTATTTTTTCCAAATCTGTTACAGAAACAAAATTGTATGTTTAGCCATTGTTCCTTATGAAGTTCACACTATTGTTCATTTCTTTACATGGATCACACGCCGCTAGATTCACTTATGATCAGCTTAGCTTCTTTCACACACTATGGGAAAATGTGTCTTCTATAATGGATGTCAATGGCTCAAAGTATAGCTCTATCTCTTATGGAATAGGCAATTCTCTTGTATTGGCAGTGGATAATGTCTTCCTCTATGGTGCCAGTTCATATGGAAGGTCACCTGATACTATCAGTACTCTTTCTAACCTCAAACACTTGGTGCTGTAAATCAAAATAAAAGTATATCTGATCTTGTTCTTCTTACAGCCATCTATATCATTACTCAAACTCAGACTATTTTAGGCAGTCTGTTAGATGGTCGTGTAGTGGCAGTATCCTCTTCTCTCAGCATTTCCCATTCTAAATAGCAGCAATTTGGGGTCTTTATGGCTTGCTATCGAACCAGCATTTGATTTTGTCGTTTGGAAGTTGTAGTTACTGGGATTTATAGTTCACCTGTACTCCATTGACGATGGAATTGAACCAAATTTGACACACAGAGCTCTCAACAGAATATACTGGAAGGGTTCGGTGGTAATTGACCTTGAGTTTTGGAGTTGTAGTTCTCCTACATCCAGAGAGCACTGCAAATTCAAATAATGATAGATCTGGACCAAACTTAGCACAAATATTCAATATGCCCAGATGTGAAGACTGGTGGAGTTTGGGGAAAATAAACCTTGACATGTGGGAGTTGTGGTTACCGGGATTTATAGTTCACCTACAATCAAAGAGCATTCTGAACCCCACCAGTGATAGTATTAGGCTAAACTTCTTACATAGGACCCCATCACCAACAGAAAATACTGTGTTTTCTTATAGTCTTTGGCAAGCCACTGATACCCTTTGCGATTCCCCCCCCCCCCAGGGGGCCGACCCCTAGGTTGAGAAATGTTGATCTAACTTGCCCAACATAACAAACTCAGTACTGATGGAGTTTTTTGGGGTTAAACTGGCACAATGTGAGTTGTAGTTCACCCACAACGTTCTGGATTTTGCACAATTAAAAATGTGTCTTTTTTCAAATAACCTGGGCAATGCCACATACCTAAGTTAGCAATACAATAAAGAGTAATGCAGTAAACTACATAGACTGGAATAAACAATTAATAACACTACAAGAAAAGCCTCTGCTTTCAATGGTTTTCGGCTCTTCTCTAAAAGGTTATGGTCTCTAATAAGTATCTCTTTTAAGGGTTTGGTTGGGTCTCCGGTTCACTAGTAAAACTGAGGCCCCTTCCATACAGCGGAATGAAATCTCATATTATCTACTTTGAACTGGTGTATATACACACACACACACACATACACGACATTTATATGCCGCCCTTCTTACCCCGAATGGGACTCAGAGTGGCTTACAAGATATATATACATACAATATAATATATTATTAGCATAGTACAATACCAGTATTAAATATTACTATATTGTATTATCCCATTATATTGTAATATTATTACTAATATTACATGTAACATAAATATATATTTATAATATATTATTATATTGCATTACATTATAATATTATAAATATTATATGTATATACAATATATTATGTTACATAATATATATGGCAGTGTGGACTCAGATAACCCAGTTCAAAGCAGATATTGTGGGCCCTTAATGGTTCTGGACCAGCTTACTTGTTCGAACGTATCTCCCGCTACAATCCACCTAGGACCCTAAGATCATCCGGGGAGGCCCTGCTCATCCCTCCGTCATCGCAATCGCATTTGTGGGGACAAGGGACAGGGCCTTTTCTGTGGTGGCCCCTTGGCTGTGCAACTCCCAAGTGAAATTAGATCAGCTCCATCCCTCCCGACCTTTTGGAAACAAGTGGAATCCTGGCTATGGGATCAGGCCTTTGCAGACTAGGCTGACCTGCTGGCAAAGTGACGACTTTAATGGACTTGACGGACTGTTTTTAGGACGATGACTTAAATCGGTGACTGTTGGACTGTTTGAATGTTTTATGCTGTTTTATATTGCTTTTATTTAAATTGTATATTTATGCTTTTGGTTGTGGGCACTATGGAGACAGGGCCTTCTTGGTGGTGGCCCCTCGACTCTGGAACTCACTCCCCAGGGACATCAGACATGCTCCAACGTTGGCAGTCTTTAGGAGGAGCCTGAAAACGTGGTTGTTCCAATGTGCCTTCCCAGAATAACTAAACTCCCAGCAATATGTCCCTAAACACACTTTAGTAGTGTTTTAGGATTGTCTGCACGCTCTATCCCTCTCCAAAATTTCTATCCTGTTCATATGTCACCTGGTCACGCCCAGCATTATTTTTTAAATTTTAATTAGTACATTTGGCCCTGCCATAGGTTTTAAACGTCGCTGTGTTATTGTTAATGTGTATTGCTATCTTCTGTTTTTGAGCTTTATTTATTGTTGTATTATTGTTGCTATTGTTTATTGTTGTATTGTGGGCTCAGCCTCATTTAAATCGCACCGAGTCTCTTGGGGAGATGGTAGCGGGGTACAAATAAAGTTTAATAATAATAAAATAATAATTGGTTGTTAGCCGCCCTGAGTCCCTCTGTGGAGGTCGAGATAGGACGGGATACAAATGTCCGAAATAAATAAATAAATAAATAATAGACGTTCTGCCTTGATATTCTGGGATATACGGCTGTGTGGAAGGGCCCTGAATCACTGTGTCCTGAAATGTCTGTACTATGCTTGGAAATTTATTGTTGAAGGCTTTCATGGAGGCCAAACGCCAGGAGAAAATGCTGCAAGGACAGAGCCATACAGCCTGGAAACCACACAACACCTCAAGGTTTGGAGAGCTCTGCTTTAAGGCATCAAAGGGAAAGGTGAACTTTGGGCGGGGAGTGTCCTCCTTGACTTCTGAGTCAACTGCACTGCCTGGGAGCGTCTGAGGCGCCCTGGGCCTGCATTGAGTTGTTTCTGAAGGAAGGGAAGCCTTCAGAAACAACTGAGAGAGAGAGCAGTGGGCTGACTTCTGTTTGGACAGCCCTCCTCCTGACAGACGCGGAAACCAAGAGCAGGTAAGGCGGGCTGCAGGGGAGCGCGCACTCTGCTTTGCAATCAGTCTCTCTCCCTCCCCCCCCTCCTTCCCCCGTTGGTTCCTCCCTCAGCGGCGCGGCTGCGTGCGGGATGGCCCAATTGGGCACCATGGCGGGGGGGGGGGGGGGCTGTATTCACACACTGCTTCGGCTCCTTCGTTGACACTCAGTCTCAGCAGTAGGAAGGAGGCGAGAAGGCGCATCCCTTTCCTTGCCTGGACTGCAAGGGACGGCTGCTCTCCCTTGGCTGACCTCCTGTTTCCTTCTCTCTGAGACAGACTTGCTGAGGCAGGCGTCCCAAGTCGCTGGGTAAGCCCTTCTCTCACTCCACCTCCTTCCCTGCACCTTTTTGATATGGAAAGAGCTCATCAGACCGGCTTGAAGGGTTTGGGGCGAGTTCAATACAACCCAGGATGGAGGGGGGGGGGGGGGAATAATAGATATCTCTTCTGTGCTTTTCCCTTTCCTCCCTGTTGCCTTCTACATGTTGGTCACCTTCAGTGTACCTGCTGCAGAGTGGAGGAACAGCTCTCAGCTCCAAGGAGTTTGCAGCCTCAAGTCTGATGGGAGGGAAAGACAAGAGAAAAAGAAAGGATTGCTGAAGATCAAAAGGAAAAGGAGAGGTATAATATCCCCCAGTGGCACAGCAGGTTAAACTGCTGAGCTGCTGAACTTGCTGACCGAAAAGTTGGTGGTTCGAATCCAGGGAACGGGTGAGCTTCCGCTGTTAGCCCCAGCTTCTGCCCACCTAACAGTTCGAAAACATGCAAATGTGAGTAGATCATTAGGTACTGCTCCGGCAGGAAGGTAACGGTGCTCCATGCAGTCATGCTGGCCATACAACCTTGGAGGTGTCTATGGACAATGCTGGATGAGCACCATCCCCCAGAGTCAAACACGACTAGACTTATTGTCAAATGAAAAAAACCTTTTACCTTTACTTTGCTATAAAATCCACATTGAACTGGATTATATGGCAGTGTGGACTAAGTTCTCTTCCATACAACTGTAAAATCCGACATTATCTGCTTTGAACTGGGTTATATGGCAGCATGGACTCAGATAACCCAGTTCAAAGCTTGATATTCTGGGTTATATGGAAGGACCCTGAGATAACCCAGTTCAAAGCTGATATTATTTATGATCTGCCTTGATATTCTGGGTTATATGTCTTGTGTAGAAGGGCCCTGAGATAACCCAGTTCAAAGCTGATATTGTGGATGATCTGCCTTGATATTCGGGGTTATACAGTATATCTGTGTGGAAGGGCACTGAGATAAACCAGAATATCTAGGCAGATCATATCTAGGATGATCTGCCTAGATATTCTGGGTTATATGTCTGTGTGGAAGAATCCTAAGATAACTCAGTTCAAAGCCGATATTGTGCATTATCTGCCTTGATATTCTGGGTTATATGGCTGTGTGGAAGGGCCGTAGTGAATGGATGTTTCTTCAGGGATCAATTGGTGAAATGAGAGATGCTGAAGTCTCACCAAAGTGTGCAGCAATGTCGGCCTTCCTTTCAGTTTGCGCTGAGAAGTGAAACTTACCCAACCCTATTTTCGACAGTATTTAAGGGATGACACCAAAAAAGCAAATTTGCATGATGAGGAAGTTGTGGTTCCCAAGCAAAGGGGATTGAATGGCTGACAGCATTTCCTGGCATTGGTGCCTTGTGTTGTTGCCCAACACAATTAAAATGCCAATGAAAACTAGATCAGTTATATTTCAGATAAAATGTGGTATCAACATGTAACATGATTTTTGTTCCTGGGTTATCAATGTCATTTCCTAATTGATTCTATCATGAAAAAATGCGAAAAGTTTATTAAATTGCACAAACTTTGTTTTTGCGGCACATCCTGCAGCACAGTTTAGCTATAGTTTTTCAATGATTATCTCAGAGAGCCTCAACCAATTCAACATAGGGATGCTGTGAGTTTCCCAGGCTGTATGGCCATGTTCCAGAAGCATTTTCACTTGATATTTTGCCCACATCTATGGCAGGCATCCTCAGAGGTTCTGAGGATTGTTGGAAATTGGATTTTATCTATCTGTGGAATGTCCAGGATGGGAGAAAGAACTCGTCTTCTTGAGGCAAGTGTGAATGTTGCAATTGACAACCTTGGTGAGCGATGAATAGCAGCTTCAAAGCCTGGCTGAGAAAAACCTTTGTTGGGAGGTGTTATCTGGGCTTAATTGTTTCCTGCCTGGGATTCCCCTGTTTTCTGAGTGTTGTTCTCTTTATTTACTATCCTGGTTTTAGTGTTTTTTAATACTGGTAGCAAGATTTTGTTCATTTTCATGGTTTCCTCCTTTCTGTTGAAATTATCTACACGCTTGTGAATTTCAGTGGCTTCTCTGTATAGCCTGACGTGGTCCATGGTGACATGGAGTGGTCCAACATTTCTGTGTTCCCAAATAATATGCTTTGTCCAGGTTGGTTTATCAGGTGCTCTGCTATGGCTGACTTCTCTAGTTGATGTAATTTGCAGTGCCTTTCATGTTCCTTGATTCGTGTCTGGGCAATGCTGCGTTTGGTGGTCTCTATGTAGACTGGTCCACAGCTGCATGGTATACGGTAGACTCCTGAAGAGGTGAGAGGATCCCTCTTGTCCTTAGCTGAACGTAGCATTTGTTGGATTTTCTTAGTGGGCCTGTAAATGGTTTGTAGCTTGTGTTTCTTCATCAGTTTCCCTATGCGGTAAGTAGTTCCATTGATGTATGGTAAGAACACTTTTCCTCTGGGAAAAGTTTGTGGCATCCATAAAATTGAAATTTCTGGAGTATAACAACAACTTTCAAAGTCCTGCACAATTAAACAGGAAATAATACTGCAGAGGTGAGATGATCCCTCTTGTCCTTTGCTCAAAGTAGCATTTGGTGGATTTTCTTAGTAGGTCTGTAGATAGTTTGTATGTTGTGCTCCTTCATCAGTTTCCCTAGGCGGTCAGTGGTTCCATTGATGTATGGTAAGAAAACTTTTCCTCTGGGAAAAGTTTGTGGCAGCCACAAAATTGAAGTTTCTGGATTATAACAACAACTTTCAAAGTTCTGCACAATTAAACAGGAAATAATACTTTCAAACTAGAATTAGATTTCTTTTCAAATTTCGTTACACAGAACTTGGAAAATTATTTTTTTCATAAGCAACTATAATAGTATTAACCTCCTCTCCCCAAGAAGTTACTGGTTTAGTCCCAGTTTTCCAGAGTATCTCCTTACTTTCTGGTTTATCAAACACAACTCAAATAAATACTCCCAGATAATTTTAAAAAGAAAAGTTGAATGCCACAGGCTGACAACTTGCTATGCAAAATGCACGATTTTCTCACACAGGTCATCATTACTTCAACACTCAGAAGAGAACATGAAGGGCAGCACAAATTAGCATTTGAACAGGATAAAGGTTTTGCCATTTACTCTGAGCTCTGATTAATTTGACATTTGAGGATTTTTCCACCTCACAGTTTCATGTACTTTTGCTTTTCCTGCACTTCTGTTACTCTGTTGGAACTGGCACCTGACTATTGGTGTCTGGTTAGATTCCACTAAAATCCCAAAGAGATTAAGTTGATAGATGATACTATGTAGCACGATTTTTGTTCCTGGGTTATCAATGTCATTTCCTAATTGGTTCTAGCATAAAAACATGGGAAAAGTTTATCAAATTGCACAAACTTTGTTTTTGTGGGACATCCTGCAGCGCATTTTGCTATAGTTTTTCAATGAATATCTCATTAGGACACAAATAATTCTACAGTTTGTGGCAGCCACAAAAATGAAGTTTCTGGAGTATAACAACTGTTTTAAAAGTAAGTACTGCATAATTAAACAGAAAATAATCAGGAACAGAAAAGTTTTCAAATTTTGTTACATAGTGTAATTAATAGGTTCCCTGATCAATGTAGTTTCTGCCACTTTAAACATATTCATTCTACTCAGCTTGATATTTCTGCAGTAACAACAGGAAAACAAGCCCATAAAAGCTGCTTTTAATAAATCATAGAGATACCATTTAATGCATTGTGCCAGGTGAAAATAGATAATTGGAAGGGAGAGTTGTTTTGTTGCTAATTTTTATTATATAGAAAACATTATGTAAATAAAATAATTGAAATGCTATCTAGATAGTGCACTTCAGTTTTCTCTTTGCTTGAAGACAGAGTCCTGGACTTACTTGATGGTGTATTTCAAACACTGAATCAGACTAATTTTATAGTGTAGACCAGGCATGGACAAAACTTTGACCCTTCAGGTGTTCTGGACTTCAACTCCCACAATTCCTAACAGCTAGTACGTTCTTAGGAATTGCGAGAGTTGAAGTCCAAAACACTTGAAGGGCCAAAGTTTGCCCATGCCTGGTCTTGAACTTGTTCCAGTAACAAATTCTAGAGCTCATGGTGCCGAATTTGTTTACAGCTCAACACATCTGAACATGAATCATTTTTGTCTGGGATGTTCTCTTTTCTTTTGGGATCAAGTAGTAGAGGGTCACTCTGCCATTCAACACTTCAGAGCTAGGGATAAAATTTCTGTCTGGGGCTGGCTGCAAGTTTGAAATCCCAATGATTATATAAGATTTCCTGTATTAATGATGAGGGAGGCAGAAGAAACATAGGGATTAGCATGTGCTGTGGTTTTCTTCTGACTTGGGTGGTCATAATTATTTGTTACCCCTCCAGCTTGTTCCAAAATAACAAACACTGTAAACATTGTAACCAGTACAAGTGCATTGTTCTGAATGGGGATATATACATACATACATACATACATACATACATACACACATACACATACACACACACACACACATCATTTATATTCCACCCTTCTCACCCCAAAAGGGACTTAGGGCTGAGCACAGTATATATACGGCAAACATTCAATGCCGGGACAAGAATTCATTATATGCGTACATAAACATTAAACATATTTTTTCTCAATATTAAAATATACTGTTTAAAACCATCTGTATATATTTGTGTCAGGAATGACTTGAGAAACTGCAAGTTGCTTCTAGTGTGAAAGAACTGACTGACTGCAAGGACGTTGCCCAGGGACACCCGGATGTTTTATCATCCTGTGGGATGTCCCTTTCATGTCCCTGCATGAGTAGCTGGAGCTGACAGACTGGAGCTCACTGCGCTCCATGGATTCGAACCGTCGATCTTTTGGTCAGCTGTCCTACTGACACAAGGATGTGATGTTTCCTCATAGGAGAAATTCAAAGTATCCTCTTTTCCATTGAAAAAGTAAATATTACAAACTAGGTCATGTTTGTACATATAGCAACTTTCTGTTTCTAGTTGCTTACACTGACTAAGCATACATGTTTCAATATTATGGGTAAAAATAATGTCTTCAATATATTGTTTTCTCCATAAACACATCCTGTCACTGCAATACATTCCAATCTGTGCTTTGAGAAAAGCAAGGAAAGCTCTTTAATGCATAGTACAACATATTCTGTTTTCGAGTCTCATGTTTCTAAGCAGCATGGATTTTTTTTAAAAAAGTAAGGATTTGAATGGCTAAGAAAACAGGGGGGGATGACTATTTATTTAGGGTAAGTAAAACATGGAGTAATAAATGTTTTGTTTAGCTGAAAACCACCCTCTCATTAGGTTTAGGTGAGTCAAAATTATCAGATTTAAAATTAAAAAAGAGAAAAAAGCAAATTTTAGGACGTTCTTAATTTGCTATTGGGTATTACAAATGTGTTAATTTGAGATTCACAAGGCTTTCAGACACCAGATTTTAGTCTTGCACAATGAATCAGCCGTTTCTTAGTAGCCACAGGCCAGTATTATAGGCAATATTATTTATTTGCTACTTTTCTTTTTATATGCTGCCTTTCATAAAAAAGCCCAACATAATGGATAACACCTGCATTTAATTACAATTATTAAAAACCCTTATTACAAAGGTTAAGATCATCTGGGAAGGCCCTGCTCTCGGTCCTGCCTCCATCACAAGTATGGTTAGCGGGGACGAGAGACAGGGCCTTTTCAGTGATGGCCCCTCTGCACTGAAACTCCCTCCCCAATGAGATTAGATCAGCACCTCCCTCCTGACCTTTAGAAAGAGAACAAAGATGTGGCTATGGGATCAAGCCTTTGGTTAATAAATAATGCAGTATAAAGAATAATTAAGGAACATGCACAGTGATAATTCTGAATGGCTGTGGTATACAGTTTCTGGATCATGGGAATTTAATGTTTATACTAGCATGATTTTATGTTTTGAATGTTTCAATTTTATGTCTTATGCTTAATGGTTTTAATTCATTTTAAGTTCATAGTTATATGTAGTAATTGGCTACTATGATTTCTTTGTGCACTGTATGTGGAATTGAATTTTTGCCATTAGTATGTTGCAAACTGCCTTGAGTCCCCCCAGGGTTGAGAAAGGCTGTATATAAATACAGTAAATAAATAATAAATAATTAAAATACTCAAAAAATGCATCAATAGCTGCAGATAAAATGGTTGTATCAATTTCAGTCACATTAAGTGCCGGAGTCAAACAAAGCACTTGGTCCCCAGGTATAAACTAATGCTCACCCTGTTCAGAGCCCTGCTTGAAAAGCCATGTTTTCAAGTTTTGACAAAAACATTGGAGTGTAAGGGCTACCCTAATTCCTCTGGGGAGGGTATTCCAAAGCCAAGGGCCAGTACCGAGAAGGTCCCCCCCTTGTCCCCACCAACCATGCTTGAGATGGTAAAAATCCCAACATAATGGATAACACCTGCATTTAATCACCATTATTAAAATATGATATATCACTATTTAATAAAACTATAACAGTCTGTAGTGAGTTTGATTGTAGGCATAATTGGCTACTTACAAACCTCTTTAAATAAATAAATCTTAGCCTCATGTCAAAATTTCCGTAAAGTTGCCACCAGGTACATACCCAGCGTTAGGGCACCACCACCAAGAATGCTGTATCTCACATCAGTATCCAATGTGCTTTCTTTAATAAGGGGACTTAGCACTTCTTGGAGATAGATAGATAGATAGATAGATAGATAGATAGATAGATAGATATGCTCTTCAGTTCCATCCAAAACACACATTATCTTTGTTAGGCAAACCAAAATATGCTTTGCAGTGATAACATTATTAGGCCAGCCAAATGTTGTAAAATCCATTATGCTAGCTTTCAATGCTCACAGGCTTTTTCAGGCCAATATCTTACAAACTTCATGGAGAAGAAGAGCCTGCTACTTATTTGAGATGTTTGCTTCAGATGGTATTTAAAGGTCCTGCTATACTACAGTGTTACAATGCTATATTCCACTTTTACTCTGCTGGCAACATTGAATTGAACCAAAGCCCAGAATTTCTCAAAGCCAGATATTTCTGTGAGGCTCAAGAGATATCTGGCTGAGAATTCAAAATGTTACTCCTTAAACTGCAACTCTCAGGACTCTGTATCATAGCAGTTTAAGTGGAATAATGGCATGTAGGAGGCACTTTGAAATCTTAAGAAACACTGATTTCTCATTCTGTGATAGTTCCGTTCACACACTCTAACCTCAACCACAAAATAGAGAAGGCATCAATATGTGTTGCACGAGCAATAGGTCTACAAAAAAAATGACACTGAACTAGCCCTTTGGTCTCCCTGGAGATTAGTGTTTTGCTTTTAAGGCAAAGCAACCGACAGATCTAAGAGACGTAAGACGATGCATTTTGTCCTAGCTTGGTGCCATGGTGCACATTTATAACTTAATTAAAGTGTAGATCCTTTGAGAAAATTAAATTAATGCAACGGTTCATTAGGATCGTAATACCTTTGGGAGCAACTGTCAGCAGTCACAGCCTTATGAACTCTGAGGGATTGCAGACTGCCTTTTTTCATTTTGGACGGTAATGTTTTCTTCAATCTCTGAGCTTAACAGCAGTCACAAATCCCACCATCTGTACAGCAGTGAAGCCCGAACATAATAGCTCGGAAGTGTTAACCCTTTCCCCCTTAAATAACATGCAGTGCACAAGCAAGCTCTTAAAACTCAACCAAAATAGGATACATGAGATCAATTTTGTGCAATAGCTCACAGGATTTATTACTCTTTTTACATTAACATGTTAAAAGCACCTGGAAATATATTGTTATCTAATGTTGATATCCAGAATTTTTTAAAAAATAACTCAATGTAGCCTGCTTTCAGAACACATATTTTCTCTAAAACACATCTGGATCTCACAGGTTTGCTAATTTGCAAATGGGTTATGAACATTCTTGTTTTTGCAACTGAAAGAAAACTGATGTTTGTTATATGGGTAGAAATGAAAGCTTCAGTAGAAATGACTAAAGGCTCAGTTGGGTAAGTGGGATTTGAAATAGAAGTCAGACAGTCCAACATGACCCATGTATTCTGAAAAATAAAGGTGTTTGATATTCTTAGCTCCTGTGTGTGTTGGAGTGTTCCTTTGAGAGAAGGCTAACTCTATAGCAACACAGCCAATTCACAAAGTGATCATTACAGTGGTACAAGAAAGAATGCCCCCCCACACCCCAATTTCCTAGAACTTTGCTAGGACTTTTCTGTTGTAGCTCAACATGTATCAGACAATGAGTTTCAAAGTAGGTTTCAAAGTGAGGAGTCTGTGAGTAAGAGAATTGCAGGCAGATGAGGGTGATATTTCTTATTCCTGTGCCCAGTCCCAAACAATTGGAGAAAGTGAAAATTCCCCTGAAAAAAAGACCTTGGATACATGGTGAGTTTTCCCAGGAAACTAGATTAGGCCCGAGAATGCAAGGAGTGAAAAATAGACAAACTAGATCTTCTCAAAGAGTGTGAGATAAGAACTTGAAGTCCAGGTGTCTTAGACATGATCTCATGGGTGCCTGGACGATCTTAAATTATGGTAAATGGTTTGGCTTCAAGCCACTCAGAGGAGGTAACATTGCCATAGGAGATGGCTCTCCTGTCTCTGCTCTCAAGTTCATGATTCAAATATTCTCACGTTTCGTGTTCTGTTTCATGCCTTTGTTTCCTTGGAGGGTTTACCTTTGGAATAGTTCCCGCTTTCATGTTTATGATTTTAAGTCTGAAGTACTGCTGTGGATTTTGGTTCTCTTGACTTGATGCTCTTTGTCATTTTTGGTTACTGCTATTTTGTATTTTCTATTCTACTGACCCTTTTGGAATTGCCCCCTTTCCCCTTTAATCTGCTTTCTTTAATAAACATTTTAGATAGAATTACTGAATTCTGGTGTGGTGCTGGGCAAAAAGGCATTTCAGTGCTAGAGTGCAACATTTTACCCTTGGGCAAAAGTTGCTAAGGATTGAGGAGGAAGGTTGCAGGAAAAATATTAACTAGATAATCATATTTCAAACACCCACAACTTTTCCCCATTGCAACTTTTCTTTGTATCTTTCACCAATCCTTCACAGAAATCCTAGCTAGAGGCTGCAGCTTTCAAATGACAGCTGTCAGCTTTCCATTGATTTCCCTCTCCTCACTCTCAGCACCCAGCTGTTTTGACAACTGTAAGGTTTGATGGTTTCTGCACAACTTTAGGGGAGAAGAGAGAAGTTGTGGGAAAATAGCACCCAGCACATCTCAGCTGGAGCAAAACTGTGTTCAGTTCCTATAATCTCGAAAAAAAATATTTTCCAGACTTCCCCAAAGCGAGGAAATAAAAATAATTTTCCTGATACCTATTGGGATGAGGAAAAATCCTGATTTTCCTGATACCTATTGGGATGAGGAAAAATCAAAAACTATAGTGTCTGTTCTAGTGAAATTACCATCTCTATTCTATCAAAACATCTAGCAAAGTGAAGCCATAATAAAGTATGAAAGTGATTGGTGTATTGGATATAAATGGTGGACACAGTGTGACCTTCTGATATGGTTGTTGTGAAGAATGCTGAGAATTCAGCAACACCAACATCACGAGAATTACATCACAAGAGTTACTACATTTGATTGATGTGATGATGTAATTCAAGTCCTTAATTTACTAGCTAGATCCACTGAACCTTAGATAAGTGTTGACTGACAAAGTTCCCATTAATTCAATAGATCTGTTTTCATTGGAACCAGCAACTGAATTTAGGCCCAGGCTTCTGTCATCTACTGACAGTCCTGAATTCATATTGAACCACTATAATAGAACGATTGTTGTACTGTAACAATTGAATGTAATTTATAGTAGGCTGAAGATCATCTGAATTTATGAATTGGGCTTTTCCCACTAAGCGTGAATCGTTTCTATTAATGATTGATACATGTAATGAATCAAAAGTATTTTGAAACACTGGAATGGCAACCAGTAGGTGTGTAATGGAAATGTTGGTTTGCTAATATTTTTCTGTTTTCTTAAGCTTGGTTTTTTTCCAGATCAGTTTTAAAGATAGCATCACATAAGTTTCAGTCAGTTTCATCTTTCATTAAATTGGTATTTGAGCGAACGTATTATTCCTGAATAAAGAAATGTTGTTAGAAAGGTGTCACATCTTAAAAGTGAATTCTTCCTATGTGAGTGAGGAGAGAATATGTATTTTAATATTTTAATAAGTATATTTAAAATAATTAAAAACAAAAGTTCTTTTTAGAAAATGGCATTTATAACCATGTGGAGATCATAACCTTTTGGAAAAGTATGACCTTTTCGAGAAGAACCAAAAACCCGTTTGAGTGGAATCATGTGGTATACAACCAGATATAGTTATGGCAGACAATGGCTTTCAGTTTTTAGACTGAATAACCTGTTGTCTCTGAACTGATAGGAAACAGCGAATATGCCAGTGCACAAAATTGCAGTGCTTCAGAAGTGTTTTTCAGTTCCCAAAAATATATCTACGCTCCCATAAAACAACTTGTTTTATATTGTGCATTCAAGAGACAAAATGAAGTAGACTTTGGTAAAAAAAAAACCCCAACATATTTGGTTGTTTACTCACAACTTTTATGTGTTCAGCATACACTGGTACACAACTTATTAATCCAGTTACAGATATGTTTGTGATAGTTTCTGTGCCATCCGGTCAGAACATTTCTCTTACAGCAAACAGTAGGCAAGTGTTTGCAAGTCTGCGATCTGAGAAGTCCCAAAGTCTAATGGAGTCTGTGCTGTGTGCTCTTCTCAGAGCAGATCATGTGGTCTGCAGCCCCTCCCATAACTTATCAGAAAAACATAGAGCAAGGAAAGAAAGCTGTATATCAGAACATACAGACAATAAGTAAGGAACAGGATTATAGATAAACAAGTTACTAGAGGAGGCTTGAAAAAGGTTGTCATTTCCAACAGTTCTTACCTAATTTAATTGAAGAAAACTTTGAAGTCAGTTATCAGTTAATTTAACAATTTAGTTGATTAAGCACTTGAGCCTTTTAAAAAAAAGATCTACTAGTGGAAATAAAAAATACTTTAAGTGAATATTTGCATAGTTGTAAAACATTTACAATAAGCCTTCCATTTTCGCAGAGATTAGGGCACAGGACCCACATGAAAGTGGGAGAATAATAAATATGTTATGCTTTTACTCTAGGCCCTCCAGTACAACTCTGTGGGTACTATCCAACAGAAGTTGACCACAGAATTGCACTGAAGGATCTAAAGATTCCTAGAGAGAATATATGAATCAAATCTGTAAAATGATAGACACCAAATGTGGAGGGCTAACTGTGCTTATTTTCTCTTCATTATATTTTCATTGTCTTTGTTTTCTTGCTATTCATGGAGTCCCAGTTCAGTCTTCATATCTTTGGTCTACTTAGAATGTGATATGCTCTTTTGCTACAGGCTTAAATAATTCTAATGTGAGACATGGAAGTACTAAAATACTGATGCTTTTATTTGTATAGTACTCACAGAAAGTTAGAAATGCATTTTTAATTCAGACATTTATAAAATGAGGATTGGTGCCAGTTTGGATTTCTAAAGTTGCTAATATGATTCTTCAAGAAAAGAATTGTGTTAACTGATTGTGTTAACTGTGATTATATGTTCTGTTTCAGACTTCAAAGTATCCATAACTAAACTGGTTGACTTACAATTCCTTGATGACTCAAATATGGAACCCATATCTTTCAAAGTTAAAAATCCTGAAGCAGCCAGTGATGGCTCCGTTGACTTCAGTCTTCAGCTCGTAGGCTCTCTGCCAGTACATTCACTAACAACCATGCCAGTGCTTCCTTGGATTGTGGCAGAAATTCGGCGGATCAGTGCACATTCTTTGAAAGAAGAGGAAAGCATCAGCCAAATCCGGCTTTATGTCTCACCAACCAGGCTGCGATGTGAAGCAGACACGGGGAAAAGCCAGCAGTGGGATCCTCTGATTTGTTCCAGCATCTTTGAGTGTAGACCTCAACATGTCCACAAACTGATTCACAATAGTCATGATCCAAGTTACTTTGCTTGTTTAATAAAGGATGGAACAATAAACCAGCGAAGTATTTGTTACGTTTTCAAAGCTGATGATCAGACAAAAGTAAGTGGAATATTTTTGTTAGCATATAAACCAAGAAAGACCAATACTGGTTTAAAAGATATGTTGCCAGTTGTGAAAGCACCTAAGTAAATTATGTTATGGATAAGGGGTGAGAAATATGAGGAAAACGTAAGAGTTGCAGTTCACAAACTTCTGGATTACCCATTGCCTGCCTGTTATAAAGAAAAGTTGATTCTGTAGTGTTTGGACACCGTGTTTGCCTCTATCTGGGTAAATACTGAATAGAAATCCCAATCTGAACCTATACTTTAATTCAGTGGTTTCTTGATATCAATATAGAACACCAACTAATTTTTCAACAGCTTTAAGAATATATAAATATTTTCAAACCAAAGCAAATGTGCACTCTGATTCTCAAAATCCAGTTTGTGCCAATATCCAGAAACAACAAATTCCATGAAGGTGGTGCGAACAGGACATTTATAAAGTTATTCTTTCATTTTATTTCACTTTAGTCACTTTAGCTGCCTTCAAAGATAGTTTGGAAGCTTCAACTGGTCCAGCGATCGGCAGCCAGACTACTAACTGGAGCGCCGTACAGGAGCAGACAACTCCAATGTTATGGCAGCTCCACTGGCTGCCAATCTGCTTCTGGGCTAAATACAAAGTGCTGGTTATTACCCATAAAGCCCTAAATGGTTCAGGCCCAAACTATCTAGAAAACTGCATCTCCTTGTACAAATCTGTACGAGCTCTTCGATCAGCCAAGGAGGCTCTACTCTTGGTCTTCATGTACGGCTGGTGGGAATGAGAGAAAGGGCTTTCTCAATGGTCGCCCCTGTCTTTGGAGTGCCCTTTCCAAGGGCATTAAAAGGACCCCCTCCTTACTTGCTTTTCAAAAGCAACTTAAAATATTTCTATGCTCTCAAGCATATGATGAGAAGGAGGAATAGAGCTTATAACGTTGTTAAACAGAACGGAATAGGAAATAGATTTGATATACTATCTTACCTGGCTTTTAATGGTTTAAATGTTGATTATTTAATTGTTATTATTTAAATTACTTGTTTTAACTTGTGTAATGTATTTTATCGTTTGTTGTTTAGATTTTTTTACTTCTGTTTTATACAGACATTGAATGTTTGCCTTTATTATGTGTGAAGCAGCCCTGAGACCCCTCGGGGAGATAGGGCAGGCTACAAATAAATAATAATAATAATAATAATAATAATTATTATTATTATTATTATTATCCATGAGTATGCCAATACATTTTGGGACCTATTTACATTTTTTGGCTGTTACCTTTCCATTGTAAAGATTTTAAAGAATTCTGTGGAATTTCTCTATCAGAAAAAGTTTTAGCATCCTTATAAACAACAGTTTCTGTTATGTTGATAAACTCTGCATGCTCTTACAAATTAAGTGCTGAATGAAATGAATGAAGAGTGCTGTTCTCCCTTCCTGTTTTCCTTTGGGTTTCTAATATATGACCATATATGAGTAGAATGCTTTGCTAGACAGACCTTTGGTTGAATCCAGCATAGCTGGTTCTTGTTATCTGCTTCTTTTTAAACTATGGGTCTTGGCTGCAAATGGAGTCCCTTTAGTTGAATGTTGAAGTTAAGAAAAATTCAGAAACAGGAAAAGGCTTTTGAACATCACCCATTCACACAAATCTGTTAGCAGCAGCGTGCAGTGTTTGCAGTGGACTCTGCAAAAATGCTTCATTGGCTTTCCACAAAAAGAAAAATCAGGCTGTTTAGCAAGCCTTGTAAATGCTGATTTATCATCGTGAAATCTTCTGAACGGGGCACAGATAGCAAAACAAACACTACAGGGGTGTTAACCCATGCTTATGCTATCCAAAGCTAAACTATTTTATTTTTGGCAGGAGTTACACTTAAAAAAGTACCTGTCCCGACATACATACAAATTCAGCTTAAGAACAAACCTACAGAACCTATTTGTTTGTAACTTGGGGACTGCCTGTAATTGGCTCATATAAAAAATTCTCATGCGGAAAGGATTCACAAGTGGGAAAACTTTAAGATGCTCTGATATAAAGGACAAGGGCATCACTGCGAATGTATGTAAAAAATAATTGCGCTATTCACTCATGGGAACTAGAGTTTATTTTCACTGTTATATGGACCTAAAACCACATGATACTTTTGAAACTGACAAGCATTTTTTGCAAGAGACATAGTCCAACCCAACCAGAATGCAGTATTTCATGTGATAACTGCTGTACATGGTTCCCATAAAAATAATCCCCTCTAGAGCTTCAGCAATAGAAGAGATTGGTGACATTCCACAGATAACCAGAAACCAAACTGATGGCCTTTTTTGTACATTGTGGCTCAGATTTAGGGTCAACTTGAAATAATCATATTATTTTATAGTACTGTCTTGACTTATGCTTCTTTGGGGACTCTTGCCAAAACAAACTGCTATATTTTGGTGGCATGTTTAGACGAGCATGTGAAATACTGAACAACTAGTTCTGTATGTCTGAGGTTGCTTTTGGCTTCTTTCTTTAAATAGTTGCCCTTCATGCCTTTTAGCCACTAAGAGAATATCAAATACAGTTTTGATGGGGGAGGTGGTCTGCTGTTCAAAGAAAAAGAAAGACAAAACCCTCAGAGGGCAAGTGCAGTGATGAGGCACACTGAAGACAACTTATTTTTTAACTCGAGCCATTATGTTGAACACAAAGTGTTGAGCAACTATCCACAGTTGACAAATTCAGAATAAAAGGTTATTTTGTTAAAAAATATATACATTATGAAATAATCCATAAAGAAGTATTTCTGACACTATGATTTAATTGGTTCATGTACAATATTTAATTCACATGTAATAGTTAAAGGGTGATGGCTTGGTTGTTGAGGTTATGATCTGACCTTTTTAACATGCTCTTCATGTTTTAGACTAACCAATAAAAGATAACGGTTTCCCCCTGACATTTATTCCAGTCGTGTCTGACTCTGGGGGTTGGTGCTCATCTCCATTTTTAGGCCGAAGAGCCAGCATCGTCCGTAGACACCTCCATGGTCATGTGGCCGCCATAACTACATGGAGTGCCATTTCCTTCCCACTGGAGCAGTGTCTATTGATCTACTCACATTTGCATGTTTTCAAACTGCTAGGTTGGCAGAAGCTGGACCTAACAGCTGGAGCTCATGCTGCTCCCTGGATTCGAACCTGGAACCCTTTGGTCAGCAAGTTCAGCAGCTCAACGCTTTAACCCACTGCGCCACTGGGGGCTCCAGACTAACCAATAACCATAGTTAAATCTGTACTATTCTAATTTGGGAGCCCCCGGTGGCGCAGTGGGTTAAAGCACTGAGCTGCTGAGCTTGTTGATCGAAAGGTCACAGGTTCAATTCTGGGGAGCGGCGTAAGCTTCCACTGTCAGCCCTAGCTTCTGCCAACCTAGCAGTTCGAAAACATGCAAATGTGAGTAGATCAATAGGTACCGCTCCGGCGGGAAGGTAACGGCGCTCCATGCAGTCATGCCGGCCACATGACCTTGGAGGTGTCTACGGACAACGCTGGCTCTTCGGCTTAGAAATGGAGATGAGCACCACACCCCAGAGTCAGACATGACTGGACTTAATGTCAGGGGACTACCTTTATCTTTACCTTATTCTAATTTGTCACAGTACAATTTGCACAAATATTAGTTTGTCACACACCAAAATGAGAAATATACTTCAAGCCATAGTTTCCATTTCTGATTTGGTGACATTCTATAACTTTAAAAATAGTTTACCCACTTAGGACACAGTGGTATCCTCTTTGGTATGCCTCAGCTGGATGTGAGGGAGATAATATGAGTGTGTGTACAAAAAAGAAAGAGAGATGATTGTCCTAATACCCAAACCATAGTTTGTCGTCTGTAAAGGCAGCCTATAAAGTCTTCTACCTGGATTTGAGGATGAAGGTTCACTGCAAAATATTCTCTCATTTGAGTCTTTTGTCTTTTTTTTTTTTAACAGAGGCCAGACAAACCATTTCAGCATGAGGTTTTGCCTCAGGAATAAACATTTTTAATCCTTTGATCTTTAGATCACTATTGAAATGGTCTTCTTTGAAATTTAGTTTCAAAAACATAAAAAGGAAGTATCTTTAGAAACATGATGGCTAGTGCAGCCAGATGAAACAGTAGATATGCTGGAAGACCTGTTTGGTGATCAGCAGCCCCTTCTTGAAGCTGTATTTGCATTTATACAAGATTTTTTCTATTGGGTACACAGCCTGACCTATACGTAAATAGTCATTCTACCTCAATCCTCAGTGGTGTAATGAGTTGAATCCTTGTGCCAGCAGGACTGAAGACCAACAGGTCGCTGGTTCGAATCCAGGGAGAGCGCGGATGAGCTCCCTCTGTCAGCTCCAGCTTCCCATGTGGGGACATTAGAGAAGTCTCCCACAAGGATTGTAGAACATCGAAAAACATCTGTGCATCCCCTGGGCAACGTTCTTGCAGACAGCCAATTCTCTCACACCAGAAGCGACTTGCCGTTTCTCAAGTCACTCCTGACACAAAAAAACCTCTCATGTTCAAAAATCCAAAAAGTCAACCTTGATTTTTCCATTTTATATAGGGGACACTATTTTACTGTGCTACTGTATATAATGAGACTTGAACATCCACAGATTTTCGTATTCACAGGGGGTCCTGTAATCAAATCTAGCATTATATAATGAGAGATTTTGGAAGTGGAACAAAGTTTAAACATTAAGTTCATGTATGTTTATATACACCTTATACACATAGCCTGAAATTAATTTCATACAGAATATTTTTAATAATTTTGTGCATGAAACAAAGTTTGTGTACATGGAAGCAATAACAAGAAAGCACGGGACAACTTTAAATTTTAGAGCATTTCAAATTTCAGCATTTTAGAGAAAGAATACTCAACTTATATTCTCAGTATCCAAATAATAAGTCTAACCTTCTTCCATTTTGGGTTGTCATTTTCTGGATGGTTGTTATCATCGCAAGACTCTATGCTTTTTCCCTTTGGTGCTAGAATTCAATAATCAGTATATCCACAACATTTAATGCCCAGAATTTCAAGAAAAGGGCTGACTTTGAAAAACAAACAAACAAGCCTTTGTCATCCCCTCTCAAATTGAAAATATAAAGATGATAATTGTGTCTGCAATGAGGATGGCAAGGATGCAAAAGCGTTACCTGAGTGATAGTCACAGAGTTAGGCCTGAGTTCTGCCTTAGCCAGCCAGATGTTGTTGGAAACAGCAACCTCCTACAAGCCTCCTATACTAGTTGTTATGTACAGTATATAATTTAAATTGCTTGCTGCATTGTATATGTGTGTGTTGGTATGCGGCTTTACCTTAACTATGTTGTGGGAGGGGCTACAGACCATGTGATCCAGAACTGGGACTATTCAGACCTGAGACTCCATTTTAGAGGACAGGTGCTATTAGACGCTCAGATGCCATCAAACTTCATTAGACCCTCAGACTGTACAGACTCCATTAGACTCTGAGAGATGCCCTGTGTTACCTACTCAGAGAAAACAACTTCAAATCTACTTGTAACTGGATTGATCAGCAATGTACCTTCCATGTATATGAAAATTGTAAGTAAACCAACTATGTTATTTTAACAAAGACTACTTTGGGTTGTTGTAGGCTTTTTCAGGCTACATAGCTATGTTCTAGAGGCATTTTCTCCTGACGTTTCGCCTGCATCTACGACAAGCATCCTTGCCATAAATGCAGGTGAAACAACAGGAGAGAATGCTTCTAGATCATGGCCATATAGCCCGAAAAAACCTACAACTACCCAGTGATTTCAGGTATGAATGCCTTCGACAATACAAAGACTACTTTATTTTTGTCTCTTGAGAACATGATTTAAACCAAGATGTTTTAAGGGAAAGTAGATGTTTTTTGTGCAACTCAAATAACACTTCTGAATCTATGCTGTATTTTTGTGCATTGGCATATTTCTGTTCCTAACAGATCAGAGACAATAGATTCAGTCTAATAACTGAAGCCACATTGCCTTGCATGAATGCTAGTGGATATTTACCACTAAAGAGAAGAATGACTCAAACAAGTTTTAGCTCTCTGGAAGTTATGCCTTTCAAAAAGGCTATGTGTCCAAAAGGTTAGGAATGCCTTTTACCAAAAGGTTATGGCTCTAAAAAGTCATGCTTTTTACCAGAAGATGTCAAGTCTTCATTTAGACTCAAAAGACATTCTTAGGAAGAATGTATTTTGAGAAAAATCCACCCTTTAAAGGCTTTTTTGTTTTATTCAATATGGATTAATTGATTAAATTTATATCTCCTATTTCTGCCTAAAAATAACAGATAGAGTGTCTATAAGTAACACAATTCAAATAATGGTTGGACTGGACGTCCCTTGTGGTCCTCATGATTCTTTGAAAAGCAAATACAAGTAAAACATAAAAAGGTATTAAAATAAAAATTTAAACACCAATATAGCAATAACAAGAATCAAAAGTATCCAACCAGTCAGAAGCCCTTTCAACAACAGCCCTACATATATTCTTTGAATGGAAAAGCAGATAGAAGCATGAGAAACAGGATATAGCTGGCTTCTCTTGTGTCTATTAAGCATGCCGCTAATGATAGCACACATAGGGATACATATTCTTATAGACACAGTGTGGAAAGACAGTTAGAAGTGGCTGACATTTTGATCAGTATCATGCAGCCAGTAAGTCTCGGAAGTAGTTATGTGAACATTATTCATCTATAAAAGGAATAGCAAAAATACAGTGAACTCCCAAGCATTTGTTGCTAAGTCTACTTTCGTTACAGAGCGTTATTACATAATTTATATTTGATACTCATAAACAAGATTGAAGACAGCTAAGATGGTTAATTGGAGCTTTAAATATTATTTATAGTATTTGTTTTGCAAATGTTAACGTAAGCTGCAAAACTGTGAGTTATGCTTTGTGAAATATACCCCTCTGGAATCACTTAAGATTTGTACAAGCATAGTAGTGTCCATCAAAATGATTGATATCACTCTTCCAATAAATACTGCAGAAGCCTTTTTTTTCTGTCTAACAACCTCATCAGATGGACTGATTTGCCTGTTGTATGTAGTTTGCTCTCCACTTTCAACATGGAACCCATTGACGCATAGGGACTTCTGGCCGAGTTCCTTGCTGAAAGAGGAGAGCAAGCGGCGTATACCGCCATGGCAGCAACAGGGGAGGCTTCCTATGTCAAAAAACCCAAAAGCTGAAGTTTTCACTATCTGTGTCTCTTTACAATAAAATAATATGAAACATGCCATTGAATTGCTAACAAAAAAGATACAAAAAGTCCTGGGAACATAATTTTACTGATATTGGACAATGGTAGCATTAACTATCATGGAATTGTGGTTGAAGTTTATTTAATACTAGCTACACCCGACCAAGCTTTGCTGTGGCTCAATGTGGTATGAAATGAATGAGAAAGCAAAGAAAAGTACCGTATATTCCGGAATACAAGGCAACTGTGGCTATAAGATGACTCCCTAACTTTCCAACACAAAATATAGAGTTGGGGATATACTCGCTGTTTAAGATGACTCTACATTCAGCGCCTCCGTAGTTTCCTGACTCTTGAGCACACGACGTATAAGTACCCATGAAAGAAGCAATTATTTTCTAAATACAAACTGCACACTTGCAAAGATTATCCCCCGCTTTATTGATAGTCATAGGTTGTTATTTCTTTTACTGCTGATGTAAAAGGAAAGCTGCATAGTGATTGGTTGCTCATGCTCAGTTTTCATTTCTTATACTGTTGTGCTAAATTAAAAGCTAAGCTGTGAGTGGTTGCCTTGGGCATCACAGATTCCACTTTGTCTATTCCTGGACTGCTAGTTTTACTCTAAATACAGGGTTAGTCAAAATGCATAGGCCAATAAGCCATTCAATTGAATGGCTTATTGGCCTATGCATTTTGACTAACCCTGTACATGTGTGTATTCAAATGCAATGTTGTGTCCAAATTTCAGTGCTCTGTTTTCATTTCTTATACTGCTGAGGTAAAATGAAAGCTAGGATGTGACTGGTTGCTTTGGGCATCACAGTGCTTTGGGTATCACAGATTCCACTCTGTCTATTCCTGCACTGCTAGTTTTACTCTAAATGCACACGTGTATTTGAATGCAAAGTTATGTTTCAATTTCATTTTACTATAAAACACGTGCGTATTGGAATACAACATTGTGTCGAAATGTCAAGTCAATCAACCTACTACTTTTTGAGTTTTGCAAGCACAAACATACACAGGATGAGATTTTAAATACACTTACTGTTTGTATTTAGAATTCTATAGCAATTATTATATTTGCCATACTTTTAAAGCTTGAGATGATCCACAACAAAGTGTAATGCATTGCCTCATCTATAAAATAATGAATTTCCAAAGATTATTCGTATTATTTTAACAATTACTCAGTGATCTCTTCCTCAGTACTTCAACTGATTATTCATTATTTATTTTCCCCCCTCTTTCATAGATTCCATGTTCTTTGGAAGCTTCTTCACACCAAGTAATGCCTTTTAGGCTTCCACCACATGAATAAATAAGAGTCCACTTTTTAAATAATAAGAATTATATTTCACTATCGGGGACAGGATCTGGATTTTAGAGATGCTTAGGTGGAGCAAAGCCAAAACAAGGTCAGGAACCACTATTCTAAAGGGTTTAGTATTGAGGAACAATTGTGTGCTTTACCATGTGTTTGCTTCTGCAACCCTTTAAAAGGAAAAAAAATATGTGCAGAGCTGTCTTTTCCTGCGTCAGCAGCTGACTACTGTGGAGGGAGGGAAAGCCCTTGTTTTGCTCTTTTTAGATAGGAATTTGGCTTTCTCTTATCCATGACCATGCCAACTGCAACAGGACTTGCTTGGCTTTATTTAAAGGAAGCAATTATCATGTTTCCATTAAATAAATAGGGATGCCATTGTCGCACTAATTATGTTTGCATTACAATGCCTCTGAGCCTATTGAAAATGGTATGCACTGTGTGTGAACTTTAAACCTTTGACCACTAGCATTTCCTGTTGGCCAAAAACAGCCAAGTATTTGAAAGATTTAATCGTAAATAAGTGGCTTCTATTGTTGGGGACTGAGGTGCCAAAGGGAAGTAGAAACGAGCATTTCTCAATGTTTCTATTCAATTGGATTATTCCTGTTCTATCATGCCTGAAGTGTGAGAGGCGAGATTGGGAAATACCACCATAGTACAAACATAGCCATTTACCACAGTACCTTTAAGTAAAAAAAATCTGCATCCACACACTTTATCACATACTTATTTACTTAGGCGATCCCTCGTTGTCCGAGGAGGATTGTCTTCCAAGATCGGTGTACTGGCGGTGGGTCCATCGGTGACTGTGGAACCCTATTCTTGACCTGCATGTTCTCCTGCAGTGAGGGCATTGGTTTCCAGGTGGAAGGCGGTCCCAGTCGGGGTTGGCTCAATGCGCCTTCCTCTTGGCGCATTTCTCTCTTTTGCCCTCCATTCATGCCTCTTCAAATTCTACAGCACTGCTGGTCACAGCTGACCTCCAGCTGGAGTGCTCAAGGGCCATGGCTTCCCAGTTCTCAGTGTCTATACCAGAGTTCTTAAGGTTGCTTTTGAGCCCATCATTAAATCTCTCTAAAGAAGAGATTTTATCACATATGCATATACACATTTTGGGGGGGGGGGGGATTAATGTTTTCAGCACACTGGAGTAAATTTTGTTTATCCAATGCCTTTAGGACAGTGGTTCCCAACCTTTTTTGACCAGGGACCACTTGACCATGGACGACTTTGACCAGGGACCACTCTCCAACATGTTGGCCAACAGGAAATGCTAGTGGTCAAAGGGTGCATTTATACTTTCAAATTAAGACAGTTTGACACCACTTTAACTACCATGGCTCAGTGGTATGGAATCAAGGAAGTTGTAGTTTTATGCGGTTTTTAGCCTTCTCTGTCAAGGGGTTTTTGTGCCTCTAAACTACAACCCCAAGATTTCATAGCATTAAAACATGGCAGATAAAGTGGTATCAAACTGCATTAATTCTACAGTGTAAATACAGCTATGTAGGTTAAATGGATTTTACAACTACGTAACTGAATAGGAGATTTATGTAACTGTATTTGTTAGGAATCCATCCTGCATCCTTCAGCAATACAACCAATTGTTGTTTTGGGGTTTTTTTTTTAGTTTTCTTTCCTTTTCCAGTGAGAAGTAACTATGGGGAAAAGTGTAAATATTGATAATTACCTTAGCTATTGTAATTAAAAAACATAAATTCACAACTTCTTTTTTGCAAGCATTACCTGTACTACTTTGCTTTCTCCCGTGAATCAAATGACAGTGTGTCACTTATAAAGCTTCCCATGGTGTTCTCATAGATGTTTTGTCAACAGTAAAAATCAACACAAAGAAGCCTGATACCAAAAAAATTATAGTGTCATTAGGAGCTCTTTTGTGTTACAAAATTTTATTGGTGGTTTTAAATTATTTATTTGTTGTGATATTTATCATCTCAACATATATTTGAGGATTAGAACAAGTGAAACATTTAAAATATTTGAAATGTTTGAGAACGTTATTCCAGTTAAATATATCCCTGGGCACCTAATGCAAGAGTAAATGTTACTAAGTCCTCTCCAACAATTTCAAAATGACAGGTTTTTTGTTAATATTTGTATTACACTTGTGATCACAGATGACCACTGGCTTGTAGAACAATGATTTTTTTGAAAATCGAATAGCGTCTCTGTCTAGTCTGAAAGTCCAATGAAGTCTCTCTAAGCATGCTGTTCCTACTGAAGTCCAAAGCACACACCTTCTAAAATGGAGTCTAAGTCCTGAACAAGCCCAGTTCTGATTACATGGTCTGCAGACCCTCCCACAAAGTAGAGTTAAAGTAGAATTGCAAACCATTGCACACATATACAATGCAGTAAGCAATTATATACATACCAAAGAACTAGTGGAGTCTTGAGAAGGTTACTGTTTCCAACACAAAAGGCCAGATGGATCATGTCAGGGTTTTGCCCATGACAGGGTTTTGAAAAAAATCTTCCCCAACATTATCCTATGAACTGAACTCATTCAGCAATGATTCAGTGCATCTAATCCAATTGGGACCAAGTAATGGGGCACCAGCCAGTATATATAGTAAATGTTGCTCTTGTTGCTAAGAAAATTAGGAAGGTTTTTTTTAAATGTACTTTTGTGTTTGATCTATTACACATTTTTGTTCTTTTGTTTAGAACAGTGCTTTAATAAAAGTAACATTTTGTCTTCCTATTTTTAACCCTTTTTATGCTTTAAAAATAATTTTATATTGTTTAAAAGCTATGGTTTCAATCTGATTATTTTGTTACAGTGAAGTAAGAAGCCGCGCCTTGAAAACTGCAAGGCCATTAAATGCTAATCAAGGTGGCCAGTCGAAACATTCACACCTAGCTCCAACAGACAAGAGTTCTTTCTCCCGCCCACAGATATATAGCCCAATTATCCTAGTTTCCAAAAGATCTCACAACCTCTGAGGATGCCTGCCATAGATGCGGGCAAAGCGTCAGGAGAGAATGCTTCTGGAACATGACCATACAGCCCAGAAAATTCACAACAACCCAGTGATTCCGGCCATGAAAGCCTTCAATAATATTTTTTAATTGTGTTTATAAATTTTGTTGCTAGGTTTTAGTTTATGTATTTTGGTAGCCACTTTGGGTCCTATTCCAAGAAAAAGGTGGTATATACATGAAATACTTTTTTAAAAAAAAAAAATGAATGAAATGCAGAAATCAAAAGTAATATGATATTTCTCTGGTTGCCTCAAGCACTTGTAGCTATCATAACAAACTGCCTTGAGTCCCAGCAGTGAAAAGGGCACGAGGTATAAATAAAGTAATATAATACAATGCAAGGCCCCAGCAATGGAATCAAATAATAAACTACTCTCCGCTCCCCCATGGATTGTAGTCATTAGGGGTCTTCGACTTGAGCATTCAGTGCTATTTTGAACGTTAAAAACATCTTCACAAACATTAGAAAAGCTTTACAAAAGACTTGTTGGGTTTTCTGGAACGATTAGGAATATCACTGTTTACTTGTGGTCTCTAAGGACCAAATGTGACCTTTTAAGGGAGACTGAGGAGTCCCAGTCACAAATTTCCACTGCTACAAAATGCACATAATGGAAAACTCTTGCAGGAGAGAACAGGATCCAGGAGGAACTCTTTCCCCAATTTACTGACTCTTCCTTACACATTTTTATTTTTTCAGCGGCTAGGCTGTAAAGTCAAAGGAAGCCTAGATGCCAGGAGAAATGGCTCTGCGGAGGAAGCAAACATGCAGAAGAATTATCTAAAAAAGGGAGGGATTAAGCTATCTTCCTTTCTGTACACTGAATCTGATGTAAACACCACCACAATCTTCTCATTGCCTTTTATCATTTTGCACCACACTAGAGAATGAATCCACTTTAAATCTGGTTGCTGCCTTCTGCAGAATTCTGGGGTTTGTAGTTTAGGGAGGAGCCTTTAACAGCCTCATTTAACAACAAACCCCAGAATTCTGCAGGAGGCAGAAACTCAATTTAAAGTGGATTCATTCTCTAGTGTGATGAAATAGTAAATGTGGAGCTATGTTAAGAATGTGTATTCCTATTTTGCAGGTTCTTATACTAACCACACTGTGGAGCTGTGGCTTATGAGTGAGTTCAACAGTCTATTTAATATGTAGGAGAGAAGATTACACTATCCCTCACCATTAGTGTCCTGACGAAATAAAATTTGAGGTTTCCTTGTGTTAGCAGAGAAAAGTAGAAAATTAATTTGTCATAAATATCTAAAATGCTGTTATATTACCAAGATATCTCCAGTAAAACATGAGATAAGGTCCATCACTGATGTAGTTGATGGCAAAAAGAGGGCATGGCAAAATTGGAGAGTGACAACAGACAGTATGAAATCATATGGTAACTGAAGCCTGTCCTTATATGGTAAGATCTGAGTAAGTTTCTTGCCAAATTATCCATACTGGTGTATTGTGTGGGATGTGAAACAAAGTGAATTGTTTCAGTAGTTGCCTTCTCAATATGCGTTTTGGGTTTAAGGTTTCATAAGGACCTCTAAATGCACTCAAATAAGTCATTCGAGGGTTATGGAAAACTGATCTCTCTTCAAATGTGAAACCTGGTTCGTAAAGATCTATGACCTTTGATAGTAGAAATTCTATCAGTTAAAAGCCACAATGGGGTCAAGAGTTTCTCATGGCCTAGTTCCCTGAAAACTTTTCGGATATAGACCAGTTCCCTTGGATTTTTTTTTTTCTGCTATAGAATCTTGAGAAGCAAAGCAAATTAATACCAGATGATTATAATATATATAATAATAAAATAAAACTTTATTTATATACCGCTCCATCTCCCCGAGGGGACTCAGAGCAGTTTCCAAGTAACATCATCAATATATACAAAGTAAACAACATAAACATAAGATTAACAAAACAATCTAAGCATAAAAATTGTCTCCAAAACCCATATATATTAAAAGTAATACTGTCTGTTCAAGGCAATTTACAAGACTGCGCCGAGATTAGTGCAAGCTCAAAAATTCTAGGGGGCCCAGGAATTAAGTGCAGTGCTATAGCAGGCGACAACAATAATAGGTATGGGTCTATGGCTGTTCATTTCCGGGGCCTATTAGAGGAAGTGTCTTGGGTAATTGGTAGGAAAAAGAAGGCTATATTCAACAATGTCTAGGGCTGAGCTAGAACTAGTCGTTCTCAAAGTCTTATTGAAACCACCAGGTCTTCAATCTCTTACGAAAGGAGGGGAGGAATGGGTCCTGTCTTATTTCCCTTGGAAGGGCGTTCCACAGGGGAGGGCACCACCGAGAAGGCCCTCTCTCTCATCCCCGCCAACTGTACTTGTGACGGTGATGGGAGCAAAAGGAGGGCCTCCACGGAAGATCTTAGAGTTCGTGCCGGTTCATAGAAGGAGATGGGATTGCGGAGATAGACGGTGCCCAAACCGTTTAGGGCTTTATAGGTCATAACCTGCACCTTGAATTTGGTTTGGCAACTTATCGGCAGCCAATGAAGCTGTTTTTATAGGGGGGTTGTATGCTCCCTATAGTTTGCTCCAATAAGGAGCCTGGCTGCTGCCCGTTATACCAGTTGAAAGTTCTGGGCCATCTTCAAGGGCAGCCCCACGTAGAGCGCATTGCAATGGATTCTGTTAGATGCAAACTTGCTATGGAAATCACAATTTCAATAAAAGGTAAATATGTGTTCATTACCATTATTAGTGACCAAGAACAAGATAATACTATTGCTATGTCGCAATACAAAATGGCACTCCATGCAGTCATGCTGGCCAAATGACCTTGGAGGTGTCTACGGATAATGCCGGCTCTTCGGCTTAGAAATGGAGATGAGCACCAATCCCCAGAGTTGGACACAGCTGGACTTAATCTAGGGGGAAACCTTTACCTTTAACCTTAATGTTGCAATGGTGTACATTGTAAACAATCTATCTATACACATAATAAAAGTGAAAATAGGTATGTGTGTGTGTGTATGGTTGGGGTATCCAGTTACACAGACAAGCTCCTGCCTCCACAAACAGTTATAGCTCCCACAACTCAGGAGATGTCAAAGGCCCTCCCTCCAGGTTATAGTGAGTACCATGAACATATATAAGAGCCCTGCCAATGTCCCCCGCAAACACCATGCTGCCCACCACCTAAGTGAAGGCTTTGATACGGGGACAATTTCTTCCTAGATTTTATGTGTTTCCTCCACCACAGACATCCCAGTCTTTCTGACTCTCTCCATTGGTGTGGAATTTGCATGACCCTGCCCACTGACTCTCTCTTAACCCTTTCCTATTCTTTTTTATGGCACACAGTGAACAGAGGAATTAACCAGCAACTGAACATACTAGAGAGGTTTGGGGAGAATTCACCATGATTTATAGGACTTGTAGGTACTGGGATTTATAATTCACCTGCAATCCAAGAGCACTCTGAACTCCACCAATGTTGGACCTGGAACTAACTTGGCACACAGAACCCCTATGACCAACAAAAAATACTGGAGGTCTTTGGGGAAAAATTGCCTTGATTTGGGGAGTTGTAGTTCAACTACATCCAGAGAGCACTGTGAACCCAAACACCAATGGATCTAGAGCTGGACCAAACTTGGCACACATACCCGATGTGCTAAAATTGGATTACTGGAGGAGTTTGGGGGGGGGGGGGACTGGATCTTCCTTTCCGGGAGTTATAGTTCACCCACAACCAGAGAAACCGTGACCTCAACTGTTGATTGACCTGGACCAAACTTGGCACACAGAACTCCCATGACTAACTCAACCTACTGGAGGGGCTTGAGGGGACTGACTCACTATAGTGCGAGATGTAATTTACCTGACATTCAGAGAGCGCACTGAATTAGATTGTAGTCCATACTGTGAGAATAGACAAAAATATCAAATTATGTTTCAGATTATAATTTACCCAGTATTAAATTCATTTTGCCCCATATTTACATCAATTTGCAACTTCAATAGGATCTTTCTGAAAACACAGAGTGCTATATTTATTTATTTTATTATTATTTATTTGGGGTGCTTCTACCCCGCCCTTCTCAACCCCCTAGGGGGGACTCAGGGCGGCTTACAAAAGGCACAATTCAATGCCTTACAATTACAACATACAATGCAATATACAATACACAAATTTACCACATAATATCACAGTTATAACTGATTAAAACAATCAGACAGTATAATTAGCAGTAATAAAAACCATCTTGTGGTCAGTGTTCACCAAATCCAAGTCCGTAAACCATTTAGCATTGTCATTGTCCTTTCCTACTCTGGTCGTTATTGGTTGTCTTTGTCCATCTGCCAACTTACCCAAAGGCCTGATCCCACATCCATTTTACATTTTACATATATTTCTGTTCATAATTTGTCCAGAGAGAAAGAAAGAACTGTTGTCTGTTTGAGGCAAATATGAATGTTGCAATTGGCCATCTTGATTAGCATTGAATAGCCTAGCAGCTTCAAAGCCTATCAGCTTCCTGCCTAGGGGAATCCTTTGTTGGGAGGTGTTAGCTGCTCCTGGTTATTTCCTGTCTGGAATTCCTCTGTTTTCTGAGTGTTGCTCTTTTTTATTGTTTTGATTTTAGAGGTTTTTAAAATACTTGTAGCCAGATTTTGTTCATTTTCATGGTTGCCTCCTTTCTGTTAAAATTGTCCACGTGTTTGTTGATTTCAGTGGCTTCTCTGTGTAGTCTGATATGGTTGTTAGAGTTGTTTCCCACCCTGGACATTCCACAGATATATAAACCCCACTTGCCTAGTTTCCAAAAGATCTCCCAACCTTTGAGGATGCCAGCCTTAGATGTGGGCGAAACGTCAGGAGATAATGCTTTTGGAACATGGCCATACAGCCTGGAAAACTCAAAGCAACCCAGAAAATGCTTGATCACATGAGATGAAATGTTGGTTTGAATGGCTGTCATTCTTTTTTTAGACCTCTTTCCCCAAAGTAACCAATAAAATGTCTGTTTCAACAATATTATTTCCAATTCAAAATGCCAAAATCCTTGATTTTTAATTCCCCCAAATTAAGAAATCAGTGTAAACCCTAAATTTATATTGTTGTTATCATTCAATTCTAGGAAGACCTAATGTTAAAGGTATCAGTTTTATACAAAAATAACAACATACTTACTGCAGGTGGAAATGTCTTCCAGTGACCATATGCCACTCCGCATAAAATAGGCATACGACTTGGAAGCATTGACTGCTAGTGTCCTCATCTATTGCCTTATGACAGAAGCAATGACTAATAATGTGTGTGTGAGAGAGGAGGGCAGGATGAAAGATGGGTGACAGTGCCAGTGTACACTCTATATCTGGTGCCAGTGTACACTCTATATCTTTGAACAGTTGACCTTTTGACAGTTCTAAGCTGTATTCATATTTCCTATCACTCAACAAGTCATGTCACCACAGTATAATCAAATTGGGCTTGCCATACCATACTGCCTATTCAGGTAAACACCTTCTTTCAGGAGATATAATTCAATCCAGTGCCATTCCACTTTTATCCCATATTGACTTGGCTTATTTGGCAGAATTGATTCCAGGACTCCCTTAGATATCAAAATCCATGGGTATGCAAATCATTTGATATAAACTGAGTCTTGTCCTGGTTGAGGAAAAACTGCTTTCTCTAAATCTGAAATATAACAAATTTTAGAAAATGTATTTCAATTAAGTCTTCATGGATATTCCTCTTTGAACAGAAAAAATAAGTGTGTATATTTATATACACCGATTTGCAGTAGACGTATGCATTCGGGGTAAACCTTGCCCTGTTTCGTGTCCCAGCTTTTGTTGGGGGTCCCAGTCTGTTTTTTGTGAGCTTCCCAAAATTGGGAGGGTTGTTTTCAGTTCTTTCATTTCAAGGCCTGAAAACCATTATGGGAGGGGGGCTTCGCACCGACTGGCTCCCCTTCCCGGCATGCATTTTTCTTACCTGGCACCCGCTGTTTCTAGAGTAAGAGGTGTTGGCTGTAGGCACTGGCAGGTGTGCACACACTTTCTGCGCCTGCCTTCACACCCTGCCACACATGCCTTGCCACACTCTCTGAAAGTGTGTGTGTGGTGGGACATGCAGGCAGGCCTGGAGCATGCACACAGTCGAGATCCAGACCTGCCTGCCTGCACACCCCGCCACACACGCACTCTCTTTCCAAGGCAAGGAAGCAAGTTCAAATGCACACAGAAGCAGACTTTTGTGCTGAGCAGATTTTTGTGTTGGGAGGGCGCTTACCATTCATGCTCCCAAAGAAACAGAAGACATGAAAGAAGTGGTAGAAACAGGAGAAATGAATTCCACGCATATGTTTAATTTTCCATTTTAGTTTTGCAGCATCTGTACGTTTTTCACTCAGTAAAACACTCTGCTTTCCTTATTATATGATAAATGAGCTTGCATTACAGAAATGATGAGAAATGAAAAAAGTCACAGTAGGTAGTTGCTTCAATATATACTGTTGTGTCAACAGTTGACTCCAGACATGTATAAAAGTAGAGAACACATCATTGCTTCTCTCATAGAATTTGGAATGTTATCAATTGCATTCAAAATGAAAAATAAAGTATTGTGGCATCTTATTATGGCATACATTTTTGGGAATAATACAGAGTTGAGATTTTTTCCATTTTGTGCTCTTTGGACTCTGCCGTTTACAACAGGATAGCAAAACTGAACAACATTAAAACTTTTTAAAAATACTGTATTTTATTGTGTAATAGTCACATTTTAATCTCATTTTTTTGTTGAAAAGGGGTTTGTGACTATTACGTGGTGAAAAAAAATCCAGCTATAGGGGTTCACTGAGGCAGTAGTTGATTGAAGGAGGCAGGGTACATGGGCAAGCAAATGAACGGTGTGATGCGACTATTGCATGATGAAAGTAAAAAATACAATTTTGGGGGAGGGAGTGACTTCCATGCAATGGGAACTATTACATGGTGAAATGCAGTTTATGCTTGCAAAAATTTCATGGAATCACAGAATCATAAGAGCCACCCAGTTCAACCCCCTGCCATGCATCCCAATCAAAACATATCCAACAGATGGCCATTCAGCCTCTGCTTAAAACTTTCAGAGAAGAAGACTCCACCATACTCCAAAACACAATTAATTCCACTGTCAAATGGCTCTTACTATCAGGAAGTTCTTTCTAATATTTAGATGGAATCTCTTTTCCTACAGCCTGAACCCATTGCTCCATGTCTTAGTCTCCAGAGCAGTAGAAAACACATGCCTGCTCCATCTTTGACATACTAAATCAAAAACCGACCTCAGATTTGCTCCCTCACAACATATTTTCCACAACTTGCTTTAATGTTTCAGTGTTGTAAGATGTGACTGAAGGACATTGGTACTGAAAATTTGTGAAAAAACTATGCAAGGTACAACATTTTAACTGTGTTTTTCACAATCAGTACCCCAAAATTCATTAAAACAATTATAAAATTAGAAAACTATTTTTTCATCATAGACCTTTGTGATCATTATCACGTGTGCATGCAAAAAGTTTGACTAAACAATATTATTGTTAAACAGTTATACCACATTTTATCTTGCTGTTTCAAGTTATTAACCTACATGTTTGTTTCACATTTTAAAAATATATTTGGCAGAATTTTCCTAGAGTAGCACCATCAAAACACACATAGCTTTGATGGTGAGATAAAATAGAAAGTGTGATGTCAACTAAGCAAAAGTATATGGGGCTGTAGCCTTGGGTCAGGGCTTTAATTTAAAATGCAAATACAGGTGTGACATAGTATTTCAAGCTGTGCATTCCAGGATCTAAAGAGCTTAGCCCCATCCATCATTTTTATGTCTCTGCTGATCGCTGAGAACTGTTTCAGCATGCCCCTGCCAGTACAAACAGTCTTAGTGTCTATAGGGTCTCCAACTGCAATCCAAATCCGAGGCATTTCAGAAAATCATGTTAGGAAATGAAAAGATCTTTACTTTGTCTTCCCAAAAATAGATACAAGCCTATAAAGCACTTTAGCTGAGGCAGATGTTTTGAAATAATTGATAGCTTTAGACATAGCATATGAAGATGCTCTGTTAATCCAAGAGTTTTTAAGTGAGGCAGGGGCTCTTTCCTTTACAAATTCTCCTATATTTTTCCCCTCAATATTGTCTTTCACCGACATTGACAGTCAGGAGGAATCTCTTTTAAAAATTCTCCAATATTTTATTCAAATCCAAATCTAAGGGTTCTCTGTCAAGAAGCTGTTTCAATGAAAACTGGTATAAAGTTTGTACAAATGAGTAGCCCCACTGATTTCAGGACGACATTTTGAATCATGCTACCTTCTTGCTCTAATTCATGTAGGATATCATCTGGCATTTAAAACAACCAAACAAACAAAAATGTGCCAATCATTATCACTCTACTGCAGACTGTTTCAGTCAGTCACTGCTTAATGTAATTGGCTGCCTAGCTGTGGCGGATTCCTGTAGTCTTTTAATAGGATAGAAAATGAGGCCAGTGGATTAGTTGATAAAATTTTGCTTCATAACTAAGAGGCTTAAATAATATTTTTGTTCATTAATATACATGCCTGTGACCACTGGAGCAACTTCTCTTATAGTTGGACAAAACTGTATACATTTATGTAGATCTAAATGTTAGGGTTGTGCATTCAGGGTAAATCCTGACCTGTTTCATGTCCCAGTTTTTGGTGGGGGCCCCAATCCATTTTTGGGAGCCTCCCAAAATCGGGAGGGCAGATACCTGTTTTCACTCTGGGGTGCTGAACGATCCATTTTCTATCAGCCCATTGTGTGTGGGGAGTGGGGAGCTCCCCAGGTTCCCCTTCCCATCATTTTAGACATTTAAGCTGTTTTACTCCAGAGGAGAGGCAGTCAGTTGCAGGCGCATGCACTATTAAGGAGACTTCTTACCTGTTTTGACTCTAGAGGAGGGTGCTCGGCTGCAGGCAGGTGTGCGTGGTTTCTGGGCCTGCATGCACACACACTCTTTCGAAGGCAAGGAGGCAAGTTCACATTCTTACTCTAGAGGTAGCACTCAGCTGCAGGCAGGCATGCGTGCTTTTTGGTCCTGCACACCAAACATGCACTCTCTTTCCAAGGGAAGGTGTCAAGTTAACATTCTTACTATAGAAGAGGTGCTCGGCTGCAGGTAGGCGTACGTGCTTTTTGGGCCTGCACACCACACATGCAGTCTTTCCAAGGCAAGGAGGCAAGGTCACATTCTTGCTCTAGAGGAGGCGCTCAGCTACAGGCAGGTGTGTGTGCTTTCTAGGCTTGTATGCCACACACGCACTCTCTTTCCAAGGCAAGGAGGCAAGTTCTCATTCTTACTGTAGAGGAGGCGCTCGGCTGTAGGAAGGTGTGCACGCTTTCTGGGCCTGCATACCACACCCACACCCATTCAAAGGCAATATGGCAAGTTCACATTCTTACTGTAGAGGAGGCACTCAGCTGTAGGCAAGTGTGCGTCCTTTTTGGTCCTGCACACCAAACATGCACTCTCTTTCCAAGACAAGGAAGCAAGTAAACATTCTTACTCTAGAAGAGGCGCTCAGTTGCAGGCAGGTGTGTGTGCTTTTTGGGCCTGCACGCCACACACACTCTTTTCAAGGCAAAGAGGCAAGTTCACATTCTTGCTCTAGAGGAGGTGCTCAGCTGCAGACAGGCGTGTTTGCTTTCTGGGCCTGCATACCACACACATACTTTTCCAAGGCTAGGAGGCATGGAGCGCCATATGCTCATAAAAAACAGGCAAGGAGCCAGGATCGGCTCCCGCTTGCTTTTGTGTCAAACAGATTTTTGTACCAGGAGGGGCCTTCTTGTTACATGCTCCCAAAGGTAACTAAAGTAACTAAACAACAGATGTATTGAAGGAAAACCATTCCGTGCACAACTCTGTATCTTGTCTTGCTCTGATGTGCCCTATCCCTAGCTGCATGGTGGACAGAAAGATTTCAGAATATAATAAGTCTTCCAAGCACAATTTTTGTGTTAGGAAAAATGTACCTGTTGAATGTTTGGAGATCATCAGCTGCTACAGGACCAGGGCCTTATTTGTGTCAGTTTTTTCAGTGGTAAAGTATACAACTATTTCTTTCTTGAACAGACCTGGAAAATATTTTCTGTTCCTAGGGATTTTTCTTCCAAAGTGATAGGCATTGACAGCAACAAGACAATAATGAGATGAAATCTGTATGGTGGGTTGTGCGCTTGTTGCACAACAAAGAATCTCTATGCCATATGCTATAGCCTGCTGGGGCTTAATCATTCCTGTGTTTATGCTGTCTGTGTAGAGATACAAAACCAAGAAAATTATCAGAAGCCAAGTAAACCAAAAGACATGTTTACAGGCTGTATGTGTCACAGATACTAAACAGGTCTGCCTCGCTCTATAAGAATATTCTGAATCTTGTCTTACTACTTCAATGTTATGCTGTTCTTCCTTTGTGAAAGTTGGGCATTATGACCAATTTAAATTTAATTTAATCTAGACTGTGGGAAATTGTTGAATATAAATTTGAGTGCCACTTTGCATGATCATTTATTTTGTGTATTTTGTATTATGTTTATATTAATTTTTTCATAATATATATAATGACATTTTCCTACAGTGGAGTTTAGAGGTATGCAGAACTTACTTAACAAATGTAAGAAATGAACCAAAACAGTATACTACAAAACATATTTACTCACATGTAGATCTTACTGCATTAATTTCCCCTGGTATCCTGTAAGCATTTACAGTGATGTGAATGTGCACCAGTTCAGTTATACTGGATCCCAAGTTGTGTAACCTAATGCCTGATGACTGCCAATGCTTTGAAGTCACCTGTTTGCAGTGATCAGTTAGCTCCTTATGTATCACATCAAAGTCAAAAGCAAGAGGGCTTTATGTGTGCTTATGGAAAATTGCTTGCCCAGGGGACTGTGCTTAACTTCTGAGAAAGACAAACCACGTGTACAACTATTTTTATGCTATTGCAGTGTTTCAAGGATTTCAACCCACATTTTATTCTTTTTTACGCATGCCTACAAATTGAGTTAGTAAAATAAGCAAAACTTTTAAATTACACTTGAGTGCACAATATATGTTGAAGAAAATATTTTTAAAATCTCTTATATGTAGGTGTATTGACACTAATGCTCCAAAAACGAGGGTTGAATGAAAAGTAATGCCTCCACCTTCGTTACTTGGATTTGGATGGGAATATTTTAATAAATCAAATGCAGAAATAATCTTTAGAGTGTTCTCTTTAACTACCACTATTCACTTTTCCACATAATCACCAGACAATTGGATACATTTCTGCCAACAATGAACAAGTTTTCTGAATCTGTCACTGTTTCCGCAACCGGTTTCTCACAATTCTCTCAACGTCTTCATCAGAAGCATAATGATGTTTCTGAAGATCTTCTTTCATTATCGGGAACAGATGGAAGTCAGACGGTGCTAAATCTGGATTGTACACAAATTTTTCATTCAGTTGTGGGACCTCAAATGATGTCATGACCCACAGTTTAAGAAGCCTTGCTGCAAACTATATTTCATGTTCCTAGGGTTTGGTTGTGAAATATAGCCTGCAGCAAGGCTTCTTAAACATACAGAACAATATAAATCCTATTGAGGCACAGATCACATCAGATATTTCTGAAACACCTTGATGCTTCTTTGTAGCCTGATTGCATCTTAAATAGGATCTTTTCCTGTTTGCTTTGCCTCCTTGAGGGGATTTCTTCTCAGCAGGACATCAGGCCAGTTTCCCAGTCTACAGTTTCACAAGCGCATACTTAACATCATATTATATGGTTTAAAGTTATTTTAGGATGTGCTGGATCATAACTGTAGTTGCCCTGCCAATGCACCCCAATTTCAGAATAAACCATATCCATGAATTTGGTTATAAGGGAAACCCCAGACTGCTTAGTTATGATGAATCTCTCTAGGTAAGGGGGCTGGCGATTAGCCCATACTCTGTAAAATATTTCCCTTCCTCCTCCCCAGGGCTCTGGGCTTGGCAAATGATTGATTTAATCCTTTTGGGAATCTCCAGGCTCCAGGGGATTTCGGCAAGGAACCCTTGTGAAAAGCTAAGCCATTGAACTTTTGCAACTGCTGAACTTATACTATAGAGAGAGAGATTGAGAGAGAGTGTGTTAATAGAAATAATGTTATAATTGTTTTTGGAGAGGGGTCAATTTTTCATCAACAATATAATACAAACTTTTGTAATGCAAACTTCAGATACAAATGCATTCTGTTCACAAATGTGAAGGTCAACAGTAGTATTGGCAAAAAAAATAATTCCCACAGTATCCCAATTTGATACATATTCTAAAAATGGGAAGTATTGTTACTATGTTATTTGTTCATTCTTTTGCAGATAGTTATCTACTTGCTTTTAAATCTATGTACAGCATCCTACTAGACACGCAACATACCCAGCAGATTTGTTTTGGAGTGCTTAGTTGCAATGAAGTTCATTGTCTAGTACAGGCGTGCCATTTTCACCACGGGCCACCTCAGCTTTAAACATTCAAAGAGTCATTTGTAATTTTAAAGACAGATTTTAAGGGATCACCCTTAAAATGCTGCATTTGAAACATGGCTGGGATGATGGGATTCACAACCCAAAAGCACTTATCTAGAGGGCAAGGTTTCCTTCTCCTTTGGAGACTAGATCACAATGGAGCCATGGAGCCAATTGGCAGAAAAAGAAATTCCACTTAAACATTAGGAATAACTACACAGAGAAGCCATTGAAATCCACAAGCATGTGGACAATTTCAACAGAAAGGAGGAAACCATGAAAATGAACAAAATCTGGCATGAAAATGAACAAAACCAGTATTAAAAAACTCTAAAATTAGAACAGCTCAACAACAGAGAGGAAACAAACAAGGACATCTAATCACCTCTCAACAAAAGATTGCTCCAGGCACTGCCAGGCAATCAAATGCTAATCAAGGTGGTCAGCTGAAACATTCACACCTAGCTCCAGCAGACAAGAGTCCTTTGTCTCACCTTGGTCATTCCACAGATATATAAACCCTTTTTCCTAGTTCCAACAGACCTCTGAGGATGCTTGCCATAGATGCAGGCGAAATGTCAGGAGAAAAGCCTCTAGAACATGGCCATATAGCCCGAAAAAACCTACAACAACCCAATGATTCCGGCCATGAAAGCCTTCAACAATACATTAGGAAGAACTTCCTAACTATTTGAAATGATTGACTATAGAATCAGGAATGTGCTGCGGTCTCCTTCTCTGAAAGTTTTTAAAGCAGTGATTATATGAAAATCTGTCGGGAGAGCTTTGATGGTGTCTTTCTGCATGGCAGAAGTGGTTGTACTGGATGGCCCTTAGGATTTTTTCCAACTGTGATTCTATGATTTTGTGTGGCTCTGAAGTTGGGAGAAGGTGCACTATAATGCATCCAGCCACTAGAGGGGACTATGGCAAGAGGATATCCTGGTCTGCATGTACTGATTTCCAGAAAATCCAGATTCAAGCCAGGGGTATAGCCTGATCTCTCTGATTCCACCTAAACCAGTGTTTCTCAAACTTCCTAATGCCACGATCCCTTAATACAGTTCCTCATGTTGTGACCCCCAACCATAAGATTAATTTTTTGCTACTTCATAACTATAATTTTATGAATCGTAATGTAATATCTGATGTGCAGGATGTATTTTCTTTCACTGGACAAAATTTGGCACAAATGTCCAAAATGACCAAATTTGAATACTGGTGGGGTTGGGAGTGATTGCTTTGTCATTTGGGAGTTGTAGTTGCTGGGCTTTATAGTTCACATACAATCAAATTCTGAACTCCACCAACGATGGAATTGAACCCAACTTGCCACATAGAACTCCACAACCAACAAAAAATACTGGAAGGGTTTGATGAGCATTGATTTGAGTTTTGGAGTTGTAGTTCACCTACATCCAGAGAGCACTGGATGTTGGTGATCTGGACCAAACTTGGCATGAACACTTAATATGCCCAAATATGAACACTGGTGGAGTTTGGAGAAAGTAGACTTGACATTTGGGAGTTGTAGTTTCTGGCTTTTATAGTTCACCTACAATCAAAGAGCAGTCTGGACTCCACCAATGATAGTATTGGACCAAACTTCCCACACAGAACCCCCATGACGAACAGAAAATACTGTGTTTTCTGATGGTCTAGGTGACCCCTCTGACACCTCCTTGCAACCCTCCCAGGGGTCCTGATCCCCAGGTTGAGAAACACTGACTTAAAGATTTTAAAAAACTTCCTGGTGGTAAGAATTATTTGACAGCTAAATACCATACCTTGGAGCATGGCAGAGTCTCCAGAGAGAGGCTGGGTGGTCACCTGTCACGAATGCTTTGATTTTGTATCCCTGCATGGAAAAAATGCAGGGTTTTGATTGAATGGAACTTGCAGTGTCTTCCAATATGTTTCTATGCTTCTGTATGGCCTTTCTGCCTTTTTCTGTCTTTGAGCATAACAAGAGTTTGCATTGGGTTGTTGTAGGTTTTTCCGGGCTATATGGCCATGTTCTAGAGGCATTTTCTCCTGATGTCAGGAGAAAATGCCTCTAGAACATGGCCATATAGCCCAGAAAAACCTACAACAACCCAGTGATTCCAGCCATGAAAGCCTTCAACAATACAGAGTTTGCATTGATTAGGATTTTACTGACTCAAGTTGTAGCCTATCACTTTCACCATGCGCTTGTGTCCAACCTTTCTATCTCAGTTCAAATCAACATTTCATACAGAACCGCCACTGAAACAATGGAACATATGTATTACTCATCAGATGATTTGATTTCCCCCTCTCCATTTTACCAAACGATTCTGTGTGTTTGAGAAGGGAAGATGTTTGGCAGTTTAACAAGGAAATATTTATTCCTGCTTTATTAATAAGGAAATAACCCAAATGTTTCACTTCAAAACCACAAAAAATAATTATAGATATTTTACTACATATATGTAAAAAGAAACTGCACAAGTTACAAATACCCACTTTGTATTTAATGTTTATATTACGAAACAACACTGTTCCTCTGTTGGTCTAATGTTATACACTTAAATCTTTAATAGCGAGACAAGAATGGTTTAACTGAATTTGGATTTTGTTTTTATTTTCAGTTAGCAGTGACATTATTTGAAAGTTGGACTGTTCCCAGAAAACTCTATTAACGGCTGCAGTTTTTCAAAAAGTAGTGCTTATGAACACTGTCTTTTTATTCAGGAGTCCTTGAAAGTTACCATTATGCCTTCATAATTTCCCACCTTGGTATGTTATTGCAGGGCTCTTAAACACAAGCGGCTGCATTTCACAGCTTCCTGAGCCATCTACAGAGCACCACTTTGTTAGTAATTCCTTGACTCCCCCTCTCCCTGAGAGTAGGTGGAGTCTCTATTTGAAAGCAGCGTATAGAAGACTCCCTTCTGCTCTGGACTGACCCAGCCTTTTCCTTTCTTGCATTGAATATCTCTGATAGACCGTGGAATTGTGTGAGAGAGGAGTGACCTCATAGCTGCTCCCAGACCTGGAAACAAGCATGTTTCTTTGCAGCATGGAGCAAATGCTCTGAAAGGAGTGCTTTCTTGTCTCTCATCAAATGAGCTTACGGCTTAGGCAGATGTTGATGAAGGTGCTTTTGGGAGAGAACAATCACTGAAAGAGAAGAAGAGAAAGTGGCTGGAATTACAACTTTGTGACACACGGCTGTTTCTGCCTTTGTGAGGATGTCACCGTTGTTCAATTGGGTGGCAAAGGTAGGCGGAGATTTTCACTCATCTATTCTCTTCTGTGGCTCCAACTGAGATCGTTGACTGTATTTTTACTCTGAGATGCTGCTGGTGTAAACAGCAACCCAACAGTAAAGTTTCATTCAAGAAAAATTACTATATAAATGGGTATATAGTGTGATCAGACTGTTCTCATAAGTTCTGTTTCTTGCTTCACTGAAGTTTTGTGGAAGTGGGAAAAATAAAAGTGAACATTGACTTCAGTAGATGAAATTTTTCATTCATTTAAATCTAGCCATTCTGATTTGTTCCGGAGAGTTGGGATTCATATTTTGCTTGTCTGGCTTAAAAATGTAGAGAGACTTCTGTCGAAAGTGTGCACAGAGCAGGCAATCTGTGAACAAAAGTGTCAGAAGTAGTTTATATTTTAGCTCTCTGTCCAGGAAGCTTGATAGCTGCTCCCACTGGAACTCTGCTTTCTTCAAAGTGAGAGCGTGGAGCAGTACCAGGCGTTAAATGTGATAAGAAAAATATACTGTTTGGGATTGTTGACTCTGGTGAATTTTTGCACAAAACAGCCCAGAACACACTTTAAAATCAAACTGGGAATGGGGAACAAAATCCCAACCAAAAGTATTTCAATACTGATCACATTTATCTCCTGGTACATACTTTTTGTACTATAAAAATACTACAGTTGGAGCATCCCTTACCCAAAATGCTTGGGGCTAGAAGGGTTTTGCATTTAGGATTTCCCTCAATTTTGGATAACATGTATTTGCATATTCATACATAATGAGAAACCTTGGCGATGGGACATAAGTCTAAACACAAAATTCATTTATTAACACATAGCCTGAAAGTAATTCTGTCTGATATATTTAATAATTCTGTGTATGAAACCAAGCAAATAATCAGAAAGCAAAGGCGTCTTTATATCAAACATCCAATTTTGAATGTTGGGATTCTAGATAAGGAATGTGTGATCTATACTTTCCTCAAATGTAGTAGATAGGATGTGGTGAGATGGAGACAATAAATGAATTCACACTTGCTAATTTCCTTGAGTACCTTCTGAAACCCAATGCATTCTTTTAAGCTGTACATGCAGTCACCAACTTACAAATAATATACGTTACGTAGGTTTGTTCTTAAGCTGAATTTGTTTGTAAGTTGAAACAAGTATATTTTCTAGCATTCGCGTTATGTTTGTTTTGCTCTCTGTGCCCCTGTTCAGAAGAGTTCATTTTACTGTCTGTCCCTGCAATAATTGGATTTTGAAAAATGTGGCTTGTTGTGTAAACAAAGATTGATGTTAAAGCTTCAGTGGAGGCACCTTTTTCCCATGATAACTCTTTCAGGAGTGAATTTCCCTTCCTAGAAGTAGATTTGTCTCACTTCCTGTTGTCTCACCCTGTTCTTAACTATGAGTAATTTGTAGGTCAGATGTTTGTAACTCAGAGACTAGCTTATTTTGGTCTGGAAACTCATATTCCAAAATGTCAGCAATGAGACAGTTCATCTCACTACTCCACTGTAGGGCTAAGAAAGTATATATGGTGTAGTTAAAGTAAGCAGTAGCCTATTCTTTTTTTTGTGTTTATTTATTTATTTACCATATTTATATACCACCCCTCTCAGCCCAGAGGTGACTCGGAGCAGTTCACAATTGTTCTACTCTGTTTCAAATTTCATGTCTTGGATGGAACAGAAAGCTCTGTGGTGTGCTACTGCCCACATGACTTGGTTGCTAACTATTGCAATGAACTATCTCTCCTCTCACATCCTTTTTGTCAACACATGGACTTAAAGTGGTTAGTTGTGGCTGTGCTGGAGAGGACAGAGCAGTTTCTAAATAATTTTGGGACTGTATTTTTGTTGCCAGAAATAAATTGTACAGTTTATTTAACAGCAAAACAGAATTAGTATTTTATTTTGGTCATCAAAACAAATGTAAGTTTGTTCGAATCTAGAGTAGGAGTATTGACAAAGTAGGAGTAAGTAAACATACACAGACATGCATAACATGTTTGTAAAATGTATTTTACAGTCTCCAGTGTAAGCCTCCCTTATAAGAGGTGTGTTCCATTGTTCCCATTTTATAGAAGAGGAACTGAAGTTGAAGAACAGAGATTTGTCCAGGGCCATCTCGTGAGTCAGCACTCAGACAGACATCTGATGTCAGACCACCTACATCCATATCCTAACACTGGGTCAGCTATTCATTGCTTGAACTAGAGTGACCTAGTTCTGACCTTTTGTATTACAGTAACACTTCGAGAAAATTAATGTTTTAGAGATATTGACAAGCTGGAATGTGTCCAGAGGAGGGCGACTAAAATGATCAAGGGTCTGGAGAACAAGCCCTATGAGGAGCGGCTTAAGGAGCTGGGCATGTTTAGCCTGAAGAAGAGAAGCCTGAGAGGAGATATGATAGCCATGTATAAATATGTGAGAGGAAGCCACAGGGAGGAGGGAGCAAGCTTGTTTTCTGCTTCCTTGGAGACTAGGACGCGGAACAATGGCTTCAAAATACAAGAGAGGAGATTCCATCTGAACATGAGGAAGAACTTCCTGACTGTGAGAGCTGTTCAGCAGTGGAACTCTCTGCCCAGAGTGTGGTGGAGGCTCCTTCTTTGGAAACTTTTAAACAGAGGCTGGATGGCCATCTGTCAGGGGTGATTTGAATGCAGTATTCCTGCTTCTTGGCAGGGGCTTGGACTGGATGGCCTATGAGGCCTCTTCCAACTCTTTGATTCTATGATTCTATGAATGTAATTCAAATGCACATACAGTGGAACCTCGATTTAAGAGCATCCCAACTTAAAAGCAGTTTGAGTTAAATTCTGATGCTTGGCCCGGGTTTCACTTTGACATATGAGCAGCACTTTGAGTTAAAAACTAGTGCCAGAGGAAGCATTAGCACAAGAGTACAGGGCTTTAGAGCTTCAAGGGAGCAGCCTCTGTGCCTCGTGCTCTTATCCACTTTGGGAGATTTCTTCTGTTTTACTCTTGTCCACTTGGTGGAACTTCGGGTTAGTTGATTTTGATTGTGTGGTTTTATTCCTGGTATGTTTGGTTTCATGAACAGAGACACAGAGAGAGAGCAAGAGAGGGAGGAAGGCTGGAACGAGTACACTATAAAGAAAATGATGCTCCTGCCTCTTCACTATGTGCTTTGTGCTTCCTTGCCACAACTTTGTGTTTCTACCATTGTGCCACAACTTTGTGCTTCTGCCATTCTAAAGTTAATCATTCATATTTTATTGTTCCATGTGAATGTACAGGTTTTCCCTTGCTGTTACATCGGCCAACACACGTTTTGTTGCCTTAAATGTGTTTTCTTGCCACAACTTTGTGCTTCTACCATTTTAAATTTGATCTTTTTTATTGTTCCATGTGAATGTGCATTTATACATTATTTGTTATTTATAAAGTACATTTTTGTATTTAAAAACACAAAACAAAAATTGAAAGGGGATTTGGGGAGTCAAAACAGACTACTAGCATTTCAGTGGAAATATTTGCTTTGAGGTAAGCACAATTTGAGTTAAGAGCTCAGTCATGAAACAAATTAAACTCTTAACTCAAGGTATCACTGTACATGCTGATTTCTTCAAACTTAATTTCAGATTTCAAACTTCCTTATTTTTTGTTTAATAGACCAATGAAATAAAGTGAATATATTTCTCTCTGGTAACAATTTTAGTGTGGATTTCAGCATCTCTAATTGATTCCGCAGTCCATTCTGGGGTATTTACAAAGATACGAAGTACCATGACTACAAGAAAGATCCAAGCATGGCCTTGGGACAGATTAAATAAGGTCTCAAGCAACTTGACCCCCCCCCCCTTTATGTACTGCATTAGATCTGTAATCTGTTCCGACACTTTAAACATTTGTTGATCTTTCTTGCTTCAATGAAGGCCTGTGGAGTAGGTATAAAACTATACACTTACTATACTCGTGTATACATACATACACATAAGTCTAGAAATTTTATTTAATGTTTTTAGTTTAAAAATTTACCCAAAAGTCCTGGGTCAATTTATCACATGTCAATGTAAGTACTGTACTTCAACTCTTCTCATAAATGGAAGCATCCCCTGAGTCCCTTTGGGGAGATAGGACAGTATATAAATAAAGATGATGATGATGATGATGATTATTATTATTATTATTATTATTTTCTGAGTAGAGTGATATTTTTTCATGTCAGAAATGACTTGAGAAACTGCATGTCACTTCTGGTGTGAGAGAATTGGCCATCTACAAGAATGTTGCTCAGGGGATACCCAAATGCATTACCATTCTGTGGGAGGCTTTTCTCATGCCTCTCGTGGAACTGACAGATGGGAGCTCACCCTGCTGCCCAGGTTCAAACCGTCGACCCTTCGGTTAACAGTCTTGCTGGCACAAGGGTTTAACCCATTGCACCACCGGGGACTCCTAGTAGAGTGATGAAAAAACAAGAGCTTAGTCCATGCTGGGAGTACCTACAAGAAGCAGCAACTTCCTCCAGTCTTTCTGTCACAGGCCTTTTTTAATGCCTGAAAGGAAAAATGGAAGCAGTGATTGTCTCCCTTGGGTGGCATTTGTGCTTTCCTGTCTCTGTGGAATGACTCCCAGCTTATCTACATGTTTTTTCATCCATACTCACCCATATGGATTTTTTTCAAAATCCATAATTTTGGACCCAAAACCTACCCTATATTTATACATGAGGTCAACTTATACTCAAGTATATGAGATTCTACTTAACTGTATGGTCCCTGTGGTAGAGTTCTTCTCTTTACAACAGCGTACTTAATTTACTTGTCTGTATCCTGTTCCACAATTAGCTGCTGTAGCCCATTGCCTTCTGACCAGCCACAGGCCTAGATGGACAGTTCCAAGATCTTTTTGATGACAAAACTAAGCTAAGTTTGAAAAAAAAGCTTAATTAAGGAGGTCAAATAATGGCTATGGGTGCAACAGGTGCTTTTAGGTGCCCTGCTTTCCGATTAAAAAAAGACTACACAAATCCAAGATGTATACATTACAAAATGCATGAATTGGCTCAAAATCTAGGTTTTTGGCTAGCAGCGCCCTTTCCCTCCCCAAGCCATTTCTCCTTTGTCTTCCAAGTTGGGAGCAAAGGAGAAACAGCAACCCTCCCCTTCCCAAGCCACCTCTCCTTCATCTCCCAAAATGGGGACAAAGGAGAAATGGCAACCCTTAACTCCCCAAGACACCTCCCCTTCTTCTCCCAAATTGGGAATGAAGGAGATATTCCTTCTCACACCAAGCCATCTCCCTTTCATCTCCCAAGATGGGGGAAAAGGGAGAAACAGTGCCCCTTCCTCCCCAAGCAATTTCTCCTTCATCTCCCAAGTTGGGGACAAAGGAGAAGCAGTGCCTTTTCCCACCCCAAACCATTTCTCCTTCATCTCCCAAGTTGGGGATGAAGGAAAAACTGAGCCCTTTCTTATCCCATGCCATTTTTCTGTTGTCTCCCACATTGGGGACAAAAGAGAAATGGTGCCCCCCCCCCCCAGCCATTTCTCCTTTGTTTCTCAAGTTTGGGATGGAGAAATGGTGCCCTACTCTAACCCCCAGGGATTTCTCCTTCAACTCTCAGCTGGAAAAGGAAGGAAAAATGGCACCCCTTTTCTAAAGAAGAAAGGAGAAGTGGCACCATCTTCCGCATGGCGGAAGGTCACTGCTTCTCCTTCCTTCTTTAGAAAAACTTTTTTGGGGAGTAATGTGCACCTCAAAATTAAGGTACAAATTACATGCAATGGTTCAATAGACTCGAGTAAATATGGGTGCTTCCACCTATTTTAAGGAAATTCCTCCTCTACAGCATACACAGTGCGCACTTTGTTTTTGCATTGGCTAAAGGAAGAAGGGGTTAACATGTTTCTCCTTTTGCCAACTCATTTGATATGCCTACATTTGGATCCAGCCCAATGGTACTTGATGATGTTAGTAAACCAAGTTGGGAAATGTTTTAAACATTTTTCCCAATGATTTTTTCATACTCACCCATATCTTTTCCTGAAATCATTCGTAGACATTTTCTTAATTACCCAAAGTATTCTGATGTTCTTTAAAGAAACACTTGTACCATTAAGAACTAAAGTGCTGAAGCCAAGAAAATGGCAAGATATTACCTGTGGTTAGCAAAGGATGCCATCTATAGCTCCATAGATCAGTATCAACACGTGTGCTGCTACTGATCAGTTCTCAATTCCCAGAGTAAGTACTGACTAGCTTAATTAGGATTTGCAATATGAGAGCTGACATACTCTTTGAAGAGTTGAAAGCATTCCTTTGATTCTGTTTATAAACTGAGTTTTACATGCCATTGTATTAATAACTAGCTGTGCCCTGCCACGCGTTGCTGTGGCCTATAGTAAAACTTATCAAAGTTGAGGTAGATATCTGGACTATTATGAAAGAGAGGTACCTACCTATTCCTTCCCCCTTTTCCTCCCCCTTTCTCTCCTTTCTTCCTTCTCTACCTCTTTCTTTCTTTCACTACTTGGTTTCCTTCTCTCTTTCCTTCATTCCCTCGCCCTTTCTTCCTTTGCCTTTCTTCCCTCCCTGTTTGCTTCCTTCTTTCACTTTTTATTTCCTTTTATTTTACCACCATCATAACAATAACAATAATGCAATGCATTGCCTCTGGGACCTGACACCTCTCCCATTCCCCCAGGGTCTCATAGGAACAATAGCATAATAATAATAATAATAATAATAATAATAATAATAATAATAATAGAAATAACAACCTTTACCCGCCACGTGTTGCTGTGGCCAATCTTCCCTCTTTCTCTCCTTCTTTCCCTCCTTCCTTCCTTCCTTCCTTCCTTCCTTCCTTCCTTCCTTCCCTCCCATCTTTCCTTCTCCTCTTCTTTATCTCTTTCCTTCCTTCCCCCTTTTTCTTTCTTTTCTGCTGTCTCTCTTTTCTTTCCTTCCATCTTTCCTTTTCTTACCTTTTCTTCTTCCTTCTTTCTCTAACTTTCCTTCCTTCCCCCTTTTTCTTTACCTCCCTTTCTCTGTCTTCCTTGTTTCCTTCCTTCCTGTCTTTCCTAGATTTTGACAGGGCAGGAAGGGGCGGGGTGGGATTTGGAGGTGGCGTGAAGTAAAAGGAGGTAAGATTGGGGTGGGGAAGTGATGGAGCATGGGGTTGTGTGTGTGTGTGCGGCAGCGGGGGGAGTGATGGAGCATGAGGTTGCGTGTGTGTGTGCGGCGGCGAGGGGAGTGGGGTTGCGTGTGTGCGTGCGGCGGCGGGGGGAATGATGGAGCGTGGGGTTGCGTGTGTGCGTGCGGCAGCGGGGGGAGTGATGGAGTGTGGGGTTGCGTGTGTGTGTACGGCGGCGGGGGGAGTGATGGAGTGTGGGGTTGTGTGTGTGTGTGCGGCAGGGGGTGTGTGTGTGCGGGAAGCGGCGCGGCGGGGCTTGGAGTGGGCATGGTTTCCGCAGAGGGAACGTTGGCCGGAAGGCCATGTGCGTGCGCCAGGGAACTTGCGGCTGGGCGCCAATGCGCATGCTCAGTTGTTTTGCCGTTTTGTGAGTGTGTTGTTGTGTTGTTTTTCATTTTGAGTAGATATGTTTGTACCTTGTGGGTTGTGTTATGGGCATGGGAATTTTGGTTAAGTTTTTTTGGGGTTTTTTTGAGTTTTGTTTTTTGCCGTTTTGAGTGTGTTGTTGTGTTGTTTTTCATTTTGAGTAGATATGTTTGTACCTTGTGGGTTGTGTTATGAGCATGGGAATTTTGGTTAAGTTTTGTTGGGGTTTTTTTGAGTTTTGTTCTTTTGCCATTTTGTGAGTGTGTTGTTGTGTTGTTTTTCATTTTGAGTAGATATGTTTGTACCTTGTGGGTTGTGTTAAGGGCACGGGAATTTTGGTTAAGTTTCGTTGGGGGATTTTTGAGTTTTGTTGTTTTGCCGTTTTGTGAGTGTGTTGTTGTGTTGTTTTTCATTTTGAGTAGATATGTTTGTACCTTGTGGGTTGTGTTATGGGCATGGGAATTTTGGTTAAGTTTCGTTGGGGGGTTTTTGAGTTTTGTTTCCTCGTTGGATGCCCCTAACAAATTTATATATATAGATGATGCAGTGCTTTAAAATGAACTTTTTACAACCCTATCACAAGAGCAACTATTTACATTCAGGGTCTCCATGACAGGGAATACAACGTGTTCATCCCCATCTTATCAATAATCCCTGATTGCCACACAGTCCCAGGACTTACCTTGTGCAATGCGGTCCAACCACTTCTGTAGCAGTTTGCTGCCCTTGTCCCATGTTAAAAATATTTTTGTTTTTTAAACTCCACACTTCATGTAATTGTGATGCGACTTTTAAAAATAAAAAGGTGAAGTAGCACAGCAGCAGAGTGGATTTATGCCAACCACCTGGAAGTGCAGTTTCACATTCCTGAGGCATTACAGTTTGTGACACTAGCAATGGTGTGAAGAAAAGAGTGACAATACCAGTAAATAGCCACTATCTCAAGTAACAGGAACACTAAAGAAGAAGGTTGAATGAAAAGTAATGCCTCCACCTTCATAACTCCTCAACAGATGGCAGTATTAGTATGCGGCAGGTACTGGCTTGTTCAGTAGACTATCTTCTACAGTTCCATTTTGGCGGAAAGCCTTAGCATTGAACAGTTGTGTTGTTACAGTGCAAAGTATGGAACCCTGTGCTGATGGTCAGTCAATTCAACTTAAGTAACATGCAGTCATTGAATTCTTGACAGCAGAAGGTGTCACCCCAAAGCAGATTCATCAGAGAATGCAAGCTGTTTATGGTGATTGTGTTGATGTGAGTTCTGTGCATCAGTCACTAAAAAGATCAAATTAATCATGTGCAAACTCAGAAACATGGATTACGGTACTGCATATCATTTACTAATTCCTTTTACATTTCAGAAGTTGCCGTTATTACTGAATAGTAATACATATGTACCTCAGGGAGGTATGTTTGCAGAACCAGCTTTCATCAGGGAAAACTAGTACTGAAAACAAATCTCCTCAGTATCTGAGTCAATTTTGCCATTTCTATCATGTTATCTTGATATCTTTTGTGACCCTTTCCATATAGAAATCATGCCTGTTGTCTCCTGATTTTCTTGCATGCACTAAACATTTGGAAAAGGCAAATATTGAAAGAACTTATAAAATTATTTCCTGTGGTGAGATGAAGGACCTCATCAAGTGGACATTTGGCTCCATTTCCATGCGCTGTGGAAATGGAGTCCCACAGGAATCTCATGGAGGGACTTCTGGTGGGACTCCATTTCTGCAGTGCATGGAAACAAAACTAAAAATTCATCTTCAGAAGTTGAGTGTTATTGGATTTCAAACAGCTGAAAATTCAGAAAGACGATGAAAGAAGATGGGATGTAAGATGGGAAAGTAAGATGCATTCACCCGCTTTCCTACACACACACACACCGCTTGTGGAATGAAGTCTGAAGGCAGAGGTCTTTTTCTATTCAGAAAGCAGAATAGCTTTGTGATACTGTCATCGTCAGTAAAAGATTTTCAGTTTAGTGACTGTAAGAAATTCACACTTGAAACCCAGAAACTGATCAAAAATGTGCTACTGACATAAATGGAGCAATCTGATTCAAAATTAGGATCTCCTTACATTTCTAGCTATATCAATTGTGTAGTTTGGATCTTTGCTTCAGTATGAGAATTGCTGCTCATGAGAGAGAGAAAAAATGACTTTTCAGTTGTGATTTTCAACCAGGGGAAATCAAACTTGTTGATTGTTTTGGAAATTGTCTTTTAATAGAAGTCCCAGAAAAGACACCTGTTGTCAAGCATTTTGACTGAGACATGTGCATCCTCTATACAGTATTAGGGATGTTTCCTATCCTAATTATAGAATATAGAAAAAACAGCATGCTGAGGCATAAGGGTCATGAAAAAAATAGCTTCCACAAAATTGCAAAGTAAAGCTTCTGTGTGTCCCTAGGATTCTTTATAAGGTTTTTACTTTCCTTTACTCCAGTGCCCCAACATCACTGGTAAAGTAGACTAGATTACGATATTATTTATTTACTGCTGCAGTGGAATTTTGTGTGTGTGTGTGTGTGTGTCAGGAGCGACTTGAGAATCTGCAAGTTGCTTTGAGTGTGAGAGAATTGGCCTTCTGCAAAGACGTTGCCCAGGGGATATCCAGATGTTTTACCATCCCATGGAAGGATACTCTCGTGTCCCCACATGAGAAGCTGGAGCTGACAGATAGGAGCTCACCTGGCTCCCCAGATTTGAACCACCGACCTTTTGGTTAGCAGTCTTGCTGGCACAAGGGTTTAACCCTTTGCGCCACCGGGGTCTGCTAGTAGAGTGATGAAAAAACTTTCTTGGAGATGTCACAGTCAAATTGCTTTCACGTCTGATTTAGAATTAGATTAAGATTTAGATGTAAAATGTAAGACAGTTGTTTCATTTATCTATTCATATATTTTAATGATGTAATTTAATTTGCATTTATTTTAACATGATTAAAACATATAAACCACAGTAACTCATAATATTAAAACATAAGTCATAGAATCATAGAATCAAAGAGTTGGAAGAGACCTCATGGGCCATCCAGTCCAACCCCCTGCCAAGAAGCAGGAATATTGCATTCAAATCACCTCTGACAAATGGCCATCCAGCCTCTGCTTAAAAGCTTCCAAAGAAGGAGCCTCCACCACACTCCGGGGCAGAGAGTTCCACTGCTGAACGGCTCTCACAGTCAGGAAGTTCTTCCTAATGTTCAGATGGAATCTCCTCTCTGTGACGCAAAAGCAAATTGAAAAGCAAAAAAAGGGGGAAAAGGCAACACCTTTCCTCCATGTTCAAAGCCACTTTCTCAGCAGTCAGCCACCTTCCTAATTTTTTCAGCATGTCTGAATTAAAAAGATTCTGTCTGTTGGCAGAAGGACAGCAGGGAGATAGGCAGGCCAGCTTGTCTTAGGAAGGATTTCCACAACCTGAAAACAGTCATCAAGAATACCTTTGGTCATGTATTAACCAACAGGGCTGCCAATATGGTGGGATAGAAGGTCATTCACACTTCACAAGGCAGGCTATTACATATTATTGGGGACAAATGATCCTTGGCAAGAAGCATAATTTCCTGAGATAGGAGTCCAAGTTCTGCTTGTTTACAGAGTATTGTAATATGGAATCTAGTAGTAGTGTTTATATCCATAATAAGAAATGCCAAGGGAAAGGCATTAACTATATTCTTACAGGAAAATATAATGACTATGATAACACCAGGAAGAATGAGATGCAGAAAAGTCATACACTAGGCCATGGAGACAAAGACAATTCCGAGTACAGAAGATACAGCAGGGCAGGCACATGTATATCAACTATGTGGGACTAATAATAAACAACTGGGCTATTTTGCCATTGGAAATGGGACTGTCCGCAAACACTGATAAGTACAACCTGTATGAAATGGAGCAATGCAGACACAAACTTGAGAGAAGATTTTAGACCACAAAGGAATTATTCTTAACTTTGTACTAGTGCATTAGAGCACATGATATGTCCAAAGATGCTTTCAGTAAATGGAAAATAAGATCAGGAACCTAATGCATTACCTGTTGCTAATGCACTTCCAAGAACATGTGACACAGAGGAAAGGCAGCAGGTTTCTTTGTATAGGAATATTTCTAATTGTTAAGAGAGCTTATAAAGAGTTTTTTTTTTAAAGAGCACAATTTAATCTAGCTGTCCTGGACAAAATAAAGGATCTTGAGACTAAATGTACCTTACATTTTGTACTAAGCCTATATTTGCCATGGGTTCTGTTTAGGTACCCTGGCACTGTGCCTTCCTTTAGTTGACTTGGTTATTGTTCAGTTCACATAATACAAGGATTAATGATTTAAAACTTTATTTGTTAAAGCTGTTTGTACACTTCCCAAAGGAAGTTTTCAAACTTGCTTGAAAGATGAGAAACTCTGTGTTCTGTCCACTTTTTTTTAAGTGATGGAACAGTTTTATATTTTTCTTGGTAGTTTCTCAGCCCTTAACATTCTAGGTAATAAGTAAAATTAAACAAGTAGTTTAGAGTTGTCTTTCAGAAGAAACATATTTGCCAACATTTCACAGATAGAATCTGTGTTGGAAATGACAACCTTCTTCAGTCCTTCTCTAGTAATGTTTATCTATGAACCTGCTGCTTACTGTTTCCTGTATGCATGTTCTGGCATGCAGATTCCTTTATGGTTCCTGAGAAGTTATATGGTTCCTGAGAAGGGGCTGGAGACTACATGGTCATTTCAGACTACTAGGGAGTATTTCAGACCTCAAATTACACACTTGCTTGCTGTTTTGCTGTAAGAGATGCCCTGGCCGGATGGCACAGAGAATTATCTCAAATATATCTGAAACTGGACTGATAAGTTTTGTATCTGTGTATGCTGAACACATGAAGGTTGTGAGTAAACCAGATATATTCTTTTTAAAATCAAAGTCTACTTCATTTTTGTCTCATGAATGCATTATATAAAACAAATTGTATATATATATGCACTGAAAAACACTTCTGAAGCTCTGCTTTTTATGCACTAATAAAATCTGTTTTCCAAACAGATCAGAGATAACAGGTTATTCAGTCTAACAACTGAAACCATTGCCTAGCATAATTACATCTGGTTGTATACCACATGAGAAGATTCTACTCTAAAGGGATTTTGGTTCTTCTCTGAAAGGTTATGCTTTTCTTTAAAATGTTATAATCCCCAAAAGATGTTTTCCAAAAGGTTATGAATGCAATTTCCCAAAAATCTGAGACATATTTTACCAACCAATATCAGAGGATGGTCAAGATGGCAAAAGGTATTGATGATGAAAAACACAGATGATGGTGCAGCATTTTGCTTCTGCCTGAACCAACTGGGAAGAGCAAGATTCCATGCCCATGTTTAAATGCATGTGAACTACTTTTGCACTTTCAATTAAGCAATTGCAGCAGTTAAAGTAAGCTGATTGCAAAAGGGGTTAATGGAGGGGTAAGTATAAATTTGAGCCTTTTTAAAGAAGCTGGAAAAAGTGGCATGACACAAATAAGTGGGCCTGCCTTTACTATGTTGAAGAGAATGTTGGACTTAGCACCCCACCTAGCAAGCTACAGGCCTGGGAAGAAGCCTCAACAGGGGATGGTAATAATGTTCATTGTGAGATGTTCATCTACAATTTTGAGATCAAGTTTCACATGCAAGTAAATGAAGCAGTGCAGAATTTCTGCTGGCTTATAGTGGCCTGTTGATGTCCTGGTCAGTGATTTGTGGTTTTGTTGTTGGTGGTGGGAGGGGGGGTTGCTTTTGTTTTTGGCCTGACCATCAGAATGACCCATTCACCCACCATATTGTTTCTTTAGTTTTTCTTTAGTTTTTCTCCAGGCCGAAGCCTTTGATATGTGTGTCACTTCATTCTAAATATTTTGAATCTTACATTGCAGATTTGGCATAATATGCTCCGTTCTCATCATTCGCGTTATGAACCTGCATGGTTGGCTGCTATGCCACAACTAGCAGGTGTGAAAGTAAGGGGTGCAGTTCTGGGCATTGAGGTGACCTTTTTAGTGGCTTGCAGGGTTGAGCAACTGCAGGTCTGGTCCACCTCAGCTCATCTCACTAGTTTCACCAAGAACTGGCCAATTTCAGCTCAACAATAGGCTAATTTTGTACTAGTATACAATTTTTCTCCCTCCTTGGCCAGGCATTTGTCTGAGTTAAGATGCTGGTTGAGTACCAACTATACTCTTGAATCTTGATAAGTTAGAAGTGTCATGTGCAGAAGGTTGCAAGTAGTCTTGTGCTTTTAGGCTAAACCTTGCCCCATTTCATGTCGCGGCTTTTGTTGGGGGCCCCAATCCATTTTTGAAAGACTCCCAAAATCAGGAGGGTTTTTTTGGATCGGACCCACAAAATACGAGCTACTATGTGGGGAGGGTATTCCCACCTACTGGCACCCCTTCCCAGCGTTCTTCTTACTTGGCATCTGCTGTTGCTCCTTTGGAGTAAAGCACTCAGCTGCAGGCAGGCCCGGAGTGTGCCTACAGCCTAGCTCCAGGCCTGCCCAAATGCAGGCAAGGAGGAAATTTCAGCTTGACACGAAAGCAGATTTCTGTGTGTGGACGGAGCTCCCTGTTTCATGTTTCCGAAGAAATAGAAAACATGAAATAAATGGTAGGAACAAATTTTGTGCACATGACTAGTTGGTAGTATCCAAACGAATGCTATAAATTGTATCTTGAAATACACTGAGCATAGAATACCATTTGCATGCTAAATAGTGACCACTAACTAGAAGAACTATAAATCTGTAGTGGTCACATAAAATTTCCACCGATTTCTCATTCCCGTTAAAATAAAAACAAATGTTGCTCTCTAGAGAAAATGTTATGCGTGACGTATAAAACTGTTGAACTGCGACAGCAAGTCTGTGCCCAAAACTGTCCCTATAAAATTTTGAGACGAAATGCTTCACGATAACTGGAGCCCAGATAATTTCACACGGTCCAGGTTAGTCTCTTAATTTGCAAGAAGTAAAAAAGATGGGAAAACGTTCAGCAGCAACAACAAGAAAAAGCCAGAGATATTCAATCACTTTTGGATTTAGGAATACTTAATAATCCAGTTGAGTAATATAGGCAGACACATTGCATGGATAAACTGTAAACTCTAATCTTTTGAGTAGCGTTTAAACATGAAAGTAAATAAGATTGATTATAATGGTTTGAGAGTTTTAAAACAGACCAAGTTGTGTTTGTCCAAGTAGAACGGGAAGTACAGATTTGTTCTATTTCTGTTCTGTTTATAGTAGGCTATGAACTTAACAAAGAAACTTCATTTATTTTAGAAAGAATGGATACCATTTTATTATTTAATACATGAGACACTTTGTACATGGTTGTTAAACACTTGATTTTAAACTATGAAACTTTTGCCCAAGTATATTTGATTTCTCTTTGACCCCTCCATAGCTATCAAAGATGAATGAATTAAGGATGTACCAGCAATCTTCCATTTTTCTAAAGTTAGGGACCCAGGACCCATGCGTAACTGGAAAAAATACTAATAAAAACATATCCCCCGCCCCAGGAGAGCACCTCTAGGGATTGGTAGGTCCTTCTGTACATCACTATGGTCAACTTTCAACTGAACCATAGAGTTGTGTTAGAGGACCTAGAGATTCCTAGGGAGATGTTCAAGATTCATATTAATAGAAGTCATGAATAATGGCCTCCTCAAACATTAAACTTGCAAATGTAGATGGCTCAATGTACTTTTAAAAAGTATTTCATAAAGGGATCTTTAGATAACTTTTCAGAGAACAGTTATCTAAAGGCCCTTTTTGAATGTAGTCTCATGGCTACATTTATTTAGTATTTATTAAAATTCTTATACCCCTCTTTCTATGGAAGATCTCAGTATGACATATAATAATACCAATCTAACAAATAGAGCTATGGTGGCGCAATGGGTTAAACCCTCGTGCCAGCTGACTTCAAGGTTGATGATTTGAATCTGTGAGATGGGGTGAGCACCTGTCTGTCAGTTCCTACTTCCCATGTGGGGACATGAGAGAAGTCTCCCACAGGATGGTAAGACATCTGGGCATTTCCTGGGCAACATCCCTACAGACAGCCAAGTCTCTCACACCAAAAACAGTCTTTCAAGTAGCTTTTGACACACAAAAACATCTAACCTACTTAAAGTAGCTTAAATGATTAAAGTAACTTTGGAAGACAAAAACCTATTAAATAATTAATAAATTAAAAGACAGATTAAAGAGGTTACAATAGTTTTAAAAAAGTTTTTTGTAAATTATATAATATAAGCGCACAAGACACAATCCAGGCCAGGAATACTGTGTGCTGTTAGTGAAAGTGTAAACCTTCCCCCTGACTCTCTAAATCTACCTGACATACATACTTGGGGACCTAAAATTATTTATTATTTATCCCTGGTTCTTTGTATAAAATAATACACAGAAAATTGAGTTACGAGATAAGCAAGGTTGCCTGAAGAGTAGTAAACAATGTCTCTCAATTTTAAACAATTGCCATCTATTCAAGTAGTTTGTTTTGTTTAGCAAACAAAATACTACTTGGAGAAACATTGTTCACACAAATCATCTGCAATTATTCTTTCCTTTGCAAACAAGGGTGATTGACAGCAACCTCACCACATAGGGTTTGGAGAAAATGACATGGAAAGGAAGAGCAAGGACCTGAAGCAAAGGCAAAGGCTCCACTACCCTTCCTTGCCTAAACTGGAGGAAGAAGCCTTTTCTTCTGCCCTTTCTGCTTTCATGCCTTGCCACCCCGAGAGGAGCTTCTTCATGCTTAGTCCCTATTCCAGTATTGACCTGTATATACGTTAACTTATTTTTGCTGCAGTAGATTTTTTGGCTATTTTTTCTACCTTAGACATGAATGTATATGGCGCCTGCAAATTTTATTATTGCTTCTATTATTTATAGCATTTATATATCACTTCATGTAATATAATGTCCAAGTGCAGTACTGCTCTGATACAATATAAAATAGCATAATGCTATTAAAACATTTTAAAACAATAAATAATTAATAGTTTTACAACAATAACATAGGAAAAAGGAATACTTACCATTAAATGAAGAAAGCCAGCATAAACAGGTATGTTTTGAGTAGGTATTTCAAACTGAATATTGTACCCATCTCTAGACCTTTTGGGAATGGGTGTTCCAGAAGGAATATGCAACTAATCAAGGTGTGCTTTCACTGTTGCATAAATAGGTGCCATGGATCATGGGACAACCAAATAAAGCCCCTGTTGAGCATCTTGGGTCAAAACGGTGCATATAAGAGCAGGCGGTTTGTTAAGTATTTTGTCTTTGAAGTCCTGGGGACTTTTCATGTTCACACCAATACTTTGAACTAATTGGTAGCTAGCAGTGCATGAATAGAGAAAAACTATTCCTGCACCCTGGAAAAATTGTAGTGCATTAACTGAAGCTCTTAGTGGACACTCTAGGTACATTTTCCCACCAGTAATATAGGAAAATGTCAAGGTTTTCCCTTCACATTAAGTGTAGTCTTTTCTGACTCTGATGCTCATCTCTATTTCTAAGTCTATAAAGTCTATAAACACCATCTAGGTCATGTGGCCAGCATGATTGCATGGAGGGCTATTACCTTCCCGCTGAAGCGGTACCTATTGATCTACTCATATTTGCATGTTTTCAAACTGCTAGGTTGGCAGAAGCTGGGGCTAATGACAGGAGCTCATCCCATTCGTGGATTCGATCCGCTGACCTTCCAATCAGCAAGTTCTGCATCTCAGCGGTTTAACCTGTTGCGCCACCATGGCCCAGTAATATAGACCAGAGGCTTTTTGTCCAATCTGCTCCTGTAGAATTCTGGGAAATGTAATTTAGGGAAGCCAAGGACCTCTCTAGCTGAGAATTCCAAAGTCTGCAACCTGACTACATTACCCAGAATTCTACAGGAGCAACTTGGATGACTGGCAGACGATAGCCCCATTCTGTGGTGGGAAAACATCCAAGATTGTCTGAGGTCATTTGGAAATCCAGTGATAGAGGCAGATTCAGGAGAAACTCCTCCAAAAATAGATGCATATACTTTTGAAGGAGTAAAACCCCATCTAAAACAGATAAGCACAACAATTCTAGGACTTGGGAACTATCTTTATAAGTTTGTGCTTTTAGTTTAACCCTCAGCATCCAGCTCAGAGCTGTATCTTGGCATGGATGTAGAGCATGAACAGTCTGCTATCTGCATAGTGCATCATCTTTGCCTGTATCCTCTAATAACCACTTCTAACAGCTTCTTTTACATTTTACAAAACTGTGAGAACAAGATAATTCTCTGTGTGTGAGCCTTCAAGTAATTTCTGACTTAGAGTAATGCTACAGCAATCCTATCATGAAATTTCCTTGGCAAGATTTATTCTGCATGGGATTGCCATTGCTTTTCCTCTGAGGTTGGGGGTCATCAACTTGCCAAGTTCACCTAGTGGGGTTCCTTGGCCAAGCAAGGATTTGAATACTCATCTTCTAGGCTGTAGTACACACTCAAACCACTGCACAATGCATAATTCCCTGTATTATCCCATAGGTCCAGGGGACAGGGAGTGAGGAAGTGAGGCCTCAAAAGTGTGGTGGGATGAGAAAGGAAGGAAATAAAAGGGTGTGTGGAACATTTCAGGCAGGGACAAATGGTGGTTTCCATATCAGTGGGTTATTGATGCAGCTTTTTGTCTGAACTATAAAGAGCTAGCCAAGGTGTTGAACCTATTATAGGAATACACGTCAGTACCTTGGATAGCTCTTTTAAAGTCTGGAATAAAACAAAAAAAAAAACATTACAGTCCAACCATTATGGACACTGCTTGTGACTAGATTTTTCCATTAACCCAGGTAAAATTTTATCGTGGTTTCCCCTTGTCTTTCCTGTATTCCGTTATGTTTGGCCACAATGATAAAATCCTCCCCCTGCTCCTCTATTGAATCTGGAAGTAACTTTAAATTTACAATTATTTATCTAAAGTAAAGACTGTTGTAATATTAAGAATGAGATTCTATTTATGATTTGGATTCATAAGACATCTAACACCCTTTTTTCGATTTTAAGTGCATCCAAAACTAATTTTAATTTAATAGAAGTTCTGGTGATTAGTAGAAATTCAGAAGCATAGACATTTGGGGGAATTAAAAGCAGAGGTGTGAAATATTAATGTATTTTTTTAAAAAAGCTATACTTAGCTAAGATAAATGCTAGATCATTCGGCAGTGCTGACAGTACTAACTATAGGTAAAAAAAATACTGCCACATTGAAACAAGTGTAAGCAATATAGTTTTTGCAATGGTTTTATTTTCTCCCCTGGGCTTCTAGTGTGCATGGCCATTTATGGAGTAAAAGAGGACAGATTCTTTTCTTTTTCTTCTTTTTGAAGTTACTTAGCATTGGATCAAAGTGCAACCAAACCAAAGCGTGGCAACCTGAGTCATATGCTGCGCTTAGAGAGTGAAGTCATGCTTCCTGTCTAATGTTGAGATCATTCCACTTCCTTATTGCAATCCTCTGACTAATGCTACTGATATAGTGTCCATTATTAAAATGATTTTACTGAAAACATAAAATACATTTTTTCGGTTACTATTAAGGATAAAACTCGCACCTGCTTTTTTATTATTTTGAAAAAGGAAATAAATGCACCTGTGGAGAAACAAGGTTTATCCAAAGAGTTCTTTCTGGGATTTCTTTTTTTCTGCTCCAAAAAATGAAACCTGGATCCTGAAATGCTTTTTCCAAAGTATTTGGCATGTGTTGTGCATTGTTTGTAATGTAACATCCCCACTAAATCCATTCCTATTCAAGGATGCACAATGTGGAAAAGTCAAAAGGATGTGTGTATACTTCTGCATGGCACTTTTTTGAATTTCCTTTTCCCTTAAAGATAATGCTTTTATCTCATGGATACCTTGAATGGCACATAAACACTCTGGTCAGGATTTGTGTGTGTGTGTGTGTGTGTGTGTGAGTAATCACAGGAGGACCTTACATATGCACAAAGAGCTTTGCTTCACATCAAATGGTGGCCAAAAGGGTCCCCTCATTACTACTCCATCAATTTTTTTGGATGACTTTCATATCCCAGGATTTATGTTCTAGTTCTAACATGAAGAAGCAGACCAAAAGTACAAGTAACTTCGTTTTTTTATTGGTTGAACTGACAACGGAATATATGATGCAACCTCATGGAAAGTTATTATAATATGAAATTTCTGACTGTAATATATGCCGTCAGGTTACACATATCTTCATTGCTTGATGTTTGTGATCAAAGGCTTGTGGAATCAAATATCTGACATTCTGAAGAGTTTGAGAATTCAGACAACATTTTACTCTATCAATTCTCTGAATCTTCATCTTTCTTCTTCCTTGTACAAGCTGATTGTTATCATTCTCTTTTAATAGGTGCCTGAGATTATAAGCACCATCAGACAAGCTGGGAAGATTGCACGTCAAGAAGACTTTCAGAATAACCTTTCAGATGTTGAAGATCCTTTCAGCAAAAAGTTTGAAGTACTGTTCTGTGGCCGGGTAACAGTAGCACACAAAAATGCACCCCCAGCACTTATAGATGAATGTATTGAAAAATTTAACGATGTTAGTGAAACCAAAAATGTGGACTCGGATTCATTTTCCCAACAACATGAAACTAGTGCCAACCACTCTGGAGGATTTTCCATAAGTGATAAATTCCGATCTGTCTTCCAACCCTTGGTTAATGAAGAACAGGAGAAGAGGCCAATGAGGAAATCCTACTCTCAGCCTGGATTGCGTTCTCTTGCTTTCAAAAAAGATTTGCAAGCTGCAAACCCAAGGAGTCACAGCTTTGTCAGATCCTTTGATGATGATGTTGCGCTGAACTTAAAAAGTCAATTTATCCAAGGGCAAAATGTGCAGCCTACAGATATTGCCGGGAACCGGATTATGTTATTCACGGTAAAACAATTGTTTTTGCTAGCAGTTTTCAACACTACCTGCAGATGTATAGAAATGCATATCTAAAATGCCTGGGTATCAGTACCAGCTAAACTATTGCAACTAATTAACATAAGTGTATGCTGGCCACATTTAGACAATCATACTTTTGGCCATTTGTATAGAACCTTTTCTTAATCATTTTGTACAACTGAATGAATTAGGAAGTCTGCTCTTAATTGTCTCTCTTTTACCTATTTCTTCCATTGTAAGATGTATCCAAATTTCAGCCACCACCAACAACAAAAATACATAAGATACACCTGCGATTTTAAGATGGATTCCATTTTTAAAGATGTTTATATAGGAAAAAGTGTGTCTTAGAATTGTAGAAATGCAATATTTATTTCAAAACATTTATGTCCTATATATTTTCATGTTTTTGGGACACTTGCAATAAATTAATATGTAACCATTAATAATAACCTTCTATACCATAAAACCATTAGTGGTGCAATGGGTTAAACTGCTGAGCTGCTGAACTTGTTGACTGAAAGGTTGGCGGTTCGAATGTGAGGAGTGGGGTGAGCTCCTACTGTTAGTCCCAGCTTCTGCCAACCTAGAATTTCAAAAACATGCACATGTGAGTAGATCAATAGGTACTGCTCCGGTGGGAATGTAACAGCACTCCATACAGTCATGCCATCCACATGACCTTGGAGGCATCTATGGACAGCGCCGGCTCTTCAGCTTAAAAATGGAGATGAGCACAATCCCCCAGAGTTGGACACAACTAGACTTAATGTCAGTGGGAAATCTTTATACCATAGAGCACAAAGCCAGAGTAGATTTATTTAATTTAATCTTAAAACTTTCATGATCAGCTGATTCATAGGTCTCGGCAGCCATCTACAGACCTACCACCAAAACTCTACACTTGGAAAGGCAATCATATTCGACCATGAGTGATAACCTATGATGATGTTTCATCTTACCTTACCACTGGTCATGACCACTGGTTGTGGAACAAAGTAGGATTTAAAACCATGACATTGCCTTAACAGTCATGCTTTTCCTCTCTGGACAAAATGGGGAGTGGTAGTTAATGGAAGCATTCCTAGTTTGTTTGCTCCTGTTGTAAAGTGTTATGGATCTACAAGCCTTGTTAATATCATTCAAATTAAGGTTTTAAAAATGGATGATGGAAGGTGTGTTAGTTAATTCTGTCAGGCTTTTATACTAGTTTGGTTAGCTTTTACTTCTCCATGCCAGGAAGAAAGCAGGATATTCAGTAAATAAATATATAATAGAAATATATACATAAAGAAAGCACAAAAGTAACACAATTTATGAGCACATAAAAATTCACACTTCAGTTCTGCACTCCTTTCCTCCAATGAGTCCCAATTTCTCTGGGGCTATGATGTATCAGTGCAAGCCATCTTTTGACAGTGGTTTGATTAAAATCCCACCAGTAGCTAGAAAGCTGCTCCTTGTGGTAATATGTATGCATATTATTGTGGTAATATATGTGTGTGTGTAGAGTATCATCTCCCACATATCATTTGACCATCCAGACATGTCCACTGTATACTGCCCTTAGTCTTCATATTTAGCAACTTTCCTTCAGTGATGTGTTCCTTTTTCTTTAAGGAAATGGATATGATGTAATTTTAAAAAGTACTTCCTTTTCTGAACCTTTGCTGAACTTGGTACTTCCCTCACTGCTACGGCCTTAAAATCAGGGGGCAACTGGCAGGACAGCCTGTACCCTGTCACCCTTTGTTTTTAGAAAATAAATATTATTCACCTCTGGGTTAATCCAGGTCACATTTTCTATGAAAATGTTTAAAATCTGCAACCCATGATGAGTATTCCTATATGACCCCTAATTCTTATGCTGGTGCTTTGTATCGTTGCATGATTTCAAGTCATTTATGATTTATGGCATCCCTAAAGCTACTCCATCATGTGTTTGTGGGGCTGTGAGTTTGTGACTCACCCAAGGTCATTCAATGCATTTCTATGTTCAAGCTGAGATTTTAATCCTGGTCTTTAGAATTATAGTTTAATCCTCAAACTGTTATGCCACACTATTCTGTACCTCACTATAGCATGTTTTAATTCTACTCTGACTCTACCATGTGCAAGCCATTTCCTGTGTAGAACAGCTTAGGATGTCAATTTAAGGTTCCAACATGCACAAGAACGACAACATTTATTATGGTCCACAGACCCATCGTTGAAACAGACAAATCATTTATACATTCTCCAACATTCTGGTAATGTGTCAGTCTTGAAAATAGTTGGCCCTACTCAAGGCTGAATCCTTAATGTAGTTAATACTTACCAAGACACTTCAATTAAATTCATGTGGCACAGGAGAAGACTCATTGGGCTTCCTCCATAAAGTTCTGCTTAAACAAAATGGTAATATCTAAAGATCCAACAGCCTTCTTCAAACTACCTCCTTCCACTGTAGCTTGGCTTCTTTTGGGGCTACCTTGAACTAAACAGTTTCAGAATGATAGCCTTAATCTGCATTCTTAAAAGATAAATTAAGGTATACTTAAACCTGTCTGCATAACTAAAAAGCATGGTGTACAGAGCAGCCTCAGTCATATACTCCCTGTAATGCTAAATGATACTGATTAGTATTTATCTTTGTAAGAAATACTAGCATTGCTTTATTGCTCATTATAAATACTGTGGCTTGACTCCATAGCTCCATCAATTTTCTAATGATGTACACATGCAAAAAGATAACCATTCAGAGTTCCTTCTCCTATGAAGTGACCAAGGAGTGATTGTATAGAAAAAGAGAGTCATAGGTTGTTGTAGAGTAGGGGTCCTCAAACTAAGGCCTGTGGGCCGGATACGGACCTCCAGGGTCATTTACTTGACCCTTGCTCAGGGTCAACCTAAGTCTTGGAAGCACACAATAACAACAACAATCCTATCTCATCAGCCAAATCCAGGCCCACACTTCCCATTGAAATATTAATAAGTTTATGTTTATTAAAATTGTTCTTCATTTTAATTATTGTATTTTTTAAAAGAGGGGTTTTTTTTTGCACTACAAATAAGATATGTGCAGTGTGCATAGGAATTCATTTGTGTTTTTTTCAAATTATAATCTGGCCCTCCAACAGTTTGAGGGACCGTGACCTGGCCCTCTGTTTAAAAAGTTTGAGGACCCCTGTTGTAGAGGTTGGGATTGTAGCCTCCCAGTAGTGTTGCCCTCCAATTCCCAGTAGTCTTCATCATTAGCTGTGCTGCTGAGAGTGCTAATCCAATAGCACCTGGAGACCTGCATGATTTGCCCCCCCCCCCCATTTAGTTGCAGAGCAAATGCTTTTTATGCAGACACTAGCATTTCTGATTATTATGATCCTGTCGAAAGATATGAGCCTTATGGTTTCCTGAAAAGGGCTGGTTGCAATTGTAAGACTGTATAAATGACCCATGGGCCTTGCATTTAACACGTCTCTATAGTCAGTGTCCACTGGAACTTTCATTGGATGTTCCAGAAGCGGTTGACCATAGAATTGCACTCTTTAGGCATCTGTAAGTCCTCTAGCACAATTCTATGGTATGCTTTGGCTAGAAGGTCCATTTCTAGATGATAAGCACCATCTGCCCTGGAGGAACCCAAGGACTAGTACCATATTTGTATTCATTAACTACCGTGGTTTATTTCTTTTCTCCAAACACGTCATGACTAGCAACGGATAGTCGAGTGGCCAGCATCTAAGACCGCCAATTAGAAAAACACTTCTGTACAAAATCTCAAAATTTGAGCCATAATATTTATTTGTATTTCTTGTCTTTAGACTATTTTGGAACGCCGTTGATTAATTGTCTCTTTGTTCTTTTCAGATTGGCCAGTCTGAAGTTTACATCATTAGTCCTGACACCAAAAAAGTTGTTATTGAGAAAAGCTTTAAGGAAATTTCCTTTTGTTCTCAGGTACCAATATTTTTATGTCATCTTTGTTACACTGTCATGGTTTTATCTAATGTAATGTAAAATAAAATATTTGATGAAGTGAAAGCAAAAATAAAGAGGTAAAGAAAATCTGTGGCCTCCAGGGTTTGGGCATAGTGTATTCATTTTAAGAAACTGTATCCTTTACTGTTTAATTTCAGACTGAAACGAACTGTTTTCATAATGTTTAAACACATATACCTCTAGGTAGATTCCAGAAACAATCCACACCCTATCACATGGTCAGTATATGGCAGGATTAAATACCATTTCTGTGCAAAGTTCAATGTGGAGTGAATTTTATGAGAACATGCTTTCAGCAATCTAGATTTTTTTCCCCAGGATGTTCAAATGGTGGGGCTAGATAATCATGGTCTGTAGAAATCCCAATATAATTTAAAGGGAAGCAACATGGGATTACAAATGGGACTGTAAATATCAGAAAAATGCCAGAAATATATTTTCTCAAGAAAATTTCTCAGCCAGTAAATGTACCTTCTTTAAGACCTCTTCCATTGTCAACAAACTCTCTGAGTCAGCACTTAGCAACTTGCCCTTAAGGTCAAATTCTGTCTTTCTCAGACCAACAGGAAACAAATTCCAAATGTAATTACCCAACTCCCTCTCTCAGTCAATTTAATTGCCTAACTAGTGATATCACCACTAGAAGAAAACAGGACATATGTTGTCATTCTCAGACCCTTTAAAAAAAGGAAGCCATCCACTCTACATCTTTCTTCAGAGAGAAGCCACAAATCTGTTTCCATCGTGAATATTGGCAGCACTATGAGATATTCATTCTCATTTGCTTTCCTCTTCTTTTTCCCGGTGGAGACATGAATCTTAAAACCAGATTTCTCTAAAACAGTCTTCCATTCAACATACATCTGTGTGCATTGTAATAACTCTTGCATTGCAGGTAAAAAATAAACTCTGACTAACAACTTTACTGAATATTAAAATAGATAGATGAGTTTATTAAACCTGTTTAGTCGTTTATATTTGTCTCTTACTACTGATTCCAGATTTGTTGACCATTTCGAAAAAGTTTCAAATTATTTATGAATGTATACATTTCTTGCAGGGAATCAGGCATGTGGACCACTTTGGTTTTATCTGCAGGGAGTCATCAGAAAATAGAGGGTTCCATTTTGTCTGTTACGTGTTTCAGTGTACAGATGAAGCCCTGGTAAGAGAACATGCATTGCAGATTATGATTTTACAAGCCCACACACTTACATAAAGTATAAGCCCCATAGGCAGTAATGGGTGTAAAACCTCTTATAATAGTGTGTAACAATAATGAAGCATTGTTCCTACTGATGAAAGATGATCTTATGTTATGTTTAAATGAAAATTAAACCAACCCAAATGATAAATTTGGCATTGTGAGATTTCTATTACTAGGCAATTTTGGTCGGTAGTATGTAGCCCTATGCTTTCGTGTAATCCTTAGAATGATGTAGCCTTTAGGAGCCACAGTGGTGCAGTGGGTTAAACCCCTGTGCTGGCTGAACTGCTGACTTGAAGGTCGGTGGTTCAAATCCATGAGATGGGGTGAGCTCCCATCTGTCAACCCCAGCTTCCCATGTGGGGACATGAGAGAAGCTTCGCACAGGATGGGAACACATCCGGGCGTCCCCTGAGTAACTTCTCTGCAGACCGTAAATTCTCTCACACCAGAAGCGACTTGCACTTTCTCTAGTTGCTTCTGACATGATATAAAATGTAGCCTTTAGCCTAATCTCAGAAGTCTTCTGTAAGAGTGATTTATCCTTTCTTCAGACTGGGAAAGAGAGTAGGGAGGTATGGATGGGAAAGAGAGAATTCAGGGGGAAGGGGATGAAGAGCATAGAAGGAGTGATGGATTTACAAACTTTTGGCTTTCATTCCACAGAGAGAATATGATTTAAAAGGGCTCCCATCATGAGAGAAAGGAGATCTTTTTTTTTCTTTGGCTCAATCAGACTCCCTAACCAAGTTTAAACAGAACACTTTTATTATTGCTAACCACAATTTATCACTAAGGTTTGCAAATAGGGAACAGCAAGTGCAAGCACAATAAAAAAAGTGATATGATATATTCCATCAAAACAAACAGATAAAAACGACAAAGCAAATCAGCAAGTTGATCCCGCCATAATGTTTTTGGACTGACAGTAGATTTAGTACTCACTCAGGAGTCCATTTGTCATGTTCCTAAGATGGTCCATGAATATTCATAACAATGAAGTGAAAGAACCCTTTCAGCATGATATTGAAGTCATTATCTAATGTGCTTTGGGAAGCCAAATTATGAAACAAGGGCAACGTACAGCAACGTAAACCATTATCAATGCCATCTGCCTACTCCCCCACAATACACGTATTGTTGGGAGGAAAATGGAGCAACAGCTGTTGGATACAGGACAGCCCTTGATACCAGATATTCCACAAGCCACCCAAAGACATCCTTCCTCTTGCCAACCTGTTTTAAAATAACAGAATGGCAGTTACAGGGTGTCAACTGCAGTATTACCCACTTCCATCTGTGATGGAAGCATGTGTTAGTGTTCCCAAACTGTGAAACTCATGCACAAATTCTCCTAGGAAAGTCCTCAAAATTGGGATAATAGGCATTTAGACAATTCCCTTCCCTGCAGTGCCATTGAAAGTTGTGACAGAAGGGGAAATAGAAGAAGCATGGGGAAAACATCCTGACATTCCTGGATATATTTTCATTATTGAATTATTGAAATATATGGAAGCCACATTTAAATTGAGATTTATTCTTGTATTTTATTATACTAAAACTGTCACTAGTATGGGAATGTTGGACTAAAACATTAAATGATATTACTTTTTATGATGCAATCTAGACTTGATACTTGTCATTGTTACAGACTTTGCTCCAAGATTGTGGAGATAATTGAATGGTCTTCTGATGCTTGATCCCCACAATATCTCATGAACCCTACAAACCAGCTCATGGAAAGTAGTGAGGAAAATACAACTCTTAAACTATTACAGTTCATTTTTTTTAGCCTCTGGAGTTCCCCAGCCTCCAAAAATTTTATTATTTTCATGTGATTTTTCACATACACATGCAAAACTGCTGCAGCTGACACCCTACCCAAATTACAAAATTGTCTGCATAGTAAACCAGAACTGATGTCAACATCGCTTTTAATTTTGGTTTTGAACAGCCCAGGGAGAGAACATGTGAGGGGAAATAACTCCTTGCTTCCTCACTTCTGGTCTATACCAGAAAAGTATACATTTGCTTTCAATCTTGGCTTGTGTCTCCAACCTAAACTTTCTTTCCTCCAGGTTGATGAAATCATGATGACTTTGAAGCAGGCATTTACAGTAGCTGCTATCCAACAAAACCCCAAAGCACAACTCCAGTTCTGTGACAAGTGTCCCATGCAGAGCCTTCATAAACTCTGTGAAAAAATAGAAGGTAGGATGTATATAGTATGACACATGTTTCTTTTTTAAAAAAGAGAAATAAATAAGATATTGCTAAGTGTACAGGTGAGGGATAAAGCCCTTTATTAAACCATTTCTATTTAAAACAGTTCCGCTACTTGAAAAACATTGGAAATTCAGAGGAAAGTCCTAACTGGACAAGCATGATTATTTATTTATTTATTTCTACCCCACTTTTCTCCCAGAGTGGGACTCAAAGTGGTGAGGTCAAAACTTGATCAAAGGTCAAAACTGGAAGAAAGCTTATTTGAAGTTTCGAGAGTAGTCCTAACTGTAAAGCATGAATACATTTAAGGTGCAAAATATTGGGGAAAGTACATTGGATATAGTTCTTCTCCCTGTGCGCATATACATGGTGAGTGGGGAAACTGTAAGAAGAAATAGACCAGAAATGGGCCCTGCATAGTAAGAAACCTTATGCATGGAGAATAAGGTTTTGTTTTTGTTTTTTTTGCTGTAAAGTATTGGGTAAGAGTGTCTGCCTTGAACACTGGTTCCCAATCTTTTTTTGAACAGAGACCACGTGACCAGGGGCCACTTTGGCCAGGGACCAGTCTCCAACATTAGTACCAAAAAGGTTACAAATTGATTTTTGGTCAACTTTAGATTGGGTTTGGTTATTTGGGGTGCTGATGCAGAAAATTGAATTGAATAGACTACATCAGCTCTAGTTTCTGACAAAACATATATCATCCAGTAGTCGCCATCTGCTCGCCCACAGAAAACCATATTTAATAAGCCTCAGCACAATAAGAAAGTTTCGTGAGACCAGTTGTTCTGGTTCATTTACCCCATCCTTCTCCCACAAGGGGACTCAGGGCAGCTTTACATAAGCATCTGTGATGCTGTCAACATATACATTCAATTAAGACAATAGGCTCAAATAAAACATTATAAAAGTCATCAATAAATACATTTAACATTCAACATTCAATTAACATGGCGTTAGAACCAAGATCCAACGGTGTAACGATGTACACCGTTGGATCGGTGCAACGGTGTAGTAACAGTGCAGCCACGGACCATCTTTTAATTCTTGTGGACCTCTGGTGGGAACCATTGGACTTAAAGGATTAGGTGGAGAACTGTTTTCATTGAGCCTGTGTTAACACAGCTAAAATGATCTTATTGGGTGCTCTTGACTTCTGACTCTACAAACTCATCAGGAAAAAGAGTCTTCTTAGGTTCCATAAACCAAGCTAAGCCTCCAAGACTATGGCTGCTCCATCATTATGATAAGTCACAGCTACCAGGACATTTTTTGCATCTTAGCTTCATGAGGCTGATAACAGATGAAACTCCCCCACTGTGCTCTCTTTTGATCAAATGTGCACTGAGTATAATACCTGTCGCCCTAGACAATTCATAGATTGACAAGGCAATTTGGATATCAAAATGTGCCCTACCTGCTCTCATTTAATTTTTATCTGGTTTTTTCTCTCTTTACTATACATTTACTTGCTTACTTCCTAGGGATGCATCCTTCTAAGACTAAACTAGAACTCCAAAAGCATCTAACAACACTGAATAATGAAGAGCAGGTTTCAGTCTTCGAGGAAGTTCAGGTAATATGCTTACTGGTGTTTCTCTAGGAAAGTCATACAGTTGTTTATTTCTTATCTCTATTTAATCTTTGTGTAGGAGTAACATGTGCACTTAATCAATGTATTTGGTTTTATATCATGAGATGACAAATCTGTAAAGGCTTAACAATCCCATGTTTTACTATTGGTGTGTTTCTTCTTCTTCTTTATATAATGCATTCAATGTAGTATTATAAATAAACAATCTTTGCCAAAATGCATCACTACTTGCTGTGGTACAGTAAAAAGGCAATAAGGTGTAACTGATGAATAATGCTGGGGGAAAAGCAGCTGGCTCATTATTGAAAAATGACTCAATATACCCATATATAAGCCAACATCTTCATTTTAATCATTTTTACTCATGTTACCTTGCTGCCTTCCTTGCATAGTAATCCTCACCAAAGCAGCTACAATTGTCTCTTATGCCCAATATAAAATAGCAAACCTTGGTCTACTTGGTTATAATTTCATTCAGGGATCACTGGCGGAACCTTAACGCTACAAAATATGAACAGATAAACTTATATAACTTATATACTTTAACTTATATACATTTATGTGATTGTAAAAAAAAACTTTCAACAATGCCTTTGCTTTGAGATTTTTTTTCTAAATTTCTTAGAAATTTACAATTATATTCCATAATGTACGTAGTATAGTCTTTTCCAATGTGGTGAACTCTAGGTGTTTTGGACCTTTGAAACTCCCTCTTCCATGATCTTAGCTTTCTTTTTTGCTAGCCAGTTGTACATATTGTTTAGTATATAGTATATAGTGTCATTTTAGTAAACAAACATATTTTCGTACATAGTGCACTAAAAGCAATTGAATAATAATTCTCTTCAAGGCACAATTTAGATCGCTGTCCTCTTTTTCCATTGTAGAAAATAAGGCCAAGAAATGAACAGAAAGAGAATGAGTTAATAATCTCAATCTTGAGAAGCATGTATGAAGATAAACAAAAGGATCATGTTCATCTTAGTGAATCCAAGCAGGTATGCAGTTATGAATCATTTTCCTTTTTTCCTGAAAAATGTATATTATTTTAAAAATAATTGATGATCTGTACTTCCCTCTTAAAATATGTAATACAGTCCTCTTAATAGAATCACATGTTTGCACATCGCTCCACATACTCACCCTGAACATAGAAATCACGCATGTGCAAGCTAGCATTCAATTGGTGAGATTACTCTTTTAGCCAACTTATTTAATGTTTGTTAGTTAATTATAAAGGACAAAATGTTTTTGTTAAATATCAGAAATACTTCAACAGTTATGAAAGTTTTTGGGGAGATTGCTGAACACTTTGTTAACTCAACAAAGGGCATTCTGGTCTCTTCCATTTCAAAGAACACAACTCAAGATATAATACTTGATTTCTTGAGAATCATGAGTGCTACCAACAAGAAATATCTTTCTGAAAGTATGAAGCTGATAACTTTTATAATGGCATCACTGAACCAGGCTAAGTAGCCCTAGTGTCATAGCTAGTTGCTGGTAGCTAGTTGCTAGTAGCAGCGTTGGTGTTGGGAGCTGCAGCCTGAAGTTCTATGTGTAGATTCTTGGATCTTGAAAGATGGACTGTACCTTGGATATTGGATTGTGCATTGTGAATTATACTTGGAAACTGTGTTGGTGAGATATCCTGGCTACAGAATATTGGAACAGACTTACAGTTTATCCTCTTCCCTCATCCTTACTTGGCCGACTGCTGAATGTGTTGACCTAGGACTGTCTCTGGACTACATTTGTGGGCTTGGCTGATTTACAAGAGACTCTCTGGGTAGGGTTGTGACACTTTCACTGAAATGTAGCATATAGTACCTGGTATTTATTGGTAGTCGTCATCAAAATACCAGCCATGGCTGACCATGCTTAGCTTTTGAGATCAGATGGGCTTTACTACCTTTAGGGCAGTAGTTCCCAATCTTTTTCTGATGAGGGACCACTTTGACCAGGGGCCAATTTGACCAGGGACCACTCTCCAACATTAGTGCCAATCAGTTTTCGGTAAATTTTAGATTTGGTTGGTTATTTGGGTGCTAATTCAGAAAAATGCATTGAATAGACCACATTAGCTCTAGTTTCTGATACAGAGCCTATGCTATTCAGTAGTCGCCACCTGCTCACCCATAGAAAACCATATTTAATTATCTAGAGCCATGACTTCTTTTAGGTCTCATGGCCCACAAGTTGGGAACCACTGCTTTAGGGTATTAATAGGCCCAGTTATCTTTTCTATGGAATTTTGTTCTGTTTATCTTCTTTTTAAAAAGTGTTTTTATTACTTTCTAGACCTCACAGTCTTCAGTAGAGGCCATGGGAAATGAAATGCCAAGCAACACACCCCGTTTCCGACTAGACATGTTGAAAAGCAAAGCTAAAAGATCACTAACAGAGTCATTAGAAAGTATTTTATCTCGAGTAAGTTTCTATATTTGTGGTACCATGTATTTAATGGTGCTGTTTTCTCTTCTTAATTTCAGATGTAGTGCTTAGAGAAATATCAAAATTTCCCAGTGTTAGAACTTACATTAGCTTTATACAATAGTCAAATGGTATGAAGTATTTGAAATATCTTTATCGGTACACATTATCCTCTCTGTAAATATAACTCAAGTCTCATATTTTGCCCCTTAAACAGTTGGCACCAAGTGCATATTAGCTATTGTAGTATTAATATAAACCTTTGCAGTTAGGTGTTAGGTGTTAAAGAAGAAAAGTGAAGGCATGTACACAACCTTTTTGTATTGCAGGAAAGACTGTCAGAAGACACCCGCTACTTAACATCTTACATATTACAATTAGCCCAATTAAATGTAAGATGTAATGTTCAATGAATAGAACTGTGATACTGTGAATAGAACTAAATATTAGCAAAAGAAGTGGTTGTCAATATGACTTTTCCAACACCAATCTGCCTAAGATTTTTTACCCTGGTCTGGGTACCTCTACATTCAGAGATGGACCACTTTTGAGGACAGATCCTTTTCAGTTGTGGTTCCTAGGTGTTGGAATACTTTTCTTGTTCAGATTTATGTGGCATTTATATTTTCAAAATTTAGAACTAAACACTTTTCTGTTCATGAGTATTTAATGACATTTAATTCAGTCTATATGAATGTTTTAAATGGCAGACAAAACTTCTGTCTTGTAAGTCTTCAGAAAGATAAGCTCTAATTACCAATTATCTATAATGTAAGTGTTCTAGGCCAAGCGTTTTGGTATTTGCCTGTGTCAAGCTGTACCCTATAAACATGTTCTCTTTGAAGCACCATCAGAACTTGTTTGAGCTTTCCCCTGATTCTGATATATGAGAATTTGTAGGAAAGGTGTTTTCAGCATATCTGAATGTTTTTACTTCCTGGTTTCATGTAGTGCAATGATTGTAAGTTAAATAATTTTAACTTACAATACTACAAGTGCCCAGTCACTTATTTAAAATTTCTCAATATAAGAAAGAATCTATGTATCATTTGTATCTGCAAAAGGAGAACTTAAAAAATGAGAGAGTCATGTTTTGTTAATGTCTAAGTTGCTTCTAAAAGTCAGTGTGGATGACCTTTCTAAAGGATATCATAGTTTCTCATGCTGAGTAACTATTCTTAGTTCATTTAGGAAATTAAATTAAAAGATGCCTCCAGTAAAATGAGACTTTTGGGGATTTAATTATTTCTTTAGCATTACTGTGGCAAATAGAATTGTGAATGTTTTCAGATTGTATAAATACATGTTTTTCTAACATAATATTTTTTTTCTGCTAGGGTAATAAAAGTAAAAATCAGCTTGAAAGTTCTGAAAGCATTGACTTGGACAGCTCTTTATCAAGCACAATAAGCACAACAAGCAAAGTAAGTACAAAGTCAAGGACAAAGACAAAAAGAAATAGTCTATTCTGCCCTCTTTTTATATTATATATTATAATATATTATTTCCTTGAACTGTTGGTCTTTATTGAAGTCACTAAATTATTAAAGAGATAGTATTGACTTATCATAAACTTGCTAATAAACCCAAAGACATTTGTGGCCCATGAACTGTTTTAAGTAGTCCACCTGATATGCACAAATAACTTTTGTAAATTCCTTCTTATCAAGTTCAAGTTCAATTTATTATGGTCAATGACTAGTTCGAGAGAAAAAGGACATAGTCCCATACAAGCATATCAGAATTAAGGATTGAGAGATTTAAAACTTTAAAATAAGTATATCATTGTTAGGACATTAAGGTAAATAACTTAAGAATCTAAGCTAAAAGGGATATACAGGATGTATTGTCGAAGGCTTTCATGGCCAGAATCACTGGGTTGTTGTAGGTTTTTCAGGATATATGCCCATGTTCTAGAAGCATTCCCTCCTGACATTTCGCCTGCATCTGTGGCAGGCATACTCAGAGGTTGTGAATTCAACACAATTTATGGAATTAAAGGGAAGGGAATCTAAAGGGAGGGAATAGGGGTGCTCATGTGGCACAGGGGAGGGAAGTCCAGTCAAACAAAGGAGGGAGCAACATCCATACTCTAATTAAAATACTGTAAACCCAGTTTTCTGCTACTATGAAGTCCTAACTTGTACTAGTTTCTGCTATTAGTCATCGACTGCCGGATTTTCATTGCTGCTTTTCAGAACTTGGAGACATTATAAGTTATAGCCAAATTAGTATCTGAAAGCAGCAGGAAGATATAAAACTGTCCAGAGTGTCCTGGATATTTGTATAGCCATGGTGTAATGAGATGGGATCGAATACCTCTATAGAACAGGTACTGAAGAAAGACATGTTCCATTGTCTCTATGTGTCCTGAATCACAGGAGCACAGTCTCTCAGAGTATGGAGTCTTTCAGTGACAGCCTTCTGATACAGCAGATGGGAGGGCATGGCAACTTGTCAGAGTGAAGGCCCTCCAATGACTGGAAACCCTCAGCATGGTTAGATATTTCATAGGGGAGATACAAAAACCTACTGACTCCATCAATAATAAAGGGTGGGCTATTGGCTAAATCTGATTGGTGCTGAATATCAGTTATTTGTTGTTTATTCAGAGATTTGGCTTGGTTGTAGCTCATACAGGGGCTGGTTAGCAGTCCAGGACTGGTTAGCAGTCCTGGAGATAAGCTGAGGAAAACTTATGGCTGCTATTCCTTTTTAGTTTTCTGAAATTAACACTCTTTTTCTAATTTATAAAACAGTATCAACAAAAAAAAAAACAAACCCCAAATCATGATACTATTCATGACAGTTCATGTGTCAGATAAGTTTATGATTTTATGGTGAGATCAGTACAAGAACAACAATATACTTTTACATTTTTGTTACTTTCTGTGTTGGGAATATAGGGAAAATGTTGTAACATAATCGTTGAAATGAATGAAACTATAAATGCATCAGCAGATAGCTAAATAAAATGTTTTCTTCAGGAGTGAACTTTTTTTGCAGTTTGAGGTTACAACTTGTGCATTATGTATGTTTTGTTAAGATATATATCATGTGTGTTTTCTCTCTTACATTAACAGGAAACATCTGTATGTGAAGGAGAGGACCTCCTTCCCACAGAGAGTCCTGTGAAGGCAAATGGATCTGTAAACAATGTCCTTATTGAGTCAGAAAGTGCGTGCACTGAGCAGTCTGAAAAAGCAGCTTACCAGGGTTTTAGACGGCGAGCAAATACCCTGACCCACGTTCCAACAGAAAACCAAGATTGTTCCGAACCTACAGAAGCATCTCCACCCGTTCCTCAAAGGAAACTTATGAGGTATCATTCTGTGGGCACAGAGACTCCTCACCAGCAAACGTAAGGCTAAGTTTAAAGCAGGATACTGTCTGGGAGAAGGTTGGGGAAAATGATTTAAGTTATGTCCATTATAGGGAAAGTAATGTTCTTTTTAATAAATATAAATATAACCAACTATAGTGTGGCTTAAATTTTACAATTCTCAGACAGTATCACAAAGTATATTTCTCATGTCAGCATTGTTTTTGAATCAAACATCTGACATTTGACTGGAGAAGTGAACAAGTGCCTAGTCATTTATAGTATCCCCCCACATTTAGTGGGGTTAAGGGGTAGGTCCCCCATGAAAATGAAAAAAGCACAAATAAAAACACTTTTTTATCTGAGAAAACACTTTTCTAGGAATCTCTAGGCCCTCCAGTTCAATTCTACGGCCAACTTTAGTCAGACGATAACTAGAGAATCACACTAGAGAAGCTACCAACCCCTGGAAAAATATTCCTAAAATTAATGGTTAAGAAAGAGGATTGAGTGAGAGAAAAGTTGAATAACCTAGCTTTTCTTGCTCTTTCTTTTAACCTTGTCGATTCCTATATATCTTTAGCATCATAACTTTGGACTTGCTCCTGTTTGTTGATCGTATTTTGCTCCATTTTTGGCATATTTTTTTGTTAATATATTGCATCATACTGGAATGCGTGAGCGTGAGTCTCAAAACATCAGATTCAGAAATGACTCAGAATTACACAACAACAAAAATGTATAACAAACCAAGATACCAAGAAGATCTTCTTGGGATAAGTCAGGTTTAAGCAGGAAGCCAGATTTTAGAGAAATTGTACTCGTCTGTTCCTATGGTCTTTATAGTTGTGGTGTTGCTAATCTTTTATGTGGCACTCTGAATACAAAGGAATCTTTTTTTATCTTATGTTTATCTTATGTTTACTGTGCCCTTTTAGTTGGTTTTTCACGTGTCTTTTTTCACTCCCTTCCCTTTCTTTTAACAATCTCTGTTGGATTCCTCTGCATAAAATATGAACACATCTTCCAGCAGCTCTAACACTTCTGCTGATCAGTCAATGCCAGCTCGTCCTCTTTCTCCTCCTCCTCCAGCTCATCTTAAACCCTCGGCCTCCTCACCCAATTTCTTAAAACATCTTAGGCCTAATTCAAGTGGAGAACAAACCAGGCGTACTATGCCAAAGAGGTGAGAGACGAGATGAATGGCATTTGTCTTTGCTTGGCAATGTATCAACTTGTAAGCTTATATCCCTAGGAATTTAACATTATACAATATAAAGGTAAAGGAAGGTAAAACAAAAAAAAAGTTAATCCACAGAAAAAAGCACACTGGCATTATATCTTATGTTGTGTAAAAGTGCCAATTGTGTTAAGTCTTTACTATGATTTATCAGGCATCTTTACAAAGCTGTTCAAAAATTTAAGATACCCTTTGCCAAATAAAAAAGAAATAGCAAAGAAGAAGAAAAATTGCAGGAAGGGGAAGAATGAACTATGCAGTTCACGTTCCCTCTCCCACTTATATTTAAATAGTTATTTTTCCATCTCCTTCACCCCACTCCCAAACTAGTTCCAGGACACTTTTAATATAAGGCACAGCTTTGCTTATGAATTTGTTTTTATTCACTTCCTGTATTACCTAATCATTGTGACTTATTGGATATATATACTTTACAACTGAATAAATAAATTAGTTCTTCCAATGATTCTAATTCACAAATTTCCACCATAATTTTGACTTCATTTAGATGTTCTGGATACTTCCAGATAGATGTTCCGGGCACTTCCTAAATTATTAGGAAGTGCCTGGAACGTCTATCTGGAAGTATCCAGTAAAAATACATTATACAGCTAGTCTTTTTTGCCCCTGTTGATCTGTGTGTATGTGTGAGGCAAGAGAAAAGATGGAAGAAATAATGAAATGCCTATTAGAAAGCTATAGTGTTATCTGAACTTCCAATCTGAAACAATATTTTTGATTCTATGATGCACCCCTTTTATTGGAGCCTTGGCTTCCCGCCCCCCGCCCCCCAAGCCCCAACTTGTTTGTCTTGATGTCCAGCTGTCCTGGGCAGCCCCGGAAAGCCTCCCACTTTGCTCCTGATGCTGCTACTGCCTCCCCAACCTTTCATCCTGCTGCCAGCTTGGGACATGGAGCTTCTCTGTTCTGGGCTCTTGCAGCTTGTCTTGTCATTGCTGCCGCCCCAGTGTTGCTGAGTTTGTCTTGGAAGGAGAGGATCTGTGTGGTGGCAGTGGCAGAGAGAGAGGAGCTGCATGGTGATCTGTCTTACTCTCTGGAGGTGGCAGCAATGAGGAGGCAAGAGGAACCCTTGCGTGCCCGGAATGTGAAGCAGTAGGTCTCCATTGCTCCTGGCACACAGGGTTTCTTCCTCCCATCTCTTTCCTCCAGAGCAGTGGTTCTCAACCTGTGGGTCCCCAGATGTTTTGGCCTTTAACTCCCAGAAATCCTAACAGCTGGTAAACTGGCTGGGATTTCTGAGAGTTGTAGGCCAAAACACCTGGGGACCCAAAGGTTGAGAACCACTGCTCTAGAAGGAGAAAGACAGAGAAATCAGCTAAAGGGCCTGCACTTCAGATCTGGCTTCTTTCTCTCTCTTTCTCCCTCTCTTTCTCTGGAGCCAGGAGAGGAGAGGAGAGGAGAGGAAGAAGCCTTGTGTGCAAGGAGCAATGGAGGCATGCCACCTTATTCTCCTGGTATATAGGACTTCCTCTTGCCTCACTGCTGCTTCTACTAGAGAGAGAAAAAGCGGCCATGACACTCTCACTCCCACTGCCTCTGATCATCTTCCTTCAAGGCAAACCCAGGAAGGCTGGGGAATGGCAGCAACCAGGCCAGCAGTATCAGCCCCATCTTCCAAGCCTGTGGCAGCACAAAAGGTGTGGAGGTTGGGGGAGCAGCAGCAGCCTTATCGGGGCTGCCCAGAACAGCTTGCTTGCCTCCCACTTTCTCAGCCACTGCTCCTGATCTTTTTTAAAAGATCCATGTGATTCAGTGCTGCTATCGATTCTAAGTCTAAAACACACTCTCTTTTTTGAACCTTTTGAAAAAAGTGCATATTAGAATTGGTGAAATACAGTATTTGATTAATACTGGTTCATCAAACCAGTTTCCCATGGCAAGCAAACCAAAGTTCCTCTTAAGCAGTGTTTTTTGGAGAAACAAAGAAAATGATGCCTGAGTAAAGTCAATGTTTTCTTTATTTTGTTACTACATTATGAAACTTGCATCCATGAACTACATGGAATATACTTGCCTGCACATATTGTTATGTGTACATGCAATGAAATGTACTTATATGAAATGTACTAATGAGTTGTTGTCATCATACTTTCCACTACTACATGTGTTATCATATGAAGCTATTCTTGTTTCTGTAGAAGAAAGAATCAAATCTTAAAGCGAAGTGGGTGGGATGGGCACAGTTCAAATCATTGGCTACATGTGGCCCTTAGGATCCAAAGTATGACCCCTAAACATCCCAGTTCACTACATTTTTAATTATTAAAAAATGGACGAGGCTCATATTGAGAAACATGAGGAAGAGCTTCCTGACTGTGAGAGACGTTCAGCACTGGAACTCTCTGCCCTGGAGTGTGGTGGAGGCTCCTTCTTTGGAAGCTTTTAAACAGGGGCTGGATGGCCATCTGTCAGGGGTGATTTGAATGCAATATTCCTGCTTCTTGGCAGGGGGTTGGACTGGATGGCCCATGAGGTCTCTTCCAACTCTTTGATTCTATGATTCTATGATTTCACCATGGAACTAGAAAGAGGAAAAAAAACTTAAAATGAATTTATTCAGTGCCCATCTTTCTACTTAAAATAACTATTTGAATCCAGTCAATTATTTGAATCCAACAACATCATTAAATTTGATGTTGCTAATACAAAAAGATGTCTGTTGTTTTAAAAATATCCATAACTGCATAGAAAAAGAAAAGAAAAGAGCCTTGCCTCATTCTGTTCCAAGTGATGAAGACCCAAATTTTTGCCCTAGTTTCTTATTATCATTCCCTCAGTTACACTTCAAAGACCAGAGTGATCGGTGTTGTGTTCTTTATGAATTTCAAACACACCTCTGAGAGTCAACCTACAAATATACATATTCACAGAATGCCTTGCAGTGCTGGTCTTTGTTTTTTCTCTCTCTCTTTTGTTTTTGTTATTTGTTTTACCTCCTACAAGTATGATTTCCTTCCTTAATTTTAAACTGACTCTTTTGTGTTTTGTGTTTTTAATTTTACCTGGCATCCCTATACTCCCTCATTCTGAACTACCCCCTTTCAACTACACTCAGCACCTCCTACCGTTCTACTCTACGGAAAAAACTTCACTCTTCCTCTTCTGTGCCAAACTTCTTAAAATTTCTGGCTCCTGTAGATGAAAATAACACCTCTGACTTTAGGAACATGAAAAGGTAGGGTACTCTTCCTGCAGCTGAAAAATCTATGGTTTGAAACATTGTCCCATGATTTGATGAAATAGTTTAAAGTTGGAATCATTATTACTGGTGAGATGAAGGTGGGGATTTTATTAAAGTCAGAGCACCTGCACTTCAAGTTTACCATATTTATATCAGTAAATAATATTGACAATGTGGAAACCATGAATCATTCAGCTTCTATGGTTATGTAGTGATGGTTTTGGTGATGTGGTGATGGTGGCGTAGTGATGGTGATGGTGATTATATGTGTGAAAGACATTACTTAACAGGTTTGTGTTAGCACAGTATGTGAATAGAAATTAGCTTATCTGTTGTAGGTTCTGAGAATCTTTCAAAGGACCAAAACTACATTTCATTGATCCTTATTTGGAAAACAAAGCAAACAAGATGAATGTTGCTGCTTTTATTTTGAAGGAACAGCAGCCCAGGATCCTTCGTCAGGCTCTCAGATTGCCTACTGAAAATCTCACATACACATCCTTTTGCTGTTTGATTTTGAATGTGCTGCTTTCAGAAAATACAGTAGAGTCTCACTTATCCAACATAAACAGGCCAGAAGAACATTGGATAAGCAAAAATGTTGGGTAATAAGAAGGGATTAAGGAAAACCCTATTAAACATCAAATTACATTATGATTTTACAAATTAAGCACCAAAACCATTTTGTTTTACAACAAATCAACAGGAAAAGCAGTTCAATACATGGTAACGTTATGTAGTAATTACTGTATTTACTAATTTAGCACCAAAACATCGCAATATATTGAAAGAGCTGTGGATCCGGGCAGGAGGCAGACTGCATTGGATAGTACAGAATCTTAGATGAACGAAGGTTGGATAAGCGAGACTCTATGGTATCTCTGTTGACAAATATTCCCTGGGGATTTGAAACAGGAAACAAGTGTGAAGTTCTCATTTGGAATAGAAGCAAAGTCCCAAGTTAGGATCCAGTGGCTACTTTTGCTTCAGAGTTAAAATGATGGCACAAGCTTGTGTTTGGGGAAAAAAACCAGTGATTAACTTAGCATGTAGTTTGGCTCAGAATGTGACCAAGAAATAGTACTAAACTGTCACTGGAAGTGGGGAGAAGATAAAAAGATGTTTAGCAGAATGCCAGTGGCATAGGTTTAACTGACAATATTCAGATCAGCATAAAAGAGGCTGTTATGGGAAATACATGCTGTTACTAACTGTTTGTAATATCGGTAAATATACTTGTGGCCAAGTTTCACCATCTGGGAAGGTTTGCATGTCTTTGTAATATGATCTTACTTTTTTGAAGACCAAATAACAGAGAGGTAAGTTACCTGGTAGCTGTTTCCACATAACAATTGAGATATGACTTCTCTGTAAAATGATCCTTCAAGAGGATAAAATTCAAAGAAAAGCCCACCATCTTTTCTAAAAGGCTCATATTGCTTCTTGTTCCCCGGCCTTGGTTTTCTGTCAATGAGAATATGGGTGGGGTACAGTAGTATAAATAACACTATGTAACATAATTTGGAAATGTTCCTGCTCCTGGTCTGAAAGTGTTATTTCCAGTATGATTGTGTTGTGCTTACCTTGAAAGTAGTTGTTATACTCCAAAACCATCATTTTTGTGGCTGCCACAAACTATGTTGAATTGGTTGAGATACCTGTTGAAAAATTATAGCAAAATGTGCTGCAGAATGTCCCGTAAAAACAAAGTTGTTGTAGTTTAATACACTTTTTCCATGTTTTTTATGATATAACCAATTAGGAAATGACATTTATAACCCAAGGACAAAAATCATTTTACATAGTGTAATCTGGGTGAAGGGTCAAAAGTAACAGAACATTACTAGTCAGTGAATTTCACACAGGTACTACATTGGCATCAACTTGAAAGCATGCAGCAAAAGCAGCAGCAGCATCTCTCATGACACTTGTTGATTAGTTAAAGAATGCATATATATATATATATATATATATATTCAGTCTGTTAGTATGCATACTTGAAGAGTTTGTTTATTCCTTGTCTTTGACTGAGCGGAAAATTTTCCCCACTTCTGATACTAGTGACTACAAGCCCACGTCAAGTGAAGCAGATTCTTTCCACGAAAGTCCTGTAAGAACTCGTCGACATTCATGGAGACAGCAGATATTTCTAAGAGTAGCAACACCACAAAAAGGATGTGATTCTACCAGCTGGCATGATGGTAAAGACTAATTTTATATACTAAAGAAATGTACTAACCTGTGTTGTGCATGAAATACTGGTATAGCTTTTTGTTTTATTGCTCAGATGAGTGGCAAAATCTTGTGCTTACAGAAGATATATATGTAGTTACTATGCATCAATCCTGCTTATTCTTTTGTCATGATGGAGGTGGGTGCTTTTCAGTGTCAGCAGTGTTTCACACCTGTTGGTATCAGTACTTTCTCCCATCTGTTATGTAATACTAGCTTGGGTACCCAGCGTTGCTCGGGTTATTTGAAGATTTTTTTAAAAAAATATATGAATTGTTACATTAAGAACATGCATAAGGTTGTAGGTGAACTACAGCTCGCATCATGGCAGGTTAACCCCCTCAAATGCCATCAGCACTTAAAGATGGTTATGTTGGGCATGTGTGGCAAGTTTGCTCCAGATGCATCCTCAGTGGGGTTCAGTGTGCTCTCTGGCTGCAGGGTGAACTACAACTCCCACCATGGTGGATCAGTCCCCTCAAACCTCTCCAGTAGGTTTGGTTGGGCATGGGGGTTCTGTGTGCCAAGTTTGGCCCCAGTCTATTGTCAGTAAGGGTCACAGTGTCTCCAGATGTAGGAGAATTACAACTCCCAGAAATCCTACCATGGTGGGTCAGTCATCTCAAACCCCTTCAGAAGTTTCAGTTGGTCGTGGGGGTTCTGTGTGCCAAGTTTGGCCCCAGTCTATTGCCAGTAAAGGTCACTGTGTCTCTGGATGTAGGTGAACTACAAGTCCCAGAAATCCCACCATAGTGGGTCGGTACCCTCAAACCCCTCCAGTAGGTTCAGTTGGTTGTGGAGGTTCTGTGTGCCAAGTTTGGCCCCAGTCTATTGTCAGTGAGGATCACAGTGTCTCCAGATGTAAGTGAACTACAAGTCCCAGAAATCAAGGTCAGTTCCTTCCAAACCCCTTCAGTATATTCAGTAGATCATTGTGGTTCTGTGTGCTAAGTTTGGGCTAGGTCCATTGTTGATGCGGGTCATCGTTTATCTGGATGTAGGTGAACTACAACCGGGGACTCCTATGAAATCATGGTGACAGCTCCATAAACACAGCAACTTCGGTTGTAGTAGCACAGAAAAAGACAAAAACTTGTCAGTGTTTATAAAAAAGAGGGTCAGAATAAAGTTACCATATTGCCTCTGCAGTACAACTGGAAAAAATGGCTTCAAAACTGAACCGTGTGGTGGAGTACCTTCCCATGAGTAAAGGCTAAAGCATTTAGCAGTTTCAGTTAAGAATAAAAAGCCTGGAGTAGAGGATGGAAATCGCCTGGTATTTCAATCAAAGTATGAATCGCCTTGCAGAGTTTCATACAAGCATTTGGCAAGGCTTGCAGTAACCCTCTCCAACAAAGAAAATTATCAAAGATTTTCCCCCATTACAAAAAGCTACGTTTGTTAAAAAGGGAGAGTAAAAAGTTTTCAAACAATTTTATAAATCTCATTTTACTAGTTTCACTTGAGGCAGGCATTGCCATCAGCAGCAGAAGTCACCATTACCAGGCACCACTTGCTGTAAATAATCTGAGTTGTATTACTAGGTTGCTGTGCATTTTCTGGGCCGTATGACCATGTTCCAGAAGCATTCTATCATACTTTTTTAATGTCAGTAGGCATATCTGGTTAAGAAATACAACTCAATGTTTGTTGAAAGCTTTCATGGCCAGAATCACTGTGAGTTTTCCGGGCTGTATGGCCATGTTCCAGAAGTATTCTCTCCTGACTTTTCACCCACATCTATGGCAGGCATCCTCAGAGGTTGTGAGGTCTGTTGGAAACCAGGCAAGTGAGGTTTATATATCTGTGGAATGCAGAGGCTGCCCTAGGTAATTTTCAATGGTAAGCAAACAGTATCCCCCCCCCCCCAACCAATCATTGATATTAGGGCTGGGCAATTCGTTTCGTTAATTCGTAATTCGTTAAAAAATTCGTTAATTTTTGAATTACGAAACAATTACAAAACATTTTTTTTAACCTGGAAGTGTTTTTAAATATCGAAACGGCAGGCGCCAAAAAATTTTGTATTTCCGTCCATTTCGGAAATACGTAAGATGGCCGCCTGCCGATGCTTGCTGAGAGGGGCGAGCGAGAGGGGCGAGCGAGCTTCCTGTTTTGGGTCAAGGTGAGGGAGGCGAGCAGCTGCCCTGCGCTGGAGCAGGGCGCCCGAAGCAGTAGCAGCTGCTGCTGGGCTCCTCCAATGCCATTAACCAACCAACCTGCCCGAGCGGCTCGCTCTCCTCCCCCGTGCTCGCTGCCTCTGCTGGATGGATGGCTATCTCCCTCTGATGGCTTCTCTCCAAAGTTTCTCTCTCTCCTGAGGAGAGAGAACCTGTGCGCGCGCGCGTGTGTGTTCCTGTGCTACCAGCCCAAGCGGCTCGCTCTCTTCCCCCTCGCTCGCTGCCTCTGCTGGATGGATGGCTATTCCCCCCTGCCTGCCCTTCTCCCAATGCCAGGCGCGATGCTGACGTCGCTCTCTCACTCTCTATGCCTCCTGAGGAGAGGGAACCCTGCTTCTCTCCAAAGAGTGACTTTGCAGAGAAGCAGGCAGCGGGGATAGCTATCAATCCAGCTGAGGCACTGAGTGCAAGGGAAGGGAGCGAGTCGCTCAGGCTGGTTAAGAAGCACAGGACACACACACAAGTTCTCCCTCCTCAGGAGAGATAGAGAGTGACTTTGCAGAGAAGCGGAGGGGGGGGGGGGATAGCCATCAATCCAGCAGAGACAGTGAGTGCAAGGGAAGAGAGGAAAAAACACAGGAACACACATACGTGCACTCTATCTCTCATTTCTCTCTGAAGCCCTGCCCCGCCAGGCTCAACATCACTCAACACCCCCAGCATAATTTATGCCAGTATCCTGTCCCTTCTCAAAAACAAAAGGGAGGGGGGGAAAGGAGGAGGGAGTTCTAGCGTTCTCTACCCACTCCCCCACTGCTCCAGTTTCCCGGGCTTTGAGGCTTCATGGATTCCGTAAAGCAGCAAAGAGAAGAGAAAAAATTCTCTGCTGACACCTACAGGCGCATAGCTGCAACTGCAACTCAGGAAAACTTTATTATTATTTTGACCCAAAGCAGGAAGGGATGAGCACGTGGCTGGCTGGCTGTGGCGAAGCCTGGCTGCCGGCGGAGGGGAGGCTCTATGGCACCGAAAAGCTGCCTCAAAGCCCAGGAAAGGAGGCTTTGCGGCCTGAAGGGGCTGGCAAAGAGGGGTCGTCTAGTAGGGCGAGTATATCCAAAAATCGAAAATTTTAATTGAAAAGTTGGGGGGTCGTCTAATGCGCCCAGTCACCTATTACCCCGAAATATACGGTAATAATAATTAATCCCTATTCTACTAAATTAATAATTAAATTTTAAAAATATTTTTAAAATATTGAAAAAAAAAAGGGCGCCATCTTTACAAAATGTTTTGTAAATATTTACGAAATTTCGTAAATACCGAAACTTTTTTTTGGGAAAGTTTTGTAATTATTTTAAATATCGAAACAAAAAAAAACCCCAATTACAAATCGATTTTAGAAACAATTTTTTGCGTTGTTACCCAGGCCTAATTGATATATATTTTCTGTTTGTCGTGGGAGTTCTGTGTGCCATATTTGGTTAAATTCCATCATTGGTGGAGTTCAGAATGCTCTTTGATTGTAGGTGAACTATACATCTCAGTAACTACACTTGCTGCATTTGCTCCCTTACCTGGCCCGCTTTGGGTCCGGAGGCATGCCTGAAGATGCCGGTTTGTGCACCAAAAGTCACCTCTTCTCCTGACTTTCTCCTCAGCCATTGGGACAGAGAGAGATAGAGAGAGAGAGGTGAAGATGCCCACCTTTCCTGAAGGTAGGCGCAAAAACAAAGGAGGGAGCGGAGGTGGGAGATACCTCCAGCCGGTGGGGCTCTCTGTCTCTTGGTCCCAATGGCTGAAGAGAAATTCAGGAGAAGAGGCAACTTTTGGTGCGCACGCTGGAGTCTTCAGACACGCCTCCGGACCCGAAGCGGGCCAGGTGCGGCGGCTCCGTTCCTTGGCCCATCCACGGATTGGGGAGAGGACAGGAGGTGGGTGGAGAGCCAGGGGATCGGGGAAGAGAGCCGGCCATAGGGAAGGGATGGAACACGGAGAACAATTGAGCACCGGCTCTGCTCGCGCACCCAGTGGCCGGGTGGAGCAGGAATGAGAGGGGCTAGGCGAGGCTCAAGGGCCCGGCCCCTTTGGGAAGAGGATCGCCCGCCAGCGAGACAAGAAAGCCGAGGCTCCCCCCGGACTGCTAGGGCTGTTGTGAGCTGAGGGGGCGCTCCTCAAGTGGCAGTCGAGGGGCATTTACAGAGGCGCCTCTGCGCCCCTGGCAAAAAAAAAAGTGTTTTGCGACTGCTTACTTCGCGTAATGGACAAGCCGCCCCTGGTGGAATGTCCCGGGTGGGAGAAAGCACTCTTGTCTGTTGGAGGCAAGTGTGAACAAAATCTAGCTATCAGTATTTTAAAAAAAACCCCTCTTAAATCAAGAAAGTAAAGAAAGAGCAATACTCAAGAAGCAAGGGAATTCCAGACAGGAAACAATCAGGGCCAGCTAACAGCTCCCATCAAAGAATTCCCCCAGGCAGGAAGCAGCAAAGCTTTGAAGCTGCAAGGCTACTCCATGCTAATCAAGGTGGCCAGTTGCACACTTCCCTCCAACAGACAAAAGTTCTTTCTCCCACTCTGGACATTCTACAGATATATCTCACTTGCTTAGTTTCTGTGGATGCCTGTCATAGATGTGGGTGAAACATCAGGAGAGAATGCTTCTGGAACATGGCCATACAGACCAGAAAACTCACAGTAACCCAGTGATTCTGGACATGAAAGCTTTCGACAATACATTGAGTTGTATTACTTAGCCAGCTATCCCTACCACATTAAAACAGTCTGATAGTTTATGAGTTTCCAGATATTTTGGAAAATAACTCCCATCAACCCTAGCTTCCATAATCAATTGTTATGGTATAATGGGATTTGGAGAATAAACGAAATATTCAATCCAGCAAATTTCCCACTCCTTCACTCCAATTTCGCAGCCTGAAAGAAAATGAGAGTCACTCTTCAATATGAGCTGCTTTTTCAGTTTTTATCTTGTACTTTAGGTGGCACTGTTTCTCTTGCTTGAAATTCTTGAAGCCTGAAGTTGTTTAAACTGATTTACTTGTGGGGTATTTAGGTCAAATGTCACACATTTGGTACTTTTTCCAGTGCAAGATTTTTAGGGTTTTTTTCTTTCTTTCAGGCTGTGAAATTGTAAAATGCTGTTTGCATTGAGAAATTTAGATGCACAAGATCTTGTTAAACTTATGTGTTTGTTTCAGAGATCCAAGATCAGATGTAGTTCTGATTTTGGAGAGTTCGTTTTGGAGTGAATTTTTGGAGTTAACTGATTTTTGAGAATTATGGAGGGGTTGTATGGATAGGAATTACCAAAAAATGCCTGTGCACATGGTTAGAATGCATTATTATTATTATTATTATTATTATTATTATTATATCTTTAAAATAATGAAAATAATTTTAGTAAGTTGTTGATGGACAGCTATTTTAAACACTATGAAGTTCAGTGTAGAGCATAGAAGGTAAGAACATCGGAATTAGGTTACTGTGAGTTTTCTGGGCTGTATGGTCATGTTCCAGAAGCATTCTCTCCTGACGTTTCGCCCACATCTATGGCAGGCATTCTCAGAGGTTGGGAGGTCTGTTGGAAACCAAGCAAGTGGGGTTTATATATCTGTGGAATGTCCAGGTTGGGAAAAGGAACTCTTGTCTGTTTGAGGCAAATATGAATGTTGCAGTTGGCAACCTTGAAAACAGGGGAATACCAGACACGAAACAATCAGGACCAGCTAACATCTCCCAACAAAGGATCCCCTCAAGCAAGAAGCAGCTAGGCTTTGAAGCTGCAAGGCCATTCAATGCTAATCAAGGTGGCCAATTGCAACATTCACACTTGCCTCAAGCAGACAAGAGTTCTTTCTCCCATCTTGGACATTCCACAGATATATAAACCTCACTTACCTAGTTTCTAACAGACCTCACAACCTCTGAGGATGCCTGCCATAAATGTGGGCAAAGCATCAGGAGAGCATGCTTCTGGAACATGGCCATACAGCCTGGAAAACACAGCAACCCAGTGATTCCAGCCATAAAAGCCTTCAACAACACATGGAACATCAGAATTTCTTACTGTGTATGAAAGTCAATACCTAAATATCTATTTACATTTTTTTAAAGTTCCATTTCATACAAGTAGATACTTACTTATTTTATATTGCAGAATCTGTCTGTAGAAAACTTTGAAGCTTTCTGATACCCACATCTGTTTTCAAATATTTGTGGGGTGGGGGAATTCCAGTGAAAGTAGTTCATGCAGTAATTTACAAAGAGGGAATCCCTCCAGAATTCCCAGTGTTAGTCATAATTGCATCTGTTAGATGCATCTCATGCAGACTTTCAGCATTAACTTGGAAGATTAGGGTGTGATATATCCCCAGTATCAGCTGTGGGGAATCTCTATGCCAGTCTGTATAATTCTACAAGTTCAATAGCAAGATAGCAGGTCAGACTCTGATAAATGGCTGTATTTATTTTTAGAAGTAAAAAGGTAAGAAGTTGTATACTTCGGAACAAGTAGGGTAAGCGTTTATCACAACAGAATCTGACTTCAGGGCTTTTTATTGCTTGAGAAAATGCATAATACTTTTTTTAAAAATCCAATTGGATATGCCTGAAACATCAAATACCTTAATATGCCAAAAGAATCAAATGACACACTTGTTTTCTAGTAGCGCAATGGGTTAAACCCTTGTGCTGGCAGGACTGAAGACCGACAGGTCGGAGGTTCTACTCCAGGGAGAGTGCGGATGAGATCCAGCTCCCCATATGGGGACATGAGAGAGGCCTTCCACAAGGATGGTAAAACAACAAACATCCAGGCGTCTGCTGGGCAATGTTTTGCAGACATCCAATTCTCTCACACCAGAAGCTACTTGCAGATTCTCAAGTTATTTCTGACACAGAAAAAAAAATCCCCATTAAAAAAACATCCTGTTGATTCTTTCCACTGTGATTCATTCATGGATTTGAATCTAAATCTTCAAATTGATTATTTGTGCAAAATCATTGAGACAGAGGAGGACTATAACTATTATCTAATCTTTAAAGTGTAGGCTTTGCATGCAGAAAATCCCAGGTTGAAACCTTAGCATCTTCCATACTAAGTGTTGGAGCTCAGCCTGTGATTGTGTTTAAGGACCAGTGTGCTTTAGATGTGGGGAGTGATGACAATGAGTTTCAAGAAGGTAATGGTCTGGTCAATGATATTGATGCAGAGAATGACCAGGAGATTCCTGTTCAAAGTGTAGTTTCTCATAAGAATGCCCCTGAAGGGTGTGGGGATGATGGTGTGCTCCCCGAATTGCTACCAAAGAATCCCCATGATTTGAAGCTTGAGAACAGCTCGGCACCTGGCCCAGCTGCAGAAATTAATGAGCAAATAGGTAGATGGGAGGTGATTAGTCAAAACAGAAGAGCGGAGCCGTGGCTTCGGCGTTCTCCCAGGCTCAGAGAAAGAAAGATAAGAGATTAAAAGCTAAAGCAAAACCAATTTCTGAACACTTGGGACATAGCTAACAATGAGATAAACGTCCCAAGTACAAGATCTGTAGTCAGATGAAGCATCATTTGGAATCAAGTCATGATCTCGTTCCTGATTCTTGGCAGCTTTGCTTGGAAAAGATTCATGTTTAAAGTGCCTTTGTTTCATGGTTTTGATTCTTGGATTCTATGATTTTGTATTTACATGCCTTGGATTCATGTTTCCTGGTTTCTTGGATTTTGTTATAGAAGTTTCTGTCTTGGTTTTTCATGGACTTTGATGACGAATTCCCTGGACTATTTTGTTCCGGCTTATCTTCCTACCTAATTGGATTTACCTATTCCTTTAAAGTACTTTTTACTTTACTGCTTTTTCATTATCTTCAATAAACGGATTGCATTTCTACTCAACTGTGTGGTGTTTAAAGTCACCAAGGACTGAAGAGCAGACAAAGAAAACCTCTGTATTCGCAAGTGAAGCATTCCTGGGCATCTCATGGAAACATGAAACTGCAAATAATAGCATATCTTATTGAAATGAACAGTTTCTGACAAACTCAAATCATAGAATCATGTTGGAAGATTTAGAAAATTCCTAGAAAGAAGACTTTTCTAATATCTATGCCAATATCACATTACTGTTCTAAAATGGGTGCTCTCGCTTTCCTATGGTGTGGCTGTCTCCTGCAGAATTCTGGGAAATGTAGTTTTGGAAAGCCAAGGATCTCTCTAGCTGATGATTCCCTTAACTACATTTCTCAGAATTCTGCAGAAGACGCTCACACAACAGCAAAGCAGAAGTGTCTGCTTTAGAATGGAAGCATTCCATAGAATTGTACTGGAAGATCTAGAAAATGCCTAGAGAAAACTTTTTTTTCAGACATGGTTAAGTGAGAGCACAAGTATCTGTTCCATTGATACAGAGAACATGTCATAGACTAAAAATGACTAAAGATGACTAAGACAAAGTAGTAGTATCTAGTCTAACTTGGTAAAAGTCTGCTTTCTTTGTACTATGAACCTTAGGCTTCATGAACTCAGACGTCCTGTTTTGAACGTGCTGGGTAGCTTGACCTTTTTACAGAGTGGAGAGGTTTCTGGAATGGGTGTTATTTTTCCAGCAGGATTTTGTGTGTTTTCTGACATCACTTTGAAAACTGCAAAATGTTGACAAAGTTACCACAGAGGTTATTTTTTTAAAGCACTTCAAAATTAGTAGATTCAAGTTATGACTCTGGGAATCTAGTCCTATTAAACAAAAAGCTTCTCAGTTTAAACTCAAGCTGAAGCTGCTTTTTGTGATCAGTATTGGATTCTGTGGCCTTCTCAGAATCGCAGAATATGCATATATGTACTTAGTACACAAAAATAATTAGGAGTAGCTATGGAGTGTGAGTTTCTTATGTATCCACTGTGAAAAGAGAACTGTTCAAGTGCATACCCTTCTTATGGATTGAATTTTTTTCTCCAGCTTTAAGCAAACAAAAAGAAATGGTTGAAAACTTGCAAACATTGTTAAGTCCACCTGGGAAGTCATTGTGCTTAAATGTTTCATAAATGCTTAAATGCTCCATAATATGAGGAAAGCTTCATCCCAACAGTGAGGTATTTGTGTGCAGTGCCTCATTGTCGCAGGAAAGTCACCATAAAGTGGCATTTTGAAGAGACATATAATAGCCTTAATGTGTTGATTGACACCATAGAAGTCACTTCATTTTCAGATTTTTCTTCCTTCTCGACCTATTTGGGAAGCTGACACTTAAAATAAATTTATTCTGAAAGTTGAATTGTGATTGCACTTTAATCTCAACAACAACAACAACAACAACAACAACAACTTTATTTTTATATCCCACCACTATCTCCCGGAAGGAACTTGGGACAGCTTACAAGCAGGACTAAAACATACAACAAAATTTCCCAACACAAACAAAAAAGAAAACACGGTTTTAAACATAGTAGCATATGACAGTCAATTATAACACAATGAAAACAGCATTTAAATTATATCAAATCAACTAGACAACCAGTGACCAGCAGCATAATGGACATGATCAAACTGGTCATGGATATGTGCAAAAAAAATTATATATGCATATGTAAGTGGTTTCTGAACGTTTCTTTCTTGTTTCATTACATAACGAAGACTATTCTGAATTGGGAGAACTTCCACCCAGGTCACCACTGCAGCCACTTTGTGAAGATGGCCCCTTTAGGACAATCAAAGAAGAGAGGAAAAGGTCGTCCAAAGAGCTCCGGGAACTATGGCAAAAAGCCATTTTACAGCAGATACTACTACTTAGGATGGAAAAGGAAAACCAGAAGTTGCAAGGCAAGTACAAAAACTTGATTGGGTAGAGAGTGAGGCTCTTAGGCCTTTGGCTGTGGGAATAAGAGATAATATTTGCCTTGTGTTTATTCAGAATCCCCTGTCCTCAATAACTGTGATGTTTGCTTTCCCTCTCTTGCTGTACTTTACCCATGACTTGTTTACTTTATCTTAAGAGCCTCTTTGCTTGTTTTATCGATGGGGGCTCTCAGCCTAGTTCCTGGAAATGCTGATAAGGTACTTGAATTCTTTCTCCTTTGAAATGTGTCCTTGGTATCTTTGGATCCACCTGCTTCCGTTTAAAGTAATGGTCATCTTTGTATCTCTTAGCGTCCTATCCAGTCTTTCTCAATAATGTTCCTTGCATTTTAATCCAGTGATTTTAACTAGATTAATTGGTAGTAACTGCTTATTGTCTTATGAATACTGAAATTCCACGAGAAACTTGTGCATCCAAAATGTTTTTTTTTCTTTTGTATGAATGTGACAAGGACAAACTTAGAATTCATTTAAAAGATAGCATGGCAGATTAATGGAACAAGCAATCCTGGAGCTTCCCTTTCAAAAGTATCATTTCCCCATCTTTTGTAATTATTTATAGCCATGTTATCCTTCCTCTTTTCTGCTCTTCAGTATAATTTCTTCTTTTCTTCCACTTCACGGAGGAAACTTATTCAACCAGCCAAGCTATGAAAGGAAGAAAATGATGTCATATGTATTTGTTGGCCATCAAAATAGACTACATCAGAGTTTCCCAAACTGTGCTCCTCCAGATGTTTTGGACTTCAGCTCCCACAATTCCTAGCAGCTGGTAAGCTGGCTGGGATTTCTGGGAGCTGAAGTCCAAAACACCAGGAGGAGCAGAATTTGAGAAGCACTGGGCTACATAACGCCACAATTATGTGGAGAGGGACAAACAAGATAGTAAACCTTCTGGAAACAAAGCACAGTGAGGAATGGCATAGTCAGAAGAGACAACTTAGTGAGAAGATTGAGAAGTAATATATATGTTGTCATTATTGTAGTTGTGTGCCATCCAGTTGCTTCTATCTAATGGTGACCCTAAGACAAGCCTGTAATATAATAGGGTTTTCTTGACATAGTTTGCTGAGAGAGGTTTTTGCCATTGTCTTTCTCTGAGATTGAAAAGCGTTGCTCACTCAACATCACTCAGTGGATTTCCGTTACCAAACTGGAATTTGAACCCTGGTCTCCAGAGTCCAGCACACAAACAGCTACACCACATTGCTCTCATATTAGTCATCTTCAAACATATGAAAACAAGATTCAGGTGAGGATAGTCTTACCAAATGGGTGGATCTCTTTATGGTCTCTTGCTGTTCTGTTGCACTGCTGCACAGTACAGGAAAAGATGGCATGTTCCTCGGGCAATATGGGGGTCAGTCTGTGATGTGTTACAATATTACAGTGCATCTTCGTCATCCATTTTTGTTTCCTGCCTCTCTTCATGGATTGAGGAGGAGTACATAGATAAACTATGTAGGTAAAACAAAGAACTGTAAAAATACACATATTAAAAAACAAAGCAAAAAGATAAAAACACCAGTATTAATAAAATGTAAATTTAAAGGTCATCGTTTAAAATTGGATAGGCCTGCTGAAAGAGATGTTTAATTATGTTTTAAAGTCTGATAGCTTACTTAACTGTTGAATCTCTTCCGGTCATTCCACAGTCAAGGGGCAACCAATGAAAATAATCTCTGAGAGTAATTAGTAATTAGTGAAACTAGAGTAACACATAGGTTGTTGTCCACTGAAGTGAACAAAAAAACCCATGAAGAATGCTGGGAACAAAAACAATTAATAGAACGATGAGACAAAATTTTAAATTTTTTTATGATAAACTGGCATATTGAAGAACTGTAGTATGGATTCTCCCCATATGTAGTACCGCAGCATCTCATACGCTGGCAAAATAACATAAGGAGTCCTAAATATTTTAGGTAAGACATTTGAAAAGCTATTCTAACCTTGTGAATTGTGATTTTACCCCCAAGTTGTCATAACTGAAAACTAGAAGACATCTTGGGCAACCCAACTCTTGTTCTTGTATGCTTTTGGCAGAACTTCCATAAACTAGAATCATTTGGAGCACTAAGCTTGGTGAAAGAATTCACTTTCCTTTATAATTTCTCATCCCTGTAATAAATGGGAATGCTGTTTCGATGATACATGGTCCTATTAAATCATCAACATGGCAATGTTCTTAGGATGTACTAGAAGCACATGACAGTGTGCTAGTAATATATGATTATAGCAAAGGCTTGTGGTCCATATATCAAAGTAAACATAATTAAATGGATAACTATGATATTATGCATTTGTTTTAAATAAGATTATAAGTTAAAGTCTGAACAATGGTTTTAATGCTGAGTTTGAAGAAAAAAAATAACCTTTTGTCTTCTTTACATCTCCTTTTTCCTTGGTTCTGGTGTTCTCATACTCTCTGTAAAGTTTCCCCTGCAGTGTAGCAATTCTCCATATCTTTTCATCTCCAAAGATGGAATCATTTCTGTCCTTGGAGTTAATTTGCCTTCAGAATAGCTACCCACTTGAGCATCTCCTTCCTAAGCTGGCAGGCTTTTGCAAATAATGTTTATTTTTTATTCCTTCGTCTGAAAATCTTTCCCATCATACTTTCTCGGGAACACTGAAAAATATGGTCAACTGCCAACAAGGCTCCATCCCAGTCCATTTTCTGGATGAACAGTTTTCAGCTCTTGGTAACACCCTATATCATAACTGTTGTTGTTTATTTGTTCAGTCGCTTCCGACTCTTCGTGACCTCATGGTCGGCCATCACCACCCGCCGGCTCCTTCAGAGTCAAGCCAGTCACTTCAAGGATACCATCCATCCATCTTGCCCTTGGTCAGCCTCTCTTTCTTTTTCCTTCCATTTTCCCAAGCATCGTTGTCTTCTCTATGCTTTCCTGCCTCTCTTTATGTGACCAAAGTACTTCATCTTTGCCTCTAGTATCATAGATGTATTATTTTCTATATATATACATAGGAGATGGTGAATATAAGATGAATACTTTTAGTGCAAGTAAGGACAAGCCCTATAATGCCATCTTTTGAAATGCCCAAAGTGAGGCATTCCTGTGAGATAGGAATGTTGAATGCCAATCAGTCATGTCATGTTCTGTATTATTTTCTTACTTTTTCAAAGCTGCTGAAACATGTTTGTCCTTTTTTATTGTCATGGTTCATTGGGCTAATGTTTTCAGTAGGTATGTTAAGTAACTGCCTTAAGAGTAGTTTCTTATCAAATAAGTGTAATGTCTGTCTTAATTTGTAGCTTCTGAAAACAATCTCTTAAACAAACGTTTGAAGCTCGACTATGAGGAAATCACCCCATGCCTCAAAGAAGTAACTTTGATTTGGGAAAAAATGTTAGGGACACCAGGAAGATCAAAAATGAAGTTTGACATAGACAAAATACATTCTGCTGTCGGGAAAGGTGAGTATGTTTATATAATTATTACGGGATACAAATGCATAAACATCTCTTTGTAAAGTGAGCTATGAAAATATCTACTGAAATAATAGGGGATAATTGATTGTCAATAAGACCTTTTATCTTGGGTCATATACAGTTGCTTGAGATGTACATAGTATGTTAGTGGAATAGACTTTAAAGGTATGAAAGTTTTAATGAAAAAGGTATGGAAGAGTTAAATCCATTCACACAGGATTATAACAGAGATGTTAATGTAGCTGAGAAACTAACTGATTGATGGAATGTATACCCTGCCTTTCCCAGGATGGGATCCAAGGCAGCTTACAGGAATTTAAAACAAGCTTAATTTTTATTTTTCAAAAATTAAAAAAGAAATGGCAACAATATTTTTAAAACCTGATTAAATCAGGGAGCAACACATTTAAAACATGTTAACTACCATCTATACTTGTGTATAAGTTAAGGTTATCCATAAACCGAGGGCAGGTTTTGGGCCCAAAATTACGGATTTTTATATGACCCTTGGAAAAGTCAAGGGTCATTCATCCCTAGCTTCTATAAGCAACATTTTCCCACTCGGGAATTCATAAAAATCTTTGACACTCTACACAGAGAAAAACCATATTTGTACGTGTTAGCTACATTTTTTTCTGGAAAGTCTACATGAATCAGCAGTTAATGGTTTGTGAGCTGTTCCTGGTCCAGGAACCACCATTTTTTCTAGGAATGGTTTACATTTTCTGTTAAGGGATATTCAATCCCAAATATCCTAGATTTGTTGAAGGAGGAGGTTTTGCTAGTCTTCCAATCCTCACCCTGCCTGGAACTTTATGCCATCCCTCCAAAGTCCTGTCCTATGAAGCCCTGTTGAAATTTGGCTTTAGTAATTTATTCACTGATTCCTGGATAATGCTGCTTGAAACATTTGTGTGCACATTGCCAAAGAGTGTGAAGTGTCTTTTCGCCTCCATTCCATTCTATTTCATCTTGTTATTCATATCATTTTCAAAGGAGTCCCTAAGCATCACCGAGGTGAGATCTGGAAGTTTTTGGCAGAACAACACCAGCTTAACCACCAGTTTACCAGCAAACAACAACCAAAGGATACACCTTATAAAGAACTCTTAAAACAGTTAACCTCCCAGCAGCATGCAATACTTATTGACCTAGGTAAGGGTTTCTTTTCTCAGTAAAATGATACTTAACACTTTATGTTCTGCAGAAGTCCAGCCTGAAAATTAGTTTTCTTCTAAAATTGTTAATCTGTTACAGTCTATGTGTGTTGATGAATTACCTTGATTGGGAACAATTTTGAGTTGTTCAGATTCTGTATAATATATGATGCATAATATGGTGTATTTAATGTTTGAGGTGGTTTTCTTCCTTGATTTAAGTCAGTGGTTCCCAACCAATCATCTGCGAACCACCAGTGCTCTGCAAGAACTAAAATATGATCCACGAAACATTAAAAATTTTAAACCTTTATTCATTTTAATGAATTTGTTGCTAGGCGGGCATCACCGGTGAGTAGGATGCCAGGCAAGCACAGGAGGCTGGGGGGAGGGCAAGCGATCCATGTCACATGTTATGTATTCATGCCACTCAGCATCAGTCAGTTGCACACATTCTTTTGTCTTGCTCGGCTGTGTCAGTGATTCTGTTTTGCTGTTTAGTGATTCCTTGGCTCCAGTAGTTTTACTGACAGTGAGTCCTCAATATTCGTATTAATTTTTGACTTATTTAATGATGATTGAAATTGGGGAGGTTGCAGAAGAAATCCAGGAAGAGCTCATTGACAAGGATTTTCTGCTTTGCTGGTAATTAAAAACAAGTCCAGGAATCGGTTTAAAGTAAGTGATGATATGCGTGATATGCGTGCAGCTTTGAGTAATAATATTAGCCTCAGAATTATCCAACTTAAAAAGAAGATGCAAGCTTAATTCGTGTTACTATCAAGTTTAACAAATAAGTTAAAAGTTTTGAAACAACTTTCAAAACTGAATCTGTACAGCTGACATGCATGTGAAATTTAAGACCCATCACAAGAAATTGCAGCCTTCCTGGTGGGTCTTAAATTTCACATGCATGTCAGCTGTACAGATTCAGTTTTGAAAGTTGCTTCAAAACTTTTAACTTATTTGTTAAACTTGATAGTAACAGAAATTAAGAGTATGATTATAATATAAAAATAACATGTTTAACATGCATCAATATGATTTTTGAGCTTGCATCTTCTTTTTAAGTTGGATAATTCTGAGGCTAATATTTAAAAAAAATTCTTTCATCCTCCTGATTACACCTTTTGCATTCTGGAATTCCACTACCACCACCAGTCCTCATTAGTTTATGCTTTCAGAGTGACTTTTTGCTGCGTGGAACTGTCTGCCAAACAGGAGACACTGAATAGGCCTGTTCAGCATGTGTTGGAACAACTCCTACTTTGGGCAGGAAGGTAATTTGCACAGCAATACAAACTCCTCTTGCAGTTAGTAAGCAGAGCACACTATATCTATAGTAGGACTCAGTTTCCTGCCAGTCTAGAAAGTGTGCAGCCAGCAGCCAGAAATCAGACACAGCCTTGCTTTGTAGTACACACAGTGCATAAAACAATAATCTATATGCAGGAAGACTTCTTGTTTCAGGCTTTGTCCTCTTCAAGTAAGACATCTGATAGTATCACACAAAGCAGCACATTGAATCTAGATGCAACAATTGAGAAATTAAAGGGTGGGGTGAGCTTTAACAGGTAGAAAGCTGCAACAAAATCAGAATGGCTCCTTTGTTGCCCTCCTTCAAAAAGCGATTAAAAATCTTTCACCCAAGCATATGGAGAGGAAAATGGTTAAACTTTGGCCTAAGAACAAGGAATGATATATATGGACATGGCTTTTAACTCTTTTTGTATTGTTTAATGTGTAATTGTGTTTTATTGTTTTGTTATGGTCTGTTTATATTATTGAATGCTATATTATTTTATATGTTTTATTAATTCATTTATGCACTGTGATGGCATTGAATGTTTGCCTTTCCACATTTGTTAGCCACCCAAATCAAATCATTTATTTCGGTCATTGACCAGCACAGGAAATAGAGTCACATTTTCATACAAACTTGGTATGTTTGGTACATTAAAAATATAAATATAACTACTGAAGCACAATATGGGTGTGGGAGCAGAAGGGAAGGGGAAACAGAGTAAAAACATACAATGCCCAGATCCATCATCAAATTGTAGATTCAGAGAAGAAGATTACTGGACACACAGTTAACTTTTGGGACTAGTCATTCCCTGACGGATTTTGTATGCTGCCACCCTGAGTCCCCACAGGGAGATGGGGTGGAATATTATTATTATTATTATTATTATCATTATTATTATGATTCTTCAGAAATAGGAAAGCAGAAGTAAACCTTTCTTGCATATTGTTAAGTTTTAGAGGAGAGGAACTCGTTCTTTTCCTGCTCACAGTAGCTGCTTCCAGAATGGTAAACTTTGTTCCTAAAATATATGCAGTTATTGTATAACTTTAGCATAATTTATCACATTAGGAATCTCAGCAACAGATAAGGACCATTTTGTTATCCAGATGTTGTTGTACATCATCTGCTTTTGTTTATATTGTTGTCCAAGTCATTATACCATCCTGAATGCAACTAATATCATGTGATTCCAGCAGCCAAGCAGTTTTTTTTAGCTAATGCATGGGAAACCATCTAGGACAGTTGTTCTCAACCCCAGATGTTTTGGCCTTCAGCTCCCAGAAATCCAAACAGCTGGTAAACTGGCTGGGATTTCTGAGAGTTGTAGGGCAAAACACCTGGGGACCCACAGGTTGAGAACAACTGATCTAGGATCTTGTAATGGACAGGAGAAAATCCTATATGGATCCCTGGAAAGCTGCTTCTAGTCAAAGCTGAAAAAACTGGATTAGATTCATATGATCCTGTCTTACACCATTTCTTTTTAAATTGTGGTTCCTGACCCCAAATAAGGTCGCCTTAGCTTATTGTTGGGATCACAAAAAGTTGGCATCAATAAAGCTTTTCTGAACATCTCCTAAAAGCTGTTTTAGATACTTAAATGAATCTGTTGTGCAGAATTTACAGTAGAAGATGATTCAGCTGTACTCCACAAAAAGGAAATCAGCCCATTGAACATGCCTTGCAAATGCTGGTTTGTTATCAGTAAATTTTTGATTTTTATATCCCTTTTATATACCCAGGGTTAAGTAAAAAAAAAATCAGGTCAAAGAGGGTAATAAGTGGAAAATTTTAAGAAAGTCTATAGCATCAACTCATTTAACTAAAACTCATGGAAGTTGTAATCTAACAGCACTGATAGAGACCTGGTACCCAGTACCCATCATGAGAAAAGCCATATTTGTACAATGAAGAAATTGGCTCTTAGAGATTGCTGTCACTCTCCTTGCCCATCTTCACAAGTTTTTGAAACAGAATTTCTAAGAAGATTCTTAAATTCTATAATTTATTAGGACATTTAAAAGCCACGTTTACTACAACTAAGTGCATATTATGCCACAGGGTTGACTGTTTTCACACTGAACCCACTTGCCTTCTCAGTCTGACCTTAGAAACAGAAATTTGAACAACCATATAGAGGTAGTTCCTTAGTTACAAACATCTGACTTACAAATGATTCATAGTTACGAACAGGGGTGAAACAACAGAAAGTGTGAGAAATCTACCTCTCGGAAGGGAAATTCACTCCTGGAAGAGTTATTAAGGGAAAAAGGTGCCTCGAATAAAGCTTTTTTTTTTTTAACCAATCCTTGTTCCTACAACAAGGCAAAGCAAACCCCCACGGGGTGTTGATCCTTCTTTATGTTATCCAAAGCTATCTATCAATCTATTTGGAGTTACACTTTAAAATGTACCTGTTCTGACATACATACAAATTCAATTTAAGAATAAGCTTACAGAACCTGTCTTGTTTGTAACTTGAGGGCTGCTTGGAGTTTTATTATGAGATTAAAACCGGATTATAAGACTAGGGCACACGACTGATGATAGGGAAAGCATGTGGGGTGGCTTGTAGCATCCCGTGCACCCTCCCTCTTCCCCTCTTTCCCTCCCTTCATCAGATGGCAGAAAGGGCAGCAACATGCTTTCTGCCATCACATAACAAAAAAGGGAGAAAAGTACTGGTAGATCCGTTGGAGCTACCCAAACTATACTTTCCTCCCCATAGTGGAGGAGAAAGTACCTTTTGGTGATTCTCCTCACTTTGGGAGAAATGTGGGTGGGGCCTGCCTTGTGTCATGTGTCAGTGCACAACAGGCTCCATTTTGCTGCCACTAAATGCAGCAAACCAAGGCAAAAATGCCCCCTGTGAAGCGGTCCTAAGACAAAAGTATTTTTCTTCAACCTCTTTTTTTCCTTGCTGCTGAATGCCCATAAATACATATACAAAGAAAATGTGTTCCTGCATTGCTTCTACAGAAAAGTCAAGGTGGAGGCAGACAGTTGGGGCAGTACTATTTATCCTGGTCTAAAAGAGGGGGAAAGTGTCCAACTTTCCTTTCCTAACTTGCCACAGGCATTAAGCAAAAATTACCCAAATGTGCCCAACAGTTTCAATTATTCTGCTCCTTCCAAGACACACATGTTGTTCTTTTTTGTGCTTTCAAGTTGAATCCAGCCCATGGCAACCCTACCCCTAAGGTTTTCTTGGCAAGTTTTATTCGGATAAGATTTGCTGTCGCCTTCCTCTAAGGCACGTCTCTAAAGGCCTTTCAGATGTCATGTCCCCTTCTGCGTATGAAGGCTGTAGCATTTTGTTTGTGTTATTTGTTTTTATTCTAGAGTGACTATATTGAGTTTAAATGGTACGATCAATTGTAACAAAGGATTTGTTTACAGGATTTGATTTTAATGGATTTCTAAATAAGACAGCACATTTATTTCCCTCTGCTTTATTGATCAACATGGCACATTTGCATTATTTTATAACTGAATTGCTAACTTTATTTCTGCTTCCACAGGACGCACCTTTCCAACACATCCATATTTCTCTGCACAGCTTGGGGCTGGGCAACTGTCCCTGTACAACATCTTGAAGGCGTACTCCCTCCTGGATCCGGAAGTAGGCTATTGCCAGGGCCTTAGCTTTGTAGCAGGTGTGCTGTTGCTTCACATGAGTGAAGAAGAGGCTTTCAAGATGCTCAAGTTCCTTATGTTTGATATGGGCCTTAGGAAGCAGTATCGACCTGACATGACAATTTTACAGGTTGGAACGCCATCTTGTATTTAATTTTAATTTTTGTTATAGTGATATTAAAATACTGTTTATTTTAGTTTAATTAATATTCACCTTATGATCATTAACAGATTACCATAGCTACTCCTCAATAGGGATTCATGAGGTTTTCCTCAAGGACAGATAAAATTTAACTGGTGGAATAATTTGTCTCACATTTATAAATAGGAAGAAAGGAAGAATTGGCCCAGACATGCTATGTCTCAATGTTGTTTTCCTTGTCTGGATGATACCAAACCTATACTAGTTTTACAACTACTATCTGATGCCTCACATTTCCCTTTTCACAACAGTAAGATTCAGTATACAAGAAATGTTAGACAGAGCTATATTTCAACACTGCCTTGTCTTCTATGTGTCTCTTTTGTGTGGTTTTGCTGGTGTAACCATTCAAACCGCAAAACTGTATTTAACTCATAGTTCCTATGTCACCTACATTTTATTAATTGATTTGTAATTATTTTCTTCAAGATCCAGATGTATCAACTTTCTCGTCTTCTTCATGATTACCACCGAGACCTCTACAATCACTTTGAAGCCCATGAAATTGGGCCCAGTTTATATGCTGCCCCCTGGTTTCTTACCATGTTCGCCTCTCAGTTTCCGCTGGGATTTGTGGCTAGAGTATTTGGTAAGTTGCTGTTTTTCTCCTAGTTGAATTGATATTGTGTTTGATATCGATTTGCCAATTGCCATCAAGAATATAGCTTGTTTCCAACTAAAGACATGTTCCTATCTTTCTAGTGTGTGAAATTCTACTGAGTACAGCAGACAGAAGTTAATTTTCATAAAGACTGAAAATGGAAACAGATTACATTAAATACAATCAGACCCTTTATCTCTGTTGACTGAGTTATCTTGATGTTTTAACAAAATTCTCTTTAGTGACCCTTCAGCCACATTTAGGAGATATCTTGAGGAATAAACTAACTGAAGAACATCTGATTTTTTCATCTTTAATAAGAAAAGCTGTCAGGATACTTTTTGACATACTATATAAAACTTACTAGTATGATGTTTTGGCGGGTTTCCCCCAATAAATTCTTTGAAAAAGAGCATTTTTTCCAAAAGAAAAACTGATAACAAAAAAAAAGTTGAATTTGCACAAAATACATTTTTGGTGCAAACAGTTTTGAGTAGAGAGCACAGAAACCTCAAATAATAAACATGCTCAAACATGCTCACACTCTCAAGTGGTAAGAATGTTGTTGTTGTTGTTTCACCATTACAGATATAAGTGAAACAATTATCTTTCCTCATTCCAAACCAATCTTTTTTTTTTAAAATGTGACCATATTCTGACATATTCTGATAGTAGTTTAGATAAAATGGAATAAAATCATCTTCTATGTATTGTATAGTCAATGTACATAGATTTGAGAAACACAATTTGGATTTTAAGAAAGCTGTCTACCAGTTGGAATAATATTCTAGTTTATAATAATAATAATAATAATAATAATAATAATAATAATAACTTTATTTATAGACTGCCCTATCTCCCCAAGGGGACTCAGGGTGGTTTCCAACACATATGGGAAGCATTGAATGCCAACAAAAAAACATATTAACAATTACATCAAAACAATATACATCAAACAATATAAAACAGCCTAACTGTAAACATCATTGTGAATAAGAATATACCAAAAAATCAAACTAATACCTAGCAGACATAATTGCATAGTATAAATTTACACAAAATTAAACACTTAAAACAACTGGACCCATATTAAGAGGTAGGATGGTTTCCACCAACTGATAGGCTGAGATCAATTCCAGTAAAGACAGAATTTAATGTATCTAAATGATGATATATGTTGAGTCATATTAGTCGTCTTCTTCTCCATATGCCAGAGTGCATAGGTGTATTTTAGCAACTTTTAAAGTTGAGGAGAGAAGGGTCAGTTTTTAGTTATTTTTGGGAGAGGGTTCCAGAGGCAAGGAGTGATCACAGAGAAGCTCCCCTCTCTTGTTCCCACCAGCCATGCTTGAGACAAGGGTGGTACCAAGAACAGGACCTCCTCTGCTGATCGCAGTGCTCGAGCCGGTTTGTAAACAGACATATCATTCTGCAAATAGTCTGGACCTGAACCATTTAGGGCTTTATAGGTAATGACCAGCACTTTGTATTTAGCCCGGAAGCAGATCTGCAGCCAGTGGAGCTGCCACAGCATGAGAGTCATCCTTTCACAATATGATGCTCCAGTTAGTAACCTGGTTGCCGATCTCTGCACTAATTGCAGCTTCCAAACTATCTTCAAAGACAGCCCCACGTAGAGAGCATTGCAGTAGTCCATTTTGGAAGTAACCAAGGTGTGGGCTACCATGGCCAAGTCTGGCATCTCAAGATATGGGTGCAGCTGGCACTCAATTTTTAACTGGGCAAAAGCAGTCCTGGCCACCGCCGACACCCGGGTTCCAGGGTCAGCAATGAATCCAGGATCACTCCGACTGCAAACCTGTGTCTTCAGCTGGAGTAATACCCCCATTCAACACAAGCTATAATCCTACACCCCAATCCACCTTCTGACTGACCAGTAGTACCTCTGTTTTGTCTGGATTTACCTTCATTTTGTTAGCCCTCATCCAGTTTATAGGGCTGTATACTTTGACTTATGTTTCATGTCTAACAAACATTGGTGGAAGTGCTAATATCTCTTAATCTTTTGATCTGACACACTTTAGTATGAAATTAAGTTGATGTTTCAAGTGTAAATGATTATAATTCAACATTTCTCCTCATAGTCATGCATAATAAAAATGTATGAGCTTTTGCTTTGCTCATCAATGTCTTGGTTGAATGCGAGTAAGCTAAAACATGTGTACTCTGTATATTATCCACGCTATATGTTTCTGAATATAGACTTGTTTTTAATTAAAGCACATTTTGTTTTCCCCTTATTTCTTGAAGGAATGCATACTTTCTAAATATACATTTGAAAGAAACTGTGTTTATGAACTAAAACATAAACAAGTAGACACATAAAGAACAGAGATTAGATAGGAAATATGATTTTTTAAAAACAGCTTTGCAACAGTTCTATTTCTCATACAACTTTGTATAAAGAAGGTTCTCTCCTCCAAAAAGTCACATTAGTTTCAGTGTTAGCCCACAGAAAAACCCTTAATACTATAAGTATGAAAGTATCATGAGATAATTTGCTGTTTTCACTGAAATACTGTTTCTTGAAGACAGGATAGAAGCATCCCTCTCCAGACTAATAAATCAATAAACACAAAAACATTCTGTCATCCATCTATGAAGGGTTTGTTTTTTTACATCATCAAAATAAAAGGTGTTTATATAAGCCTGACAGATATGCTGCATCTTAAGTACATATATGAATCCCCTGCTTCCTAGTAGTAATAGTTGCAATATATAATGGCTCTATATAGTGCTTTAACATTATATATTTTCTCAGTAACCCTGAAAAGTACATCTATAGTGCCTTCTTGATAGATACTGGTTCCTAGAAGGAGACTTCTTAGTAGATATTCAGTGTTCATAAAAGCAGTCATAAAAATTAAAAAGAAGAAATGCTCAGAGCCATTATTAGAATTAATTACTCTGTGCCTTTTCAGAGTCATTGGTAGAAATAGAGATGAACAAATAATGGTGGAACGAGTTCAAAGTTAAGTCAAGAACTGCACACAGGTCTCCCTACTGTATAGATCAGTATCTTGGCTGCTGTGCTACAGAGATTTCCCGGAAAGCCTGTATTTAAGATTATTAAATACTGAATTAAAAATGGTTTATGTTGGCAAGAGGACTGTGTTGCACACAAACACCATTATATGAGGGTCCTGTACATTCTCTTATTTTCTCATTTGTAAAGGGAATTGGGAAAAACAGTGTTTGCTCTGTTCCAACATTGTACATAATTTGGTATTTGAGTAACACTGACATTCTTCTGGATATCTATACTGTACAGTTGTTGGCTCACCTCTGAGTTGCAGCAGGCTGTTGAACAAGATCTGTTCTTGAAACAATTGCTCTTTTGTTTCAGTGTTTAAAATGATAACAGTGTGGACCACTCTCCAACATTAGTACCAAAAGGGTTACGAATCAGTTTTTGGTGAACTTTAGATTCAGTTTTGTTATTTGGGGTGCTGATTTAGAAAATTGCATTGGATAGACCACATCAGCTCTACTTTCTGATACAAAACATATGTCATCCAGCAGTCGCCATCTGCTTACCCACAGAAAACCATATGTAATCATCTAGAGCTGATGTGGTAGTAGTAATCTTTCATGTGTAGTCAGCCTTTCCCCTCCTGACATCCCCGTTGCCTCGGCACTATAAGAGGGTTTTGCGAGACCAGTTGCTCTCGATGTCACATAGTTTCAAGGCAATGGTGTAGTAATTATGGGTCTGCAGACCATATTTTCATTCTTGGGGACCACTGGTGGTCCACGGACCACAGGTTGGGAAGCATTGGCTTAGAGCTTCAGATAGCTAGTGCAATAAAGTAGGCAAGAGAGCTGTGCAGGCCGTTCATCAGACAGATGAAGCCTCAAGCTTTTAGCACATGCAAAGGAAAGTCAAAGCATCCTCCATAATAGCTCAGGTCAAAAAAAGAAAGTGAAGATTGTTTCTTCTACTCTTTGCTTTCACCCTGTTTCCCCAGTGCTTTAAAAGGTGGGGTGTTCTATGTTTGGAATTGGAAAGAGAAATGAAGACAAATGAGACAAAAGAAGCATTGGGCTTATTTCAGTTGCCACTATGGTGGGCTATTGGGATACATAACCCTGATGTTATGTAGAAGCAAAAAATGTTACAAACTCTACTTTGGGTGGAATTGATCTCCTGTCTTTCATATGTACTGCCCTTGGTTTCAGATGTACATTAGCTTCCCTTGGCTATTCTGTCAACCTTATTTTGCCTAGTTCTTGCATAATACAAATGTCTGGTATTCTCATAAGTTTTTACTCTCTTAAATTGATATATTGATGAAAAATGACATTTTTCATGCCTAAAAGTAGAAAGCTATATCAGAACCTTTCAGTATTTTAGTACTCAAATGGTTAGAATGTCAGGCTTAAATGAACCAATTGTTAGTAAATAGTACCTATGATAGAGGTGGAAAGTTAAGATCAAGTGTCTCAGGCAGATGAATGGCAGTTTTACCCATTGTTTCATTGAAATATCACCTACATTTTGGAGAGTTCATAGAACTGCTACATGATCTTGTGTACACTCTTTAGAGGTACACAATCTCATGTAGCACACTGGATCTCAGCCTGTGAGTCCCCAGGTGTTTTGGCCTACAACTCCCAGAAATTCCAGGCAGTTTACCAGCTGTTATGATTTCTGGGAGCTGAAGGCCAAAACATTTGGAGACCACTGATGTAGTGGTACATAAATTAATAACTTTATCCAGGTGTAACATTTTGTTATCAATCAGAAAGGTCAGCTAAAGTGGCCATTGTCAAAATGATTCTGCATAACTGCAGTGTTTCAGAGCCTCAAGTTTTATTTACACTGGTCCCAAATTCTGTACTCACCACGAATGACCCACTGACATTATCTACCTTGCACAACAGCCTCCAGTAAGTTAAGGGTTCCCTTAAACTGACTTTGTTTCACTTTTGGCAAAATTCGGGTGATTATCCAGAGTTTGCTGGAAATTTCAGAGTATCTCATGACTTCAAAGCAGTCTGGACAGTGAGACTGTCCAGTAATTCAGCCCAATCCACTGTCCGGATGAACACTGCTGCCATCGCCCTTTCCCTGTGCTGATTGCCTCACTTTTCGGTCTGATTTCACAGACATCACATTTTGACATCCCCAGATGTTCCTATGGTGGCCAAGAGCGCACATGGAGCTCCATGGCCAGCTAGCAGCAATTTTGACACAAAGGAAGTGACAACCTAGTAGGTCAGATGTGATCCTGAGCCATCTGGTTAATAGTTGCAGAATTAGCATGAATCTGGATCTGCTTTAGGGCAGATTTACACCGCATTAAACTGCCCCAATGTAGATAAGTCACCAGACTACTTTTTTTCTTATATTGAAGCACCTGTCCCACTTTAGCCATTCTTGAGAACTCACTTGGAACCAATGTAGTTCCCGGTGTCTTTGTAGATGTGTGGCTAGAGCCCAATGAGATCCTTATTGAAAATAAGTAAGTGAAGGGCAGAAAAGGAGTTGGTTGAAAAGTTTCTTTAAACTCATCACATTGCCAGGCTGGCTTCCATTTACAGTTCACACAGAACCGTTTGTATGCTTTGTAACCTTTCCTTGAACTCTTAGCTCTCCTTCAACTACCCTCTTCTCAGCTGACTATTTTTATCTGCTGAGGCTGTTTTTCCTTCCCCTGCACTCCAACCCTGCTTAACAACATTCCATTATATCTCATTGGATGGATCCCTCCCAACATTGCATTTAATTCTATTGGCTGAACTGGGAAGAGGGCATATTCCAGTCCTGTCAATCACAAAGCATTTGAATGTCCTTTTTGTGCACAGTAAGATTCCCAAAGTTAGAAAGCTTTTACAGTAGTGATCTCCAACCTTAGTCTTACCTATCTATCATCACTCATTGACAGAGAAGCAACCAAATTATTTTTCATGCCTCTGAGAGCTGCAAAAACACGGAGTTTCTCAAATACTGAGAACACCAGAATGTAACAGGTAGAAGTTCCTTCTAATGGGCTAAGGACCTCATCACACTTTAAATCCGGTTGCTGCCTCCTGCAGAATTCTGGGGTTTGTAGTTTAGGGCGGAGCCTTTAACAGCCTCCCTAAACTACAAACCCGAGAATACTGCAGGAGGCAGCAACCGGATTTAAAGTGGATTCATTCTCTAGTGTGTTGAAGATGTGAGCCTGACACTATAAAGCTCTTGAACTAAGAAATTAAGCTGTTAGAAAAGTGTTTTTGAAATAGTGACTAACATCTCACATCAGTACTTCTAGACAACAGACAGATATAGTTATTTTTAAAAACTCTTTAAAATTCACAAAGCTTTGCAAAATATTACATGTAAAACAGTTGCACATATTTTCTTAATATTCATTGCACTATACAAAGTCTGTGCAATTTGTCGTGCATCATATATATCATTGCTCAAAAGCCACATGTTCTGGCCTGCCTCCTATTTCTACAGCCCCAGGCAACTGGCAAAACCACCAGATTCAGAGTGTAGCAGGGAGCGTGTGTCACCAAACTTGGCTGGTGAAGTTTATTGGGCCTTTAAAGATTTACCAGACATGGTTGGTGGGCAGCATTCAGCCTGATAAGCCACAACTTGTACCCTATAACTTTCATTTATATTTGTTCCATTTATAGCTGTTATTTTTGGAAAAAAGATTCGTGAGGTCAGGGTCACATTTCCAATTAGCACTCAGACCTTGAAAAGATTTAGTGATAGCTTAACAGTTAGACCGCTGGAGAAATTAAATTCATTAAGATTAAACTATGCCTTGCATTAATATTTACAAAACAACTCCACTAATCTTAAAAATTAGGGAAAAACCAGTCTCTGGAGTCTGTAGTCTCTGGAGTGAACAAACTGACACTTAATCAAAACAAGACAGAGCTGGTCCTAGTGAGTCAACACGCTGATGAGGAAATGGGGATTCATGAGGTTACTTGCCCCTGAAATCTCAGGTTAATATTGCTGGACTCATCCCAGACAACAGAAGCTCAGGTCTTAGCAGTAGCTAGGAAAATATTTGCAGGGTTCGAGTTAGTGCACCAGTTGTGCCACTTCATGAAGATGTCGGATATTGTTATATTGATACATGCCTCAATTCCACCTCATTTGAATTATTCTACTATTCTCTTTATGGAGAACCAAGAATTCTCTGAGCTTTCTTAAGGCAACAGGAATTATAAAGTTCTTCCAACAAGGGGAGAGGGCAGCCAATGGTTTGCTGTGCAGAAGTGGTTACCCTTTGGAGCACCTTCCTGTCTGCCACTGTGCAGCTACTAAAACATGCGCAGATGCAGTAGGTTAGGACACTTTGTATAGCACAGCAGTAGAAAGTCACCAGTAGATGTTCATTCAGTTGGTGGTTCATTAGGAGTCTCAGGTAGTACAGTCTCTGCTGAGCCCTCTTCACCAACATTGAAGATTCTCCTTCACAGTGACACCTAGGAACTTAAAACTGGTCACCATTTATGATCAAGGGCTGGATTTCTGGTCTGTTCTTCCTATAATCCACTATGAGATCCTTGGTCTTGTTGACGTTAAGAACCAAATTATTGTCCCTGCACCACAAGACCAACCGATCCACCTCATCAGATAGGCAGACTCATCCCCATCAGAGATAAATCCCACCATGTTTGTATCATCTGCAAATTTGGTAATGGTATTGCTATTCTGGATGAGAGTACAGTCAAATGTGTATAGAGTGAAAAGCAGAGAACTCAACACACAGCCCTGTGGTGTCCCAGTGTTGAGAGTGAGAGCTGATGAAGTATCTTGACCTAATCTAACCCTCTGGGAACACCCAGACAAAAAGTCGATAATCCAGGAACAGATAGAAAGATCTCAGTAAAAACACTGACCAATTGGTCAGCACAGCCTTTAAGCACCCAACCAGAAATGCCATCTGATCCAACGGCCTTCCTAGAATTCACAGCCCTCAAAAAATGCCTTACCTCCATGGTGAGGTTGGAGCTGTAACTGGCCCATGGCTGAATTCCAGCTACTTCTGGTGGGCCTACTTCAAAGTGGGCAAAAAAGTGATTCAACTCCTCTGCCAATGAGATGTCCCTCTCAGCAGGAATGTCACTGTTTGATTTATAGTAATTTGTTGAATTCCCTGCCCCACCTGCCTTGCATTGTTACTGTGGAAATGATCCTCAGCCTTCCTCTTATACTCCATCACAACCTTCCGGATGCCTTTCTTGAGACTTGCTCAAGAACCAGTTAGCAGCATTGCTATGTGGAACTCTTTCCCCAGCAAGATTAGATCGGTCCCCTCCCTCCTGGCATTTAGGAAACAACTTAAAATGTGGCTTTTCAAGCAAGCATTCAGGGAGTGAGATGAAGTAGTTAAATGATAACCTCGGGATTGATGCAATGTCTAATGTTCTATGTTTAATGTTTTTGTCAATGTCCAATGTTTTATAGTTTACTGTTTTTCAATCTATGCTATTTTAGAACATATCTAAAATATGCTATTTTAGATATGTGATGTAGTTTACATTTTATGTGAGGCATTGAATTTTGCCATTTGCTTTGCTGTGAACTGCTTTGAGTCCCCCAGGTGTGAGAAAAGCGGTAAATAAATAAATAAATCCTCCACCTTGACCCCCTTCCTTCTTTTTAATGGCTACCTCTTTGAATATTATCATATTTACACCTGTGTTTTTGTCCAGGGAGCTTAGGGCAATATGTCTGTGATCCTCCTATTTTATTCTTTTGGAAAGCCTATGAACTAAGTTTATATTAGAGAGAACATAAAAAGCCAAAGCCATATGGTCGGCATTGAATGTTCATGGCCCAAGTTCAACCGTTTGGCAAGTCAGACCCAATCAATTTGTAGAACTGACCCACTGCAGCCAACATCTAGGAGAAAAATTAGGACACAAGTGAAATAGTATAATTATATATGATGTATATTTCCTTGATTTCTTATTTTTCTGTTTCTCCTCAATCTGTTTTTCAGACATACTGCTTCTCCAGGGATCGGAAGTGATATTTAAAGTGGCTTTAAGCCTGCTGGGAAGCCATAAGCCCTTGATTCTGCAGCATGAAAACCTGGAAACTATAGTTGACTTTATTAAATGTATTCTTCCAAACCTGGGCTTGGTACAGATGGAAAAGACTATTAATCAGGTATAAAACTGATTAGTGTTTGGGGACATGTAAAATTATGACCAGTTCATTTTTCCCTTAGTTGAGCTGGTTTACCATAATTCAGCTAAGGAGCTTTTTTATGCAGAGGCAAAGTATTTTTAGAAAGTGGCTTGTTCTAATGTAGCCTTTGTTTAACAATTTAATTGAATTTCCTACTGTGTTTTGCTAGTGAGTTTTGTTTGTTTGAACAATGGAAATGCTTTGGATGCTTGAGCAATGTATCCTGTGGATAGGAACCAACACTTTGAGAGTCTGGCCAAAAATTGCAACACAGCACTTCCTATAAACCAGAAATGGCATACCTTCATCAAAAAATTAAAAATCAATTCAAAAGCATTTGCTTTATTGCAAAATATTTATGGAAGATGAAAAGTAATGGTAAATACATTGCAGACACTGCAGCCAGAAAGATATAATACATATATAATGGGATCATTAGCACACATCAGCATGCAGAATTAACTCTTCCCATCATTTTGGCCTCAACTTTCCAAGATCCAGCATAACAAAGTGGTTTGAGTATTGGATTACTACTCTTTATAACTAAGGTTCAAATCCCCTTTTAGCCATGAAAGCCTGTTGCATGGCCTTGTACAAGTCATAGTGTCAGCCTCAGGGCCCTTCCAGACAAGCCCTCTATCCCAGGATCTGATCCCAGGTTTTCTGTTTATCCCAGATTATCTGGCAGTGTCGACTCATATCATCCACTTTAAAGCAGAAAACCTGGGATCAGATCCTGGGATATAGGGCCCGTCTGGAAAGGCCCTTAGAGGATGCCAGTGGAAAACCTATGGTGCCAAGAAAACTCAATGATATGGTCACCATAAGTTGGAGTTGCCTTGAAGGCATGTAACTTCTCCAAAATCTATTTACAAGTTGTATTTGGATTCCATCTCATCTTTTAATTTTTTTTCATCCTTCTGAGGTTAAAAGTCCTTGCCTCAAGCTTTCTGGTAGGATGTACATTTTTGCTTGTTTTGTTCTCATGTGCAAGAGTGAAATACCCATTCAGCTCGGCAGGCTTATGAGACATTTGGGATATCTTTTTCAATCATTATTTTTTGTTTAAGGGGAGTTTTGTTTTGCAAAATTACATTTTGAGGGGGAAATGTGCATGCAAAATACATTTTATGCAAAACAATTTCCCCAATACTGTTGGTAAAAAGTCTCCTTTTTTATACACCTACCCAGCAGATTTCTCATGAAGATTGAGACAAAAATTGGAGTGTTTTTACTTCACTGTTTTTTGTGAATTTGCCATTCAATGTTCCCCTTTTCTTTTTCTCCTTCAGTATTCCCCTTTTATAAGTAGAGTGAGAAAGCTGTGGCTCACTAGATGCCATTTTACTAAAAGGTCCCACCAGCCCAAGAAAACATGGCCAACACTAATGGGTTGTGCATCTGGAAGTTCACAGGCTCCTCACTCCTGACATATACAACCTACCTGAAATGTAGAACTTTAGTTCTATCATTTAGGTAAGGTAGAAGATCAGTGTAACAGCAGTATGTCTTACTATATAGAAGGCACAGCTTGTTATCCTCTGTGATTCAGTGTAACATGGACATTTCTGATTATTCCCGCTACTCTAACCATTTTTCAAAAACCATTAGGATGTTAGCCATCAAATGTCCAGACCTACATTATCACAGTGCTCTTATTCCAATTAATAACTATGGCAACATTAGGAAATCTGAGGTTTGTCGTTTAGTGAAGCCCAAAAGCTCTCTGGTTTAGTATTCCAAAGTTCGCCTAGGATTCCATATAATGTTGCCACAGTAATTAAAGGAGAATCATGGTGTGACAGTGTAGTACCTAGGTATCCTGAAATACATCTACATATTCTACTATGTAAAGTATTTACATTCTCTCTCATCCCTAATTTCTGAGGCTGCATCTACACTGTCATATCACATACAGTATCTGATCTCACATTAGTTGCTTCGGACCCAATTATATGAGTCTACAGTGCCATATAATTAATGACACAGCTCTGCACTTTCATCCCATGGCCTTGCCTTGTTTACAGTTTGATCACATCTTACAGTAATTGTCACCATGGGTCATTGGGTGTTGTTCTGAGTTTTAAAATGTTGTTTTTATATGCTATAGTTTTACTTTATTGTATTGTAGTGTGTGTTTATTTTATGCTTTGTCTCGGCATGTTGTGACATATGTAAGCTGCCTTGAGTCCCTTTGGGGAGATGGAGGTGGGATACCAAAATATAGTTGTTGTTGTTACTATTATTATTATTATTATTATTATTATTATTATTATATAATTCAGTTGTCTGGGATCAGAAATGGCAGTGTAGATGGGCCTTAAGGCCATTGTAAAAAAAGTCTACAATTTTCTCCCTATATTACCTGTAGTAACAAAATTGCCATTGCAATAGTCCCTTGCCGATCTTTATCAAATCAAAATTAATCATATTTAATAGACTTTATATTTTGGAGAAAATAAAATTCAAAAGATGCAAGTAAAAAAAAAAGAAGTTTCCAATTTATGGTGATACTAACAAAAACGTAACATAGGATTTGTTCAGAGAAGATTAACTTTTGCCTTCCTTTGAGGCTGAGCAAATTTGATTTGCCCAAAGTCACCCAGTGGGTTTCCATGGCTGAACAGAGATTCAAATCCTGATCTTAAAAATCATAGTCAAGTGCTCAAACCATGATGCCAGGCTGGCTTTGGTATCTTATGGAGAATACCTAGATCCAGTGGCCAATCAGAATTAAAACAGGCTCAGTGAATCAGTTACTGAACGATGAGTAAGTTCTATTGATCCAGTGGGCCTACTAGAATTAGATTCATACTCATGAGCCAACTTAGGACAAGAGAAATGTAAAATGGTTTTCTGTATGTCTGGTTTTTTTTTTTGTAACAAAACTGCCTTCTTTTACATACATACTAGGTATTTGAGATGGATATCTCTAAACAACTTCAGGCTTATGAAGTTGAATATCATGTACTTCAGGATGAACTGATAGATTCTTCTCTCAGTGACAATCAGAGGATTGATAAGTTAGAAAAAGGAAACAACAGTTTACGTCAACAAAATATTCGCCTCCTTGAAGACTTACAGGTAACAGTTGCACATTGTTGAATGTATATTAAATGTGATTAGCAAGCAGGCAGGTGCTGTCTGCTCAGACACATTTACTTTCAATGGGATGTGACACATTTCTATGTTTGAAAAATTAGTGAAAAACAAAATAGCCATTGGATTTGTTATTATGTTAAAAACAGAACTCTTAATAAATACTTTGAATAATTAAAGGTTTATCATGCTGGATTATCTCCTGAAGAAGCACTAAGTGTGTGTGTATGTGTCATCAAGTTGCCTACTGACTTGTGATGACCCCATGAATGTCATAAGTTTTATTAAGGCAAGGAATACTTAAGAGGTGGTTTTGCCAGCTCCTTTCTTTGAAATATAGCTGACAGCATCTGGTATAGAAGAGCAGTCTCCAATCCAAGTATTGTCCACAGCTGAGCCTGCTTAGCTTCCAAGATCAAATGGGATCTTGTGCATTATTTATTTATTTATTTATTTACAGTATTTATATTCTGACCTTCTCACTCTGAAGGGGACTCAGAGCAGAACATATATATGGCAAATATTCAATTCTGTTATACAATGACAAGACAGACAATTGTACATAGATGGAGGTATACAGGCCTACCCATCTTCAGCATCTTGGAGGCTGTGCTCAGTTCCGGCCACCAGGGGCTCCTGTCACTTCATTTTCCCTGCCGAAGAGCTTTGTTTGTAATCTTCCTCCTTGATCTAATCACTGGCATTTTTTTTGGCATTTCATTATGGGTGCCTTAAATACCTCCCCGCTTTAAAGCAGTACCTATTTATCTGCTCACAATTGCTGATTTCAATCTGCTAGGTAGGCAGAAGCTGGACTGAAAGCCAGGAGCTCACCCCAAACCGGGCTTCGAACTGTCAACCTTTTGGTTGGCAACATTTTACTGCAGTGGGCAGTTAACCTGCTGTGCTAAAACCATGTATTCTGCTTCGAATCACACTATACTATTAAAGATTTCCTATATCAATTTAAATTCTGTGGCTGCCTCCTGTAGAATTCTGTGATTTACTGTTTCAAATTCTCAGCCTTCTCCCATTAATTGGGAAAACCACTGGAGACAGAGTCTCAAAATCTGAAATCAATGTCAGCAGAGTGTAATTGTTATCACCCAAGTATAAAACCTAAAAGCACCAGGAAGTGGCAATTGCTTTGCTGTTTATTTATTTAAAAAAATAGTAGGAGAATTCAATTAAACAATTACTGAAGAATTAATTATCAGCAATGAGGCTTTATTGGAACGTTTCACTTCCTGAAACATGGGGCTGTTTTTCAAAATGACACAGCATTCCCAGGCTGTTATATCCTCAGGGTGCACTAATACCGTAGAATTAATACAGCTTAACACCCACTTTAACTATTCGGCCTCAGTGCTATGGAATCATGGGAGTTGTTGTTTGATGAGACACCAGCACTCCATTACAGAAAAGACTAAAGGCCATGTAAAACTGGAATTCCAATGCATTGACTCATGACAGTGGTGTAAAACTGTCTCCGTGTAAATGCAATCTTTGACACTCTGATCCAGAGTCACAACTGTAGTAGTGCTGGTATTGTTGCTGTGTGCCGTCAGATCATTTTCGAATTACGGCCACCCTAAGGTGACCCTATCACAGAGTTTTCTGTGGTGTTGTTTTTGAATTAACCTAAAATTACTTCAATACATGTAAAGATCAATAGGACATATAAGTTGAGTCCTTGAAACTCAAGGTGTTCTGAGAAGGCTGTTTTCTCTCTGTGTAGTGATGAGGAAGGTTTTGTCTTCCGCACGACAAGGGGAAAGGTTAACTAGAGGGGCATAATGATCAAAAACACAACCTTGAACCAAAATAAATCAGTAAACTGTATGCAATTTCAAAAACATTTTAAAGACTTAAAACAAAAATGGAGCCCATGGGTGTTTGACCAGCCCAGAGCACGTGTAGAAGGAAGCCAAGGTTAAGGGAATATTTTTATAAGCCCCTTAGTCAACAGTTTTATGTTATGACATCAGTCGTCTCTGAAATCACTGCTCAAAGTACATGCAAATTGCTGCTCAAAGTATATGCAAAGCAGTTATGTGTCAGTTATTTCCTATTTTGGATGTATTCTACCTTGAGATCATAACTGAACACTGAAAAAAAATAGGGAAAACCCCACATCATGCAGGTTAATGTTCTAAAGTGAAAGCTTGTAAGGAATGTTAGGCAAGAAAACAAATTTCTCAGTTTCTTTCAGACATAATGTTTCGTCTGAGTTATGATTCATATGTCCTTATCTCACAGTTCATACTTAATGTAGTTCTGGGTGAATAACGCTACTTAATTAAAATGTCTTGGCTAATAACGTAAATGCCTGTTACTCAACCTGGCATAGATTTATTTGTTTTTGTGATTTTATACTCTACTATGTTATAAAGGTGCAAGTTGTTTTAAATCAGTGGTTCTCAACCTTCCTAATGCCATGACCCCTTAATACAGCTCCTCATGTTATGGTGATCCCCAACCATAAAATTATTTTCATTGCTACTTCATAATGGTAATTTTGCTTCTGTTATGAATCATAATGTAAATATCTGATATGCAGGGTGAATTTTCATTCACTGGACCAAATTTGGCACAAATACCCAATATGCATAAATCTGAATAGTGGTGGGGTTTCGGGATGGGATTGATTTTGATATTTGGGAGTTGTAGTTGCTGGGATTTATAGTTCACCTACAATCAAATAGCATTCTGAACTCCATCAATGATGGAATTGAGCCAGACTTAGCACACAGAACTCCTATGAACTATAGAAAATACTGGAAGGGTTTGGTGGGTATTGACCTTGAGTTTTGGAGTTGTAGTTCACCTACATCCAGAGAGCACTGTGGACCCAAACAATGATAGATCTGGATCAAACTTGGCATGAATACTCAATATGCCCAAATGTGAACACTGGTATTTTATTTATCGTGTCATCCGCAACCAGAACATTGTATTACATTTCTAACAGAACAAAACAAACAGATAAAAAAACCCACAATTTTTGCAAACTTGGTAGCTGATTAAATGTCCTTTGACCAGTATCTGGCCACTTGGAGTGCCTCTGGTGTTGCCGCAAGAAGGTCCTCCATCGTGCATGTGGCAGGGCTCAGGTTGCATTGCAGCAAGTGGTCAGTGGTTTGCTCTTCTCCACACTCGCATGTTGTGGATTCAACTTTGTAGCCCCATTTCTTAAGATTGGCCCTGCATCTTGTGGTGCCAGAGCGTAGTCTGTTCAGCGCCTTCCAAGTCGCCGGTGGACACTGGTGGAGTTTGGGGAAAATAGACCTTGACATTTGCTAGTTGTAGTTGCTGTAATTTATAGTTCGCCTACAATCAAAGAGCATTCTGAACCCCACCAATGATAGAATTGGGCCAAACTTCCCACACAGAACCCCCATGCCTTGAAGGGACTCGCAGGCACAAGCCTCCCTCCAGTCTTGGACAATCTCCCTCGCCTGCACATGCGCACCACACTGCCATGGATAGAGCACGCCTGTTCTCCCCTCCCTGCTTGGAGTCTCAGAAACAGCCTTCCCCTTGAGAGGCTGCCCAATCACAGTGGAGGAGGGCTTTTGGTGGGAGGATTCACCACCTATTTCCAAGAAGGAAGAGAAGGACAGGCGGAAAAATCTTCAGCCTTCTCTGCCAAAGGGATTCCTAAGACCATCAGAAAGATTTTTTTTTTGTTATGGTCTTTGGTGACCCCTCTGAAACCTCCTTATGACCCCCCCTCCATAGGTCCAGACCCCCCAGGTTGAGAAACACAGTTTTAGATGTTAAATAAACAAGATTTGAGAGGGATGGAAGAATATGTTAGAAAGAAAATCAGATTTAATATTGAATGTAGTTTGTTTGAACTTGAGCAATTGGTGCCAGGGGCGGAGAGATTTTGGCTCAATTATTTCCTATGTCATAGAATTGCGCATGGATGGGGGGTGCTTGCAGCTTCTGTAGTTCCCCAGTGTTCATTTGGGGTTTTTATGCATGCAAGATAGAATTCCCAAACTGACTGTATACATGTTAATTGATGAATGAGATCAAAGGTCTTATTTCAGCACTCAGTTACTCAATGTGTTCCGTTTAGTTTGAAGTATGAAAATATGCTGAGTGGGCAGTGCATATGTTCCTTCCTCCTTCACAAACACTGTCCTTGCATTTCCTGTTTTGTTCACTAAGGTGGCAAATGACAAGATCCAAAACCTAGAGGCTATGATCGAGATATTGCTGAATAATGAAAGCAAGCAGAAGCAGACAATCCTCACTCTGGAACTGGAAAGGAAAACACTGCTAGAGACCGTGACGGAGCTGCAGATGGGCTCACCGGTTCCCAGCGGGAAATCTCTTCTTACCCGACAAGAGCATTTAGATGCTTCCAACTGACAGTGAAAAATACTGTGGAGGTAGAAAGGTCAACAGTGACCAAAAGGGAAGAATCATCTGAAATCATTATTGGAAACATTCACATTGTTCATGCCTTAACTCTGGTTGAATGAAACAAAGACTTTGCACAAAAGATAAGCATGTCTCTAGCAGAGGAAATGCCTGTTTGTTCTAAAAATCATTTTTTATGGATCTATATATATGCAATATAATGAGCGGGAAAAAAAACATTTTGCTGCCTTTCTTCTTTATACATTGCCAGTCCATTTTAAACACTTTTGGTTTTAGACTCCTCTGTTACGTTCTTCTCTACCAAAGGGCTTCATGTTGCTTATACAATGAACATTCAAAACACTCCTCTTAAATTATCACATAATGCAAAGTTGCTAAAGAATTACAGCACTGGAGCTCCTGGACTGATTTCTTACACCTGTTTAACAGGCTACAAAATATTCATTTGCAATTTGAATTTTTATTTTTATGATATTTTTCTTGCTCTTTGCCTGAAGTGGAATTGTGTCCCGCTTATATTCATACTGAGTTTTTTAAAATGTCCTATTGCCCGAATATATTGACAGAGTGAACTCCAGCAAGCCAAATTTCATTATATAACTTTTGGGGTTGCCTTCTGTTGTTAGAAATGTTATATTTTAATTGAGGGGGTTTTGGTTGGCATTTAACATCTTGGCATTACAGGTTAATGGATCAAGCTTCGATCATCACTACTTTTCTCCCCCTCTCTAATGTATACTGGCAAGGTCTGATACTCTCACGTCATTATGATGTGGCATGCCTTAAAATGTTATTTTATTTATTTTTTTAAATCATTGTGTATTTGTAAGCATTTGGCTTCCAAGTGGAAATGTAATAATAACTATTCCTTTTAATGTTAAGAAATAATTGGACAGAAATCACCCTGATTGCAATCTTTTCATATATTAGTAAAGGTAAAGGTTTCCCCTTGACAAGAAGTCTAGTCTAGTCTTCTGGGAGGTGGTGCTCATCTCCGTTTCTAAGCCAAAGAGCCGATGTTGTCCGTAGACACCTCCAAGTTCATGTGGCCAGCATGACTGAATGGAGCACCATTACCTTCCCATTGAAGTGGTACCTATTGATCTACTTGCATCTGCACGTTTTTGAACTGCTAGATTGGCAGAAGCTGGGGCTCTCAATGGAAGGTCACCTCACTCCCTGGATTCAAACTGCCAACCTTACCTTTTGAAATTGTAGAGATATGTTTGGCTGTTAAAATGAAAAACACACTTGTAGCACAATCCTTTCTATGCCTTGCTTAGAGATAATATGTAGGACTGCAGCTGAACGCAGAATTACATAGGATGCAGACTGTATGAAATAGTATTACAGGTTCTTCCACCAAGGGTGAGTCTACACAGGCAAAAAACTGGACTCAATTTAAATTTGGCTGTCGCCATGATGTATACTGACTACCAGTTAGTATTATGGGTTTTTCTACTACAGGCAAAATCAGAGGACTTTCCGGAGCTTGCTGGAAATTCTCAAGTATCCTGAGACTTTCATAGCAGTCTAGTCAGTTCGGTCGGATCCTATTCAGCCTGATGCACTTTCCAAATTGACACTGCCCTCCCCACTCCTACCTGGTCACAGAGTTTCAGCAAACAACTGTTCCTCACAGTCACATCTATGCTGTCATAATAGGTTGCCCACACTACCAACAAGTGTGGGCAAGTTGCCCACACTTGCCCACACTTGTGATTTTATTGTTGGAAACTGGCCCGAGTCCCCCGATAGAGGGGAGAAGACCGGGATACAAAATTGCTAAATAAATAAACAAGAAGAAGAACCGCCTATCTGGTTGCTCAGGCACCCCATTAAAACATTACAGATACAACAAGCAGATGCTTGCAGAGAGCTTTATGGCAGGCTAGGAGTGGCACCAGTGGTGACATGGGGAGCAACATGATGGTCCAGCAAAGGTTGATGCATTCTCATCCTGACCATGTGGACACCAACACAGTGCTGTGGTAGATTCAGCCCAGTGTATGTGGCCGCCATCATGGCCACACCGGAGTCTGTCCAGAACATAAATCTGTTTGGCTAGTTAAATGAAAGACATACTTATAGCACAATCCTCTATATCAGAGTTTCTCAAACAGTGCTCCTCCAGATGTTTTGAACTTCAGCTCCAACAAATCATAACAGCTTGTAAGCTGGCTTGAATTTCTAGGAGCTGAAGTCCAAAAGAGCTGGAGGAGCACAGTTTAAGAAACTGCTCTATATATCTGGCTTAAAGGTAATGCTATATTTCTAAGACACACTTTCCCCATATAAAACTCTCTGTAAACAGGCTGTGTCTTAGAATCACCCCTTTCCCCATTTTTTTTTTTTTTTTGCATATCTGGCAACAACATCACAGAACCCACCAAGTTGGATCATGATGGCTCCATTCTATTCTTGCTATTCCATTTTAGAATAAAATGGCACATTTTGCAAGTGTTTCCCCACTGTTACTTCATTATACTGATGCTAACTCAGTGACAGTTAGGGAGTTTTGACTGTATTATGGTTAATACATAAAAAGTATTTTGTTCGTTTTGGTCTCTTATTGCATATTCACATTCTGTCAATAAGACTGCACTACAAAGCCATATTGAGACAAAAAGTTGTTGTGTATGCAGAAGAAATTCTAAAAGATATTCTATGAAATGTATTTCTATATAATCAATTTTTTTTCTGGTGATGGTGGTGGTAATGGAATTTGTGTGTGTGTTACAAGCAATGATGTCTTAGAACTGAAAAACATGGTATATAAAAATTTAATTTCCAGTAATCAAAAGTTAGCACAAAATAATCGAGTTAATTGAACAGCTGCATGGATGAAGAACTCCCTTCAGCACTGGGATATTTATAGAGGCTTGACGGGACACACTGAATGGCTAATTCCCCAGCATTTACCATTTCATCTTCTGCAAGAGACATCGGTGGTTTTGGTTCTTCTATTTTTCTTGTCATGTTGTGAATGACAGGGCATCTCCACAATGTCCGTTAGTACTGACTGAAGTGGGAGCCCATCATGCTGAAGATCTTCGTCAGTTGTTAACTTCCCTTAGCTGCTCAGTCTCTTGATGGGAGCTCTTCTCTGGAATCAGCAGCTTCTCCAAGTCTGACTCTACTTGGATTGAATTCCAGTGGTTTAGTTATGACAGGTTTTCGCTGTCATTTTAGAATGAGAAGCCTGCTCAGTCGATGGCTTGTTACTACATTGCAGTTAAGCTGGCTGTAGTATAGCTATCAGCCTTCTAATATTTGGCTCTTGTCCACTTTGAGGAACTTTAGGTTAGTTGGTTTTGCATTGTTTTTATTCCTGGTATGTTTGGCTTCATGGAGGGAGAGAGGGACAGAGAGCAAGAGAGGGAGGGAGGCTGGAATGAGTAGTTTGAAGAAAAGGATGCTTCTGCCTCTTTGCTTTGTGATTCTGTCATTGTGCCACAACTTTGTGCTGCTATAATTTTAAAGTTGATCTTTCTTTTTTATTGTTCCATTTGAATGTGCATTTATACAATATGTGTTATGTGTTATTAATAATTGAGAAAGTTGCTTTGAGACAAGAGCATTTTAGTTAAGAGCTTGGTCGAGGAATGAATTAAACTCTTAAGAAAATGTATCACTGTATTTGAAAAAAAAAGACAAGAGTTGATTCCCAACATAAGGTATTTATGGACTATTATTATCAATATTTAAGGATAGAAAAACAGACAAACTTGTGAAGGGCCAAAAAGAAAGATCAACTTTAAAATTATAGCAGCACAAAGTTGTGGCACAATGACAGAATCACAAAACAAAGAGGCAGAAGCATCCTTTTCTTCAAACTACTCATTCCAGCCTCCCTCCCTCTCTTGCTCTCTGTCCCTCTCTCCCTCCATGAAGCCAAACATACCAGGAATAAAAACAATACAAAACCAACTAACCCAAAGTTCCTCAAAGTGGACAAGAGCAAAAGCAGATAGCAATCTCCCAAAGCAGATGAGCACGAGATACAGAGGCTGCTCCTATAAAGCCCCAAAGCCTATACTGTCATGCTGGCACTTCCTCTGGTGCTAGCTCTTATCTCAAAATGCTTCTCTTATGTCAAAGTAAAACTTGGACTGAGCGACAGTTCTTAACTCAAAATGCTCTTAAGTTGGGATGCTCTTAAGTTGAGGTTCCACTGTAGTTGCTTCATTGGGGGTTTACACACACACATACATACATGTAACTGGCAGTTCAACAGTCAGCTTCTAAGTCATTACCAAATCACATTCACTAAACTTAGGGTGAGTCTTCATAAAATTTGCCCAACCTGCTCTTGTTGATCTAGGAATTTGTAAGTATCTCTCTTCCAGTAAAGATGATGGTGAAATATTGAAGCAGGCTAATCTCTGCAATGTTTGGAAATTTCCACAATTACCAGTCTGAACAGCATTTATGGTATGGTTGGTGGTTACAGGATAGCATTAGTTTCCTGTTCTGTCTTCTGCAAGATTTTGTCCCAGCTGGATTGTTTTCTTGGCTCTAGGGATACCCAAGCATGATAAAGCTGAAAGGGGGAACCAATATTGTTGCAATCTCTGATTAACTGGGAAGAAACATGTGTAATAATTAGGATGATAATACGTCTTCTGCTGCCTCCTAAGGTATTTTGTGCAGAATAACATAGCAATCATGGTTGAGTGTCACCGACCCTTCACCAACCTTGGGGTTTCAGCAAATGTCCAACAATTGCACTCTTGTGAGCCAGCAAAGGCAACAGGGAAAGAGCTGAAGAGTTCACAGGTTAGATCTCGTAGTATCTTCTTTCTTCACAGGGTATTCATTATGAAAGACATATGGAAGTTGCACTAGGAGAATATTTGAGACTCATAATATATTTACTTTATATAACTTAATATTGGAAGAAATAGCCAATATATGTGGCTGCCTGTAAACAATCTTTTTTCCTAAACAATTTGAAGCAGCAGGAATCCAACACCCCAAACTGTCTTATTTCAACCTAACCCCAAAGGAAGTTAAGAAACTACAAGCTCTTGCTGCTGGGAATCACGATGGTTTATTGCATTAATAAACTGGAACAACCGGCTGTTATATTATGAAGAAAGCAAGTAAAATTGAATTTGTGTGTGCACGCAGATCAGGTTTCTGAAAACTTGGTATTGAAATGCCTTGTATTTCCATTTTTTGAAAAAACTGCTGCTCTAATGGGATAAACATGAACTGTACACCGGAAATCACAATTATCTTTGTAGGGTTCATCTAAACTTTCAAAATACTTACACTATAGAACCCTTCTGTGACTGTTCCGTTTTAGAGATTAGAGTTGTGTAGAATGTTGCACGCATAAATTATTCTCTTCATTTAGGCAATTAGCATATAGGCTTCTTTTCAACAAAGAAGATATTCACTCCGGTCCCAGCAATGAGTTATCTACCAATATACTGAGTTGGTTTGGCCCCAAAGGGCAATAGTGCATTATGCTTCTATATCTCTATCCATTCCCAGCTATTTTGCTTGCACAATGGCAATAATTGGAGAGCTCGTGATTTTAAAATAACGAAAAGATGAGTAGAAGGAGTTTGCATGTTCATGTTGCTGTTTAGACAACCATGCCATAGTTTTTATGGAAGGGTGAGGTCTACAAGAGGGTGCTGATGGTAAATAAGTGTGTATATACAGAAAGAGGAGGGGTGAGGTCTACAAGATGAAGCTGATGGCAAATTGTGTGTGTGTGTTTTTCTACAATACGCATTCACTCTGGGCCTGCATTCAGTTGATTTAGTTGGCAGACAACTTGCAACACTTGCTCTGACAACATCTTTGTGTATGTGTTTGGATGTGGTACATGCTTCTGATGCCAGGGGGGCATTATGTTGACATAGTTCAAACTGTGCCATACTGACAGAAGCCAAACATTCCTCCTAAAAAGTTAACACACTGTAAAGATACATAGAGGAAAAAATTCCCAACACCACAAGGTTGCCTTACTTCTGGAGTGACAGTTGCTTGGTCCTTCCCTACCATCACCTCATGGATGAATATTTGGATGATGAGATGCAATTTCTCCCACATTCCAACTAAGGAAAAAAATTGGGCATGTTGGCTCTGAAAATACATATTTCACTGTTATTGAGCAGTCAACTCCTGATGCGGATGTCTGTCTTTACTTTTTTCCTTTCCAAAATGTTTGAGCTACTGGTCATAGTTTCCTTGGCCAACTAGTTAAATAGTACCTCCTGCCAGGTCACCTAATAAACAAACAAAACATTGGCTTGCTCCCCACATCCCATCCTACATCCAGAAATTTTTTGGAATCCTGTTCAGTAAACTTGCAGCCAGAATCCTCCGTTTCCAGACACAGCAGGACTTGTCCCATTTCCTCACCTTTATTTACATAAGCTATTATAAGATGAATGTCTCCTATTACTGCCACCTTGAAATTATTTCTCTTAAATTTTAGCACAGAACTTTCTTTTTTAGCATATTATCCCTGAAGGGTTTTTTTAAAATCTCTAAAACACAGGAAGCTTTCTAGTTGTGACAGTTGCCTGGGCCTCTTCACAGGTGCATTGTGTTTGAATCCATTCAAGGGATTACTATTTCCCAGGATACACACACACACACAATACTATACTATACATAATAGTGTTGAATAGAGATACATTTTTCTATTCCAAGTCAAGAAATGTCAGAACTTGTGATGGTCTTTTTTCGTTTCTGTGTTTGCTTTTATTTCGCTGATATTCTGATTGATATGTCATACAGCGTAATATGAGTAGTAAAAAGCAAAACAGTTTCACCAATTAATATGTACAATTGTATATTGGATCAGTTATTTTAATGTCCCTTCTAATGCCTCAAGGTGACAAAACAAGCTTAAACCAGGGTTCATCTACATTAGAATTAGGCCAGTTGACAACACTTTAATTGCCATGCAATCCTGGGAGCTGTAGTTTGTTTGGCCTTCTCTGCCAAAGAGTGCAAAAATTCCATAATATTCAGCAATGATAATTAAAGATGTGTCAACCAGCATTCATTCTACAGTGTAGAAACACCCAAAATTATGGGTTAGGTTAAGAAAACTGGCACTGCAGTGTTTGGACTTCCTTTTCAGGGGATGTCGGAGCATGGAAGTGGCTTCTGCCCAGTTCTTTTCTCTCTGTCCACACATTTGTGGCCACTACAGTGTCTCTTTAGCTGTCTCCATTGGGATTTTGAACCTTGTGTATCCTTTCTGAGTCTACTATACCTGGGAGCTAGTTTCTGCAAGTCCGATATCCCCAGACCCAAAATATGTTACTTCTAGCACTAGTCACTCTCCTGAACTCATTAAATGACCTAGCAGTACCATGTCATTACAGTTCAGAAAGTCCCTTATTATTTTCCATCCATATCTGGCAGTGACAACCAAAGATATGGAGTAGATAAGCAGCAGCACTTGGTAGAATGTCTTCTGGTAGATAGACTTGCTCTAGCATCAATAGGCCTATGGCTTTTGGCTTGCCTGGAAATGATGGGAGGCAACTGAAATTAGCAACAGAGTTGAGAATAAACAGTTCATAGAATCATTGAATCCTAGAGTTGGAAGAGACCTCATGAGCCATCCAGTCCACCCCCCTGCCACGAAGCAGGAAAATTGCATTCAAAGCACTCCTGTTTGCCTGAAACATTGTGGTAAATCAAAATGGATGGCTGGTAGTTATGGACATTCATTTAAATTACAGTAGCTGCAGCATCCTGAAGAAAAAGGTTTATGGGACATTATGTTAACGCTAAATGACTGTCTCCTGCTGCCGCCATTTCCTCTAAGCATGGAAGACCCAAAGGTGAATGACCAAGAAATTAAAGCTATTCAAGACAGTGGATGAAATGTATTAGATATAGGTTGGTGTGGAAAGATGGGGCTCAATATGGCATTAGCTGAGTGTTGTCTTCATTTCACTTTAAGAATAAGTTTGTATACCTATACAAACTTATTCTAAAGTGAAATGAAGACAACACTCAGCTACTCAACCACTTACCATCACCCTCACCACCTCCCAACAGAAGCATTTAGAATGGAGATTTGAATTAAACTGAACATAGTTGATTAATGTACCTTATGAGATAAAGGTGTTTTGCAGATTCAATGAAAACCCACAACCAACTGAAAGTGGGAAGAGTACCAACCTTAAGAAAATCAGCTCAGTTCAAGATAGATTTGTGAGTCAATGGCATAATAGCTCACTGAGAGGCACCCTCTTCCCTCTGAAGAAAAGTGAACTGGTTTCCACTCTGCTTTATCTTTCTTCAAAGTTCAAAGTTTAACCAAGTGGAAGAAAATTGCTGTTAGGCTTTGCTTTTAAAAAGAAGTAGGAAGTTTGCTACTTAAAGGAAGTCTTAAAATAATACAATAGGGAAGGAGGAAATTTAGTTTAAGAATGAATGCATAGCTAGATTAATGTGTAACAAAGAAGGTACAGTAGAGTCTCGCTTATCCAACTTTTGCTTATACAACGTTCTGTATTATCCAACACAGTCTGCCTCCTGTCCAGAATAATGTCCATGGTGGGAGAATGAAAGAACCCTTGTCTGTTATGGTGCTACATTCGTAAATACGGTAATTGCTACATAAAATTACCGTGTATTGAACTGCTTTTTCTGACAGTTTGTTGTAAAACATGATGCTTTGGTGCTTAATTTGTAAAATCATAACATAATTTGACATAGGCTTTTCCTTAATCCCTCCTTATTATACAACATTTTCGCTTATCCAACATTCTGCCAGCATGTTTATGTTGGATAAGCGACACTCTACTGTACTTCCATATTTTGATTTTGACACATTTTTGTATGGTTTAGGAATCTATTTCAGGGAAGCATACGTAGCCTAATTCATCATCACAATGTCCAATTCTCTAGAAGTATCATTTCATTGTAAATTGTACATATGATTGGAGGGGTGGCCAAAGTGCTACCTACAAGGTTCAACTGTGTGATTCAAAACAAGCTATTTTAAAATAATATGATGGCATGACAATGTATTCCTCATAATACCAAGATCTTTTTATTTAAACACTTGTATCTGGCTGATTAATATTTCTAATCTATAATGCAATAGTAAGTAAGTAAACGTTTATTTATATCTCACCCCATCTCCTCGTGGGGACTCATGGCGGCTCACAACATAAAAGGCAAACATTACTAGAGACTTTGTGTAGCTGTTGGAAATAATTCAGCAAAAAAAAAAATCACATCTTAAGTAGTGTGCTGAAGGCAGGGGCGGCTCAACCCATTACGCAAAGTAAGCATTTGCAGTATAGTTGATTTTGCCCAGGGGTGCTCTTGAGGCGCTCTTGCGGAAAAATAGACCTTGACATATGTGAGTTGTAGTTACTGGGATGTATAGTTCACCTACAATCAAAGAGCATTCTGAACTCCACCAGTGATGGAATTGAACCAAATATGGCACACAAAACTCCCACGACAAACAGAAAATATATATCAGTGATTATATTTGGTTTGGGGGGGGGGGGCAAAATACTGTTTGCTTACTGTTGAAAATTACCTAGGGCCACCTCTGGCTGAAGGCAAAAACAAAATTACATCTTAAGTATTGTGCTGAGAAAATTGACATTGCTGGACTGCAGTTCCTATCATTTCTCACCATGGCTGTGTGGGCAATGTAGCTGAGGTCCAGCATTTGGACAGTTACATAGTACTCTATCAATGAACATAAGTAGGTTGTGAGTCTATTATAATTTCACACCTAAGTTCATTTTTCTAAAAAGCAAGCAAAAACCCTTTAGAGGTCATGTGCAGGTATTAAGGTTGCCTCTGACCTGTTATGGTATTGTGAAAGAAAGTACCAGTACCTCCTTTGTTAAGGGACCTCCTGAATAAGCAACTTGTCTTTCTATTGTGAACATGCTCTCCTCTTGATATTTAGTTGCTGTGGAGTTAGGCAGGCAGTGGCTGGCTGTGTTTCTGCAAACAGATATAGATAGAAGAGGGCTATTTGAACACATGAATTAGAGTAAAAGAGCTTTCCCAGTTATTTTACCTGGGGGTGGGACAATACCTAGAATCAACATGTTGATTATATTGTATGCTCCAGTCACCAGTATTTCATAAGTTTTCTGAGTAATTAAGTAAAATTCAGGGGGCCAGGGTGTTAGTCTCATGAACATATTAGGGCAAACATTCAATGCCATAAAATATAACAATAAATTAAACAATACAGATTTTCCGAATGAAGCAGAGAGTGTTTGAGGACATCCGTAGGGATACCAAGATGCTTGTTTATAAAGCTTTTGTCCTCCCAACCCTGCTATATGCCTGCGAGACATGGACTGTCTACAGACGTCACATGCAACTCCTGTAACGATTCCATCAGCGCTGCCTCCGAAAAATCCTGCAAATCTCTTGGAAAGACAAGCAGACAAATGTCAGCGTGCTGGAAGAAGCAAAGACCACCAGCATTGAAGAAATGGTCTTCCGCCATCAACTCTGCTGGACCGGCCATGTTGTCCAGATGCCTGACCACCGTCTCCCAAAGCAGTTGCTCTACTCCAAACTCAAGAAAGGAAAACAGAATGTTGGTGGACAGGAAAAGAGATTTAAAGATGGGCTCAAAGTCAACCTTAAAAACTCTGGCATAGACACTGAGAACTGGGAAGCCATGGCCCTTGAGCACTCCAGCTGGAGGTCAGCTGTGACCAGCAGTGCTGCAGAATTTGAAGAAGCACGAATGGAGGGTGAAAGAGAGAAACGTGCCAAGAGGAAGGCGCGTCAAGCCAACCCCGACCAGGACCGCCTTCCACCTGGAAACCAGTGCCCTCACTGCGGAAGAAGATGCAGAGCAAGAATAGGGCTCCACAGTCACCTACAGACTCACAAGAATTCTGATCCTGGAAGACTTTCCTACTCAGCCAACGAGGGATCACCTAAGTAAGTAAAAGTAAAGTAAGTATAATATAAAACATTCAACCATATAAACAAATCACATAGAGGTCAATAAAGTAATAGAAACATTTTAAAAGGCATATCCATAGATTAAAACACTAAAACAATATATCTTAAACAATAAATAATAATTAAAATTACTATAGGCTATACAATAACTCAGTAACTCTGATTCAGATCATGTATCCTTGAGATATGTGTGCAGGTATCAGGGCTTGTGATGAGGATGAAGATGAAGGACTTCTTTGCCCAGCATCTGAGTCAGAGGCAAGCAGAGAGCAGCAGCTTGACACTGGGGAATCCACCCCTGTGGCAAAGTAGGACTGCCTTCTCATTTCTCGATCATACGGAAGTAGAAAAGAAGATGCCTTCTACAAACTAAATGTTCAAGCTAAAGACAACAGTGTATCTCCTTACTTCTCTTTCAAAGAGAAATACATTGCCCCAAAACAAAAAATGGTTTAATAAATTTGATCAGCTACAAGGTGTAGGAACAATCAAGGGAGTGTCTATGTTGCTTTCTCACACAGCTGAATCTTTTGAAACATGTATTAATTCCATCCTGTTTATGAAGAAATTGAGGGTGTGGCAGTGAAGGGTTCTTGTCACAATTATTGTATCAGGGCAGAGTCAGAAAAACCAACATCCCCCCCCCCCCCCAAACCATGACCTACTTGATCCATACACACATTTAAGCAAAGTGATATGCTTTACAAATGTGCTCCTAAAATTGCTTTCAACTTGATGGTGTTATATGCTAATTTCTATACAGTGAGGCTTTGTTATGAGCTGGAGTTTGGTTCCAGGATACAACTGCCAACCCCCATAGATGCTCGCTATGATTACAGACATTTTTTGGGGGGGGGGGGGGGGTCAGGAGCAACTTGAGAAACTGCGAGTCACTTCTGGTGTGAGAGAATTGGCTGTCTGCGAGGACGTTGCCCAGGGGATGCCAGGATGTTTTTGATGTTTTTACCATCCTTGTGGGAGGCTTCTCTCATGTCCTCGCATGGGGAGCTGGAGCTGACAGAGGGAGCTCATCTGTGCTCTCCCCTTATTCGAACCCTCGACCTGTTGGTCTTCAGTCCTGCCGGCACAAGGGTTTAACCCATTGTGCCACCAGGGGCTCCTCAGTGCATTACTACAGACAATGATGTAGTAAAATGATGTCCCTTATATAAAATGGCAAAACTAAGGTTTACTTAATGGAATTATTTCCGGAATATTTTCAAACCATGGATGGTTAAATTTGTGGATACAGAATCCATGGAAACAGAGGGAAGGCTGTAATTGTGTTTTAATTCCATAGTTTATTGTGGTTGTGGTTTCATTTTCTTAATGTTGCCGAGAGCCTCCTGGAGTCTCAGTTTTGGGAGAAAGGTAAGGTACAAATTAAGGAAGAAAAAGAAAAAGCAGATAAGCAGACAGATACACAGAAACAGACGCGTCACCAGATTATAATGTTCTAATCTCCGGGCGTGGTAGACTTTGGGCAATTTCAACTTGGCAATAACATCTTGATAAGATACCCTTTCCTATATTTACTTGATTATATTGAAAAATCCGAAACATAGCTCTAGAAATGATATGTATAATTTGTTCTTTGTTCTTAATGTTGCACAAGGTCAGATTGAGATTGTCGGGGCCCTAGAGCATTCCAAAAATAGAACCTTCTCCTGCCTATGTGTGACCAATTCCAGGAGTGATTGCACTGAAAAACACACATGCACACACACATAGTGTGGTAGCTAGCAGCACAAAACTTTTCATGTGTGAACCTGTTTGAAACCCTGAAATTTTCATGAGAATAACAGCCTGACCCCCTGCATTTTTACTTAGTTACTCATAAAACTTATGAAATACTGGTGACTGGAGCATATAATTTGTCAACATGTTGATGCTAGGTATTGTTTTCTCTCCCACCCCCACAAGTGAAATCACTGGGAAAGCTGTTTTACTCAGATTCACGTGTTAGAATAGCCCTCTTCTATTTATATCTGTTTGCAGAAACACAGCCAGCCACTGCCTGCCTAACCCCACAGTAAATATCAAGAGGAGAGTATGTTCACAATAGAAAGACACGTTGCTTATACAGGAGGTCCCTTAACAAAGGAGGTACTGGGTACCTTCTTTCACAATACCATAAAAGGACAAGGGCAACCTTAATACCACCAAATGACATCTAGAGGATTTTTGGTTGCTTTTAAGAAAAGTGAACTTAGATGTGAAATCACAATAGACTCACAACCTATTTATGTTCATTGACAGAGTTCTATGTGACTGTACAAATGTTGGACCTCAGCATTGTGAGAAATGATAGGAACTGCAGTTCAACAATGTCAATTTTTCCCATCTCCTGCCATCAGCACACTACTTAAGATGTATTTTTTGCTGAATGATTTCCAATAGCTACACATAGTCTCTAGCAAATCTGTCTCCCCCTGTGGGGTATTATAATGACATACCTACCTCCACACTAGGTGGCAATGTTGTTCCTTTGCAAAATGCCACCTTTGCACAGGAGTGTGGTTAGTGTTGGAAAAATACTCTTTCACTCACACAAGACAGGATGGCAAAGTTAAAAGAAAAGATGCTCTTTAAGAGTAGGAGCAAGGAGACCTCTGAATCCAAACTGCAGAGCTGCACTAAAAAGGAAAATTCACAGAGTAAAGCAGGTCACTACTAGAAGTAGGATAGAGATTATACCAAGACTCAGGGCTGTAGCCAGAAAAAAAATTCGGGGAGGGTTGAAAGTTTCGGGTGGGGGGGGGGATTTGAAAATTTCAGGGGGGGTTGAAAATTTCGGGGGGGTTGAAACCTGCCTTTTAGCTCACGCTGAAGCAAAGAGCACAGCAGAGGGCAGAGGAGCCTTCAATAGCCTGCAGCTCCACCCCTGTCAACCACCTCCACCAAGTCTGGTCTCCTTCATGAGGGCCTTAAAATCTAACCCCCCCCCTCCAACTTGGTTGCTTTGCTACATCGGCTATTGCTGCAAGTAATGGCAGTGTGAATAAACTGTCGATATTTGCTTGAGATAGTACTTGCAGTTCTGGAGGGACTCTTAATTTTTTGTGTCTCATAGACTTAGCATGGGGATTTGGTTAACCAGTTAAAATTCATGAATAAACCAGGTTTATTTTTTTTAACCTGAAAAATTTCAGGGGGGGGGGGTTGAACCCCTAACCCCCCCCCCCCCCCCCTCTACAGGCCTGCAAAGACTCATATTATTCCCCTTACCTCCCCCACATGGTTGGATCAAAAATGGTCACCCTATCTCAGTGATATCCTCCACTGAGCAAGTGTAGAAGGAAGTGTTAAGACTTTGTACTCCACCCTTGGTAGAACAGACCGACCATCAATTTAGACAGTTTTTACACAAAACATGTTTACCTGGTTGTTTGGTCAATGGCCATCTGCCTTTAACCCAAGTTCAATTATCAATAAGCATTTAGCCCAATGCTGTCTTCAATATTGCTTGAGGCCCAAATACTGTTGACTGTGTATGGCAGATTACATATTTCTGAGTTCCCCAGCCGGCATGACCACTGTTCATACATTCGGGGGGGGGGGGGGGATGGAACTTGTAACAACGGTAATAGTTGGTGAATTCTAAAACACCTTTTCAAAGCTTCTGTCTTCACAGATTATGAAATGTCTTTCCAAGATTTGGGACAATGCACAAATATATTTAAATTAAACAATCCAGAAACCATCAGAAATCAGTAAGGACCTCATCACAAAAGCCCTTGGATTCACTCATCGTGGTGAATCCATGGACTCTTGGTGGAGAGAATGGAAAATATCCACACCCCACATCATATGACTTACCATGGAATGGGGGGAGGGGAGTGTCACTGCCTGTCTTCCCCCCATTGTTCTGAAGGCAACACTGAAAGCCTCATGCGTTGCCGCCACAGTGACATATGCTGCTTCCTCCCCCCTTTCCCAATGGAGCCTGGCCGGAAGTATGTGTGCATCATGTAATAGGTTCCATTCTGAAAGAGAAGAACGAGTGGCATACAATAGGGAAAGTACCCCATTTGATGAGGTAGTAAGAAACTGTAGGGAAAACAAACTTGAAACTTTGGATATCCCAACTGAACTTCATAATAGGCTTGTGCACGGATTCGGAGTGATCAGTTCCCTTCGGTCAATCTAGCTTGTTCTACTTGGTTGGATGGCCATAACAGTAAGGGTTCAGCTGTCATGTTTTTCTGTCTGTAACAGGACCACTTGGTAGTCGATCATGGCTCCTCCTTCCCTTTTCAGCACCACATGGCATGCAGAGAGGCTGCCATGTGCTGCTTGCATGGGGTTTCCCTGTGAGCCCCACCTGTTGGGCCAATCAGAATAGAAGAATGTCTTGAACCTTAACCCCATTGCTCAGACTTCCTTGAAAAGAAGAAAGAAAAGAGTCCCAGGAAGGATGCTTCCTTAACCCCGTTCCTCCATCCCAGACTTGCTTGAAATGAAGAAAGAAAAGGGTCCCAGAAGGGGTGCTTCCTTAACCCTATTCTTCAAATCTACACTTCCTTGAAGAAAGAAAAGAGTCCCAAGAGGGATGCTTCCTTAAACCCATTCTTCAAACCCAGACTCCCTTCAAAGGAAAATAGGAAAGAGTCCCAGGAAGGATGCTTCCTTAACCTCCTTCTTCAAACCAAGATTCCCTTGAAAGGAAGATAGGAATGGATCTCAGGAATGGAAAGAGGAGCCTCATAAGTTCCTCACTCCCACCAAGGGCCAGGTCTTCCCAGATCTTTCAGCTGCCTGGCCAAAAACAGATTTTTCCATTAGCCGATTTTTGAGAGGCTACCCAATGAAACCTGGATACCAAAAAGGGGTTGCCCTCCAGCCCAATTGCACAAGCTTACTTCATAATATGTTGATGTAAGAAGTATTACTCATTTCAAGGGTTATTTCAGGAGCTCTCCGCTGCAAAATCATGTATGTCAAGGTTAAAAAAAAACAAGAGCAAAACATGAATCAATTACAACTATTTTGTTCATTTCAAGAGATACACCTATACTTCACACCTCTTCACTGATTTTTATGTGCCTTCCTTCTTGTAGATTAATGCATACCAGTTACAGTCCATACGTTTTTGGTTTGTTTTTGTTTTTTTGACATTGACTAGTAACCTAGGTCCTTCTATGGCACTCTGAGCCTCAATTTATTTGAATTAAAATTGTGATTATTATATCTATTTTGTCATGCATTTGTATTTTGTGTAACAATTCCCATGAGAAGTACTTGATGCATATAATTGTAATAAAAATACATATTCTTGTTACCAAACTGGAGCAAATACATAAACTGTACACATCCCACAACATAACACATGATTGTGCGGCAGTGTCAGCTTCACACACATTCCCATCTTGGGCATCTTGGTCTTAATCTTCATAACGATGACAAATGCCATATTGGCTGTGTGGTCAAAGAGTTCAGTACTCACACATGGGATCTGTTTGTTTGCTTCTCAAATTCTGTGGCTTTATTAATGCTACGGGAGTGTACAGTTGGGTGTGGATGACACAACACCTGCTTTTCTCTCTTTTAGAGAATTTGGTGTGGTTTGTTTTCCATGAAACTTTTAATACAATAGAACATGGCTCATGTGACATTTCCCATGAAAGGAAGATGGATGGGTGTACGATGGCCCAATCATCAAAATGTTCTTACTAAAGAAAAAGGTGGAGGTTTTCAAATGAGGCACACTTTGCTGGGAATACTCAGTGTTGTGGACTACACCTCTGAGTATGCCTTCCCTAAGAAAAACTTGGACAGTTTATACATCAGTTACTCAGGATGCATCTATATGTGTCAAATACCCTGAGGTGAACAAGAATTGCTGCAGTAGTGTCCACATGATGTATGGAGCCATCTCACCCCCTACATGGATCAGAGCTGCTTAACACACTTGCGCCCTATGTTAGGCAAAACCAGGGAAACTTTCCTGAAACTCTGAAGTAGCTCCACATTTTGTGTGAACAGTTGGGTCAGTTCTGATTCAGAACCAGTCCCACTGCTCATATGGTCATCCCACTTCCCCCATGCTCTGTGGCACAGGGACAGGGCATTGGCACTACCTTTGTCATGATCTGTCATCATGACCATGCCTATGGAGCTGCAGAGAGGTCTTAGCCATTGCTCATTGCCCTTGCCAGCAATAGCAAAAGAGCTGTGTGACATTTAAAAATGTGTCCCTCCTTTCCCCATTTCCCTCTCCACAGTACCTTTGCTAATATTGGCAAAAGGGATAAGTGGTAGCTAAAGGTCTCTGCAAAGGGGACTGTCCATATGGGCTGGACCAGACTCTACTTCCACCACTGAATTCAGTTTTGGAGCAGAGCCATGTAAGTGCCATTGCAGACTATAGAGCTGGTCTGAAGTGGGATGTTTTGGGCCAGGCCTGGGATTTCCTGCCTGTGTTAAGTATATAGGCAGTTTACAAGTTACAAACAAGATAGGATCTGTCTGTTTGTTCTTAAGTTTAATTTGTAAGTCAGAGCAGGTTCATTTTAAAGTGAAACTCCAGCCTATCTATGTCTATAAATAGAGATAGACAAAGAGATAGATAGATAGATAGATAGATAGATAGATAGATAGATAGATATAGATTTGTTGTTCATTCGTTCAGTCGTTTCCGACTTCGTGGCCTCATGGACCAACTCACGGCAGAGCTCCCTGTTGGCCGTGGCCACTCCCAGCTCCTTCAAGGTGAATCTAGTTACTTCAAGGATGCCATCCATCCATCTTTCCCTTGGTCGGCCCCTCTTCCTTTTTTCTTCCATTTCCCCCAGCATCATTGTCTTCTCTAAGCTTTCCTTTCTTCTCATGATGTGGCCAAAGTACTTCATTTTTGCCTCTACTATCCTTTCCTCCAATGAGCAGTCAGGTTTTATTTCCTGAAGTATGGACTGGTTGGATCTTCTGGTGGTCCAAGGCACTCTCAGAACTTTCCTTCAACAACCACAGTTCAAAAGCATCTATCTTCCTTCACTCAGCCTTCCCTAAGGTTCAGCTCTCACATCCGTAGGTGACTATGGGGAATATCATTGCTTTAACTATGCAGATCTTCGTTGAGATAGATTGATAGATATTTAGATATAGATATTCATTCTTTAGCTTTGGATAGCATATGCAATAAAATACTAGGGCTGTGCAAAACTTTGTACCTAATTTGTCGGATCTATTTTGTAAGATTTGTACATACAAAGAGATATTAAGAAATGTGAGGGGCACCCACACTAAAAACTTAAGATTCAAAACACTGACCTATGACTTTCAAGGGTTAACATCCGGTGCGGTTTGTTTTGTTGTTTGTGCCCCTGTTTGGAGGATTTCCTGTGACAATTGGGTTTTGAAAAATTTGGCTTGTTGTGGAAACATGAACTGGTGAGAAAGCTTCAGTGGAGACCCCCTTCTTGTGATAACTCTTTTAGGAGTGAATTTCTCTTCCTTGGGGTAGATTCTCTCACTTCCTGTTGTCTCATCCCCATTCTTAACTATGAGTCATGTGTAAGTCGGATGTTTGTAACCCGGGGATTTCCTGCATTTGCCTACTGACCCTCTGCCAAAGAAACCTTCATAGAAATATCATTTACATATACTTCAGTTGCCACAAGAAGTATGATCACCTTCTCCCCATGGATAAATGAAAATGTGGGACCTGGTCTTGCAAATATGGTGGGTTGTACTGTATCAGAACTAGTACCCATATGCTCAATCTCTAGTGGTGTTCAATTAGTTTACAGCACCCTGAGTCCCCATGGGAAGATGGGGTGGGATATAAATAAAGTATTATTATTGTTATAGGTGTCCTAGCTTTTCAGACAAAGTGTAGTTAGGATTGTATTGTCGAAGGCTTTCATGGCTGGAATCACTAGGTTCTTGTGGGTTTTTTCGGGCTATAGAGCCATGTTCTAGAGGCATTTCTCCTGACGTTTCGCCTGCATCTATGGCAAGCATCTGAGGATGCTTGCCATAGATGCAGGTGAAACGTCAGGAGAAATGCCTCTAGAACATGGCTCTATAGCCCGAAAAAACCCACAAGAATGTAGTTAGGATTGTTGTTGTTTATTCGTTCAGTTGCTTCCGACTCTTCATGACCTCATAGACCAGTTCCCTGTCAGCCGTCACCACCCTCAGCTCCTTCAGAGTCAACCAGTCACTTCAAGGATACCATCCATCCATCTTGCCCTTGGTCGGCCCCTCTTCCTTTTTTCTTCCATTTTCTCAAGCATCATTGTCTTCTCTAAGCTTTCCTGTCTTCTCAAAGGTAGTTAGGATAGCAAACATAAATTTTGTTTAATCAATTAATCATAATACAGGAATGTTTGAGAGATTCAGTCTTCATGACATGAAATGTTCTCATCCATACCTCCTTGAGATTTTTCAGTTGACTTTGTAATGCACTTCTCATCTTAGATACATTTTAATGCATTGAAATATGAACTTTTAAAACATGTTTTCAAATATGAGTGTTTTTGGGGTGGGGGATACATACTTGGTTAAATCAAAACAACAAAAACATGTATGTATCTACTTAGGACACAAAGGGTATGCCATTGTTGATAATATTATGACAGAAGTTCCAGTTTGCTTTTACCAACGTTCAAATTAACTAAGACCATTGAACACTTGTTTAGGTGGTCTACATTTTAGAGTAATTTGAATTATTGATCAGAAATTAATCTTCAGACTTTTGTTTTTGTTTCATTTAAGGACCTTCAAAATAGTGACTATGCGTAATGGTCTTGCTGTGTCTTCTTCTGAAAGCTATTGTCCTGCCCCTAATGCCCAAGTGTACATGGAAGGTAACACTGTGAACTGGGACATTCTCAGTTATTTCAAAGAATTTTGAAGTTTAGCCTTTGGCCTACAACAGGGCGATGAGGAGTTCCTCTATTGTAAACAGTTTTTGGAAAGATTGTGCAACTCATCTGGGACTCTTCTTCCTGACGTGTAAATAAACATTTAACATCATGTCTCTAATGTCCTTTCTGGGACTGACTAAACTCACTAGGTTGAGGGTGCAATACTAATAACAATGTAAATTCTTTAAACCATGGGTCCTCAAACTTTTTAAACAGAGGGCCAGGTCACGGTCCCTCAAACCGTTGGAGGGCCGGATTATAATTTGAAAAAAGCATGAACAAATTCCTATGCACACTGCACATATCTTATTTGTAGTGCAAAAAAACACTTAAAAACAATACAATAATTAAAATGAATAACAATTTTAACAAATATAAGCTTATTAGTATTTCAATGGGAAGTGTGGACCTGCTTTTGGCTGATGAAATAGGATTGTTCAATGTGTTGTCGAAAGCTTTCATGGCTGGAATCACTGGGTTGTTGTAGGTTTTTTCGGGCTATATGGCCATGTTCTAGAGGCATTCTCTCCTGACATTTTGCCTGCATCTATGGCAAGCATCCTCAGAGGTAGTGAGGTCTGTTGGAACTAGGAAAATGGGCTTATATATCTGTGGAATGACCAGGGTGGGATAAAGAACTCTTGTCTGTTGGAGCTACGTGTGAATGTTTCAACTGACCACCTTGATTAGCATTTCATGGCGTGGCAGTGCCTGGGGCAATCTTTTGTTGAGAGGTGATTAGATGTCCTTGATTGTTTCCTCTCTGTTGTTTTGCTGTTGTAATTTTAGAGTTTTTTAATACTGGTAGCCAGATTTTGTTCATTTTCATGATTTCCTCCTTTCTGTTGAAATTGTCAACATGCTTGTGGATTTCAATGGCTTCTCTGTGTAGCCTGACATGTTGGTTGTCAGAGTGGTCCAGCATTTCTGTGTTCTCAAATAATATGCTGTGTCCAGGTTGGTTCATCAGGTGCTCTGCTGTGGCTGACTTCTCTGGTTGAAGTAGTCTGCAGTGCCTTTCATGTTCCTTGATTCGTGTTTGGGCAATGCTGCGTTTGGTGGTCCCTATGTAGACTCGTCCACAGCTGCATGGTATATATCAGTTGCATGCAGGTCAAAGCTGCTTTGGTTACATCCCGTTTAGACTACTGCAATGCTCTCTACGTGGGGTTGCCTCTGAAGACTGCTCGGAAGCTGCAGCTAGTCCAACACTCAGCAGCCAGACAACTAACGGGTGCTGGGTACAGGGAGCACACCACTCTGCTGTTACACCAGCTCCACTGGCTGCTAATTAGCTTCCGAGCACAATTCAAAGTGCTGGTGTTAACCTATAAAGGCCTAAACGACTCCGGCCCTGTTTACCTCTCTGAACGTATTCTCCCCTATGAACCATCAAGATTATTAAGATCGTCTGGAGAGGCCCTGCTCTTGGTCCCACTGGCCTCGCAAGCGCGTCTGGTGGGGACGAGGGACAGGGCCTTCTCAGTGGTGGCCCCTCGACTCTGGAACTCTCTCCCACTGGAGATCAGAACTGCCCCTTCTATCCTGACATTTAGAAAACAGGTGAAGACGTGGTTATGGAGACAGGCATTCGACGAGTGAGCCAATACCCTGAGATATGGATGGAGGATGATGAACAACGATTTTAATGTGACGACTGACCATTGTAGTTATTGAATGTAATCGCTGTTTTAAGGTTTTACTGTAATATGAATTATGATGTTTTATTGACTGTATGTGATATTATGGTTGGAAACCGGTCTGAGTCCCTCAAGAGAGGTGAGAAGGTTGGTATACAAAACTTTTAAATAAATAAATAAATAAATAACAACTCAGCTGGAGCTGCAGGCATTCATTCCCATCAGTAAATTGTACTGAGATGAATAAAAAATGTAATTAAAAGACAGATTACTTGTGGTCCAATGTTTTCTTGTGGCTCCCAATAGGAACACAGGAAGATGCCTTATAAAAGAACCTTAGCTAGCTAAGCATTGTCTGCTCTTGGCTGGCATTGGCTCTCTTAACATCTCAAGGCAGGAATCTTTCCCACAAAGCGATTCTTTCGACTGGGGAATGCCAGGGGCTGAAACTGGGCCTTCTGTGTTCAAAGTTCTCTGTGCTCTGCCAAAATGAAGCTCAAGTAAGGAAGTGATCCAGAGTGTCTTAATGCCCCATTCATCTTTTCCCCAACCACCAGCCTCTAGACACAGCCCTGGGGAAATGTGGGTCAGAACAGTCAATTTTGCCAGCCAGCTTCTCTTCCTGTCCATGCAAAATAAACAAATAAGGGTGTGTTTCTTTGAAACAGTCAAGCAAGGAGGATAGGAATTAGATAGCTGCGTTGCAGAGCACCTGGAGTAAGATAAGGTGTGGCAAGTGAGAGAAGGGCATCTTTAAGAGAAACAGAAGTGGCAAGAAAGAGAAGGTGTCCCATGAGACACTTCATGGGACATCTAAGAAGACAGAAGGTGTCCCATGAGAAATGCTTGTTCTGTCAGTTAGTGTCGGGAATCAAAACAGGATTCTTAATAATGAGGTGGCAATACTTTATTTACATAGAATATTTGTGGCTCAGCATTCAAACGCATATAGTCAATTTTTTCCACAATGTCAATAAGCAATAAGAGTCCACAGCCAAGAAGGTGTTTTTAGGGAGAGAACTCTGCTTTCTGATAATTACAGCTTTAAAACTACTATGTGATTAATGTAGTGTCGAAGGCTTTCATGGCTGGAATCACTAGGTTCTTGTGGGTTTTTTTGGGCTATAGGGCCATGTTCTAGAGACATTTCTCCTGACGTTTTGCCTGCATCTATGGCAAGCATCCTCAGAGATAGTGAGGTCTGTTGGAAATAGGAAAATGGGTTTATATATCTGTGGAATGGATGGGGTGGGGCAAGGAGCTCTTCCCTGCTAGAGCTAGGTGTGAATGTTTCAGCTGATCACCTTCATTAGCATTTGAAGGCCTGCCTGAGCCTGGGAAAACCTTTTGTTGAGAGGTATTAAGATGTGCTTGGTTGTTTCCTCTCTGTTGTTTTGCTGTTGTAATTTTAGAGTTTTTTTAATACTGGTAGCCAGATTTTTTTCATTTTCATGGTTTCCTCCTTTCTGTTGAAATTGTCCACATGCTTGTGGATTTCAATGGCTTCTCTGTGTAGTCTGACATGGTAGTTGTTGGTGTGGTCCAGCATTTCTGTGTTCTCAAATAATATGCTGTGTCCAGGCTGGTTCATCAGGTGCTCTGCTATGGCTGACTCCCCAGCCATTCCACAGATATATAAACCCATTGTCCTATTTCCAACAGACCTCACTACCTCTGAGGATGCTTGCCATAGATGCAGGCGAAACGTCAGGAGAAATGCCTCTAGAACATGGCCCTATAGCCCGAAAAAACCCACAAGAACCTACTATGTGATTCTATGGCATGACTACCTACCTCCAAAGTTACCAGAGAGTTGTGCTGGAGGAATTAGAAAATGCTTAGAAAAGATACATCTCTTGTTGTTGTTCATTCGTTCAGTCGTCTCCGACTCTTCGTGACCTCGTGGACCAGCCCACGCCAGAGCTCCCTGTCGGCCGTCACCACCCCCAGCTCCTTCAAGGTCAGTCCAGTCACTTCAAGGATGCCATCCATCCATCTTGCCCTTGGTCAGCCCCTCTTCCTTTTGCCTTCCACTTTCCCCAGCATAATTGTCTTCTCTAGGCTTTGCTGTCTCCTCATGATGTGGCCAAAGTACTTCAACTTTGTCTCTAGTATCCTTCCTTCCAGTGAGCAGCCAGGCTTTATTTCCTGGAGGATGGACTGGTTGGATCTTCTTGCAGTCCAAGGCACTCTCAGCACTTTCCTCCAGCACCACAGCTCAAAAGCATCGATCTTCCTTCGCTCAGCCTTCCCTATGGTCCAGCTCTCACATCCGTAGGTTACTACAGGGAATACCATGGCTTGGACTAGGCGGATACATCTCTAGGAATCTCTATTTATTTATTATTATTTATTTAAAACATTTATATTCCACCCTTCTCACCCCACAGGAGGCTCAGGGCAGGGCACAATTTCCCGTGAGGTTTTGCAGGGTGTGAATGGGCCAGAAATTTTCCTTATTGACCACAACAAGGATGAAAACTATAGCACGTATTTGTTCTTGCATGGGAGAACAGAGATTGCAAAAATGTACATCCCTTCTCAAGACCAGGTTATTAGATTAGTAACAACGAGATTTCAAACTTTATTCTTTTACATCTCATCTAGATGCTTCATTTTTACAGACAATTACTGATTCCATTGTTGAGGCTCACTTAGGGGTCAAATGGTGTCATAATGTATCTCCTCAAACTTTTTAAACACAGGGCCAGGTCACAGTCCCTCAAACTGCTGGAGAGCCGGATTATAATTTGAAAAAAAAAATGAATGAATTCCTATGCACATTGCACATATCTTATTTGCAGTGCAAAAAACACTTAAAACAATAATTAAAATGAAGAACAATATAACAAATATAATCTTATTAGTATTTCAATGGGAAGTGTGGGCCTGCTTTTGGCTGATGGGATAGGGTTGTTGTTGTTGTTGTTGTGTGCTTTCAAGTCGTTTCAGACTTAGGTTGACCCTGAGCGAGGTCTGGGCAAATGACCTTGGAGGGCCCTATCCGGCCCTCGGGCCTTAGTTTGAGAACCGCTGCACTATGACCTACAACTGAGATGTAGTTAAGAATTGTTGTTGTGTGCTTTCTGACTTACGGCAATCTAAGGTGAACCTATCATAAGGTTTTCTTGGCAAGATTTGTTTTGGGGGAAGGGGTTTGCTTTCCTTTGAAGCTGGGGGATTGTGATTTGTCAAAGATCATCAAATGGTCACAGTCTGACACTCAAACCACTACGCCATACTCGCTGTCTTAAACTGAGAGCATTTAATAGGACTATGCAAAGTACACTGTTTCCTATACATGTTTTTTTACTCAGAAAAGTTCAGTAATTTCCTGTGAGAAATCAGAAGGACAAAGAGTATTGCTGCATTCTTCCATGCATTACAACGGTTGAGCAAACCACCATCGTCCTTAAGTCTTTCACTTATCCTTGACATGAGAATAAGTGAAATTATTTCCATAACAGTGGAAAAAACTTAATTTATTTATTTACCATATTTATATACCGCCTTTCTCAGCCTGAAGGTGACTCTAGGCACTTTACAATCGGCGTAATCCAATGCCCCCAACAACATAAAATATAATTAAAAACATTAACACATAATATAAACCATATAAAAACAATAAGAACAATAAAAACAATAAAGCACAAGTCCTCAGCATCTCATTACTAAAATCATTTTCCAGTTACATTGTCCAATTGTTCTGTGGGTCTAAATTAACCTGTTACACTGTATTTGCAAATGCTTGCTCAAAAAGCTAGTTTTTAAATCTTTTTCAAAATGTTAGAAGGGATGGGGGCCGATCTAATATCCCTAGGAAGGACGTTCCATAGCTGAGAAGGCCCTGTCGTTCCCACCAATCACATCGGCAAAGGAGGTGGGACCTAGAGCAGGGCCTCCCCAGACGATCTTAGAGACCTAGATGGTTCATAGGGAGAGATACATTCAGACAGGTAAGCTGGGCCGGAACAGTTTAGGGCTTTGCCTATGCCTATTTGTCAATGCAGCACTAAATGATGTTTTTTCTTTATTTTTCCATTGTTGCTGTTGTCGTTGTGTGCCTTCAAACCATTTCCAGTTTATGACTACCTTAAGGCAAAGCTGTCATGTAATTTTCTAAACAAGGTTGTCTTCTCTTGTAACCTGGTTATTGGATTGAAAAGAGGCATATCAGGTCACTAGCAAGAGTGCCCAATACACATTGGTGCTGATTTGCATTGGAACAAACATGATGCCCAAATGTGATGTCCTGTTGTGCACCAGTGCCATTGGGCATCAATGCTTATAAGTAACTTGGTTGGCTCTGCTGCATAGTAACACAATAGAAGCCCTCTTCTGTTGACATCAGACACCCTGTTGACATCAGACAGGCGCCCTCCCTTATGTCTTTCCGTAAGAGCCTAAAAACATGGCTATTTGAGAAAGCATTTAACTAAGTGCTACAATAATTTGGTAAGGACGACTGGAACGGAATATGGATTATGAGATTGGTTACGATTCTACTTGAGACGGAGCGGATTTTTTAGTGTAACTATATAACTGTTGTATTATGAATATGTTGTTATTTTGTTATTGTCTTTTGTAAATTGCCTTTTATATGTTGTACACCGCCGTGAGTCGCCCTAAAGGGCTGAGAACGGCGGTCAACAAATGCAGCTAATAAATAAATAAAATAAAATAAATAAATTCTGGATGCAGATGTTATTTAACTGCTTACCTGTACACTGCAGGCATAGATCTAAATGGAAACACAATGCTCCAACAGGCTTATGGCCAATTTTTTACTTTTCTAAGGAAATCTACATGCTATGATTACATGCTTTGTGTTTTTTGTGACTCACAGGTTTCTTCTGAATGCCCCAAACCGAAAAACATTTTGGCCTCAAATGCTAGTGCTTAACACCTAGAGCTGATAAAACAACAATTCTGAATGGCAAAGGATGCAGTTTCCTTGTTTTTTCCCAATCCTCCAGAAGATCTTTTTGCAAAACTGGAGGTCAATTTACAAACACATCCCATTTACAGAATGGAAAGAAGTCTTATGTGTGTGACTGTATGTGCCTCTAAATCATCTATTGATGTGTGGGGACCCCATGAGTTTTATAGGGTTTTATTAGGAAAGGAATATTCAGAGGTGGTTGTGCTAATCTTTCTTCTAGTGCAGCTCATAAATCCATACATATACATATACAAATATCCCTATGCTTACCTAACCAAGCTCAACCATATTTACATTTTAATGCTAAAGTAGAACCTACCACATTAACTGATTGCCATATGGTGCCTGATGACATTTGATTTTATAATTCTTTGAACTCAATGGAAATGTTGCTGAGAATATTTAAATCCGGGGTCTTCCTTGAATCTTCCAGAAATTTTGAACTTCCTTTTCCAAATGCCCAATCATTATGGCTAGTGATATTGGTTTATGGAAACTAATTGAAAGCATCTGGAAATATATATATATAATTGCCATCCTGATGTATAGCCTTTGTTGTTCATTCGTTCAGTCATCTCCGACTCTTCGTGACCTCATGGTCGTGACCACGCCAGAGCTCCCTGTCGGCCGTCACCACCCCCAGCTCCTTCAAGGATGTATAGCCTACGTTTGGACAAGAAGGACAAGGAATATGAATGATTAATATTAAATAAGTTTTTGTTCTTTTTTGTTTGCTGACAACAGGATAATATATGTGAACTTAATAATTTAGTTAATTGGGGAGAAAAGGGGAATGCATGATCTCTCTATTTCTGATGCCTTACTAAATCCAGGAGTGTTTTTATTGTGAGCCCTTAACACATATGGAAGATGCCCAGCACACCTACAATAAGGTAGTACTAACTACTACTTCATTTTCTGTATGTGTAATTTAATTATAGCACAGTTGTCCCTACCATTTCAGGGCGATCACGATGTTCTTAGAGCCAAGGGCACAAGTTATTTTGTTTGGTGTGAGGACAATTATACTGCAGTCAGTCACACTGGATAGCTTTCCCTGTAACTCCCTGCTTGAAGTGCTAATCATTGCTGCATGGCATTTGAGCTAGGTGTGGTTGGATGTGCCCTATAGGGCGAGCCTTTGGTCCTGATGCTAGAAGGACTGGAAATTCAGCAGGTGCTGCTTCAGTGGCTTCCCGCCACACCAGAGTTGTGTAAAAAGGAAAGAGGGTGTGGGTGGCTTGGGCTATGGGATAGGATCAAGTGGATAGGGAAGTAGAAAGGGTGGATAAACTGTGAGTGTGAATCCAGGTCAACAGTGAGGTGGTGGAGAAATTCTGTGACAGACTCCAAAGTGGATTGGAAATTAAAGGTGATATGAAAGAGGAAGGTGCTCTACTAAAAGAGAGACAAGATATTGCAGTCAGAGATGATAATAGAAAAGATGGTTTATTTATTTATCATGTCAGGGGCAACCAGATCATTGTATTACATTTCTAACAGAACAAAACAAACAGACAAAACACAAAGTTAGCACGCTTGGCAGTTGATTAAATGTCCTTTGACCAGTATCTGGCCACTTGGAGTGCCTCTGGTGTTGCCACAAGAAGGTCCTCCATTGTGCATGTAGCAGGGCTTAGGTTGCATTGCAGCAGGTGGTCTGTGGTTTACTCTTCTCCACACTCGCATGTCGTGGATTCCACTTTGTAGCCCCAGAAAAGATGGTGAATAAAGACCCTAGGTCTTCATTGGCTATTTGCATGCCTTTCCCCATGTAGGCTATGGGAGACATAGGTTGCTGATCTACTAATTCCATTCTGGGAATATGACTCATTTAAGTTCATGTCCTGATCTGTATTTGCTTCATCTCTCAAACAGCAGTCAATCATATTCTCTTGCAGATCAGATCATGTATCCTAGAGCATAGCATAAAGGTTCTGCTAGAAGAACTACACTACAGCTCCCATTCAGTCCTCAAACACCCACCATTTAGATCAGGCCTACACAACGTACTGCCACATGCATCCCACACAAGTCATTGTTGCAACCCGCCAAGTTTTCATCCTCTGCTTTCCTAGCTCCCACTGTTTTCCTTTGTTCCTTTGCTACTTCTCCCTTGTTTTCCTTCACTCCTGCCACCACCATCTCTCCATCAGTCCCTAGGGAGGGAGGGAGAACAAAAGAAGGAAGGGGGTAGTAAAAAGAGAGGAGAGGAGGAAAGAAAGAAAAAGGATAGAAAAGGAGGTAGGAAACAGAGAGTGGAAGAATTCAAAATTTAGAAAACATGGTGTAATGGTTTGAACCTTGGACTCACTGGGTGACTTTGGGCAAGTCACATTCTCTCAGCCTCAGATGAAGACAAAGGCAAATCCCCTTTGAATAAATCTTTTAAAAATATTTTATTATTTTATCATAATTCAATACATTTGTTATGCATCATTTGTTTTACAGCAGACACATAATATTCAATACAATGTACTGTACATTAACTTTTGGCATTTGATGTTATTTTTATGCTTATACATATTTTCTATCCCTCCTCACCATGTTCCCCCCCCCCCCCCCCCCGAGCAACTGCTTTTATATATAATCTGTCCAAAATTTCATTTCCTATCTTTGAATAAATCTTGGTCGGTTCACTCTAAGTCTGAAACAACTTGAAGGCACACAAAAACAAGAAGAACACAATAACAATTAATCATTAATTAAACTTTAATCATTAATTATACCTTACCTGGAAACTAAGGTGCTAAAAACCTATTTGAGGCTTCAAGAGACTTAGCCTGTTTACTTTCAGTCCCTTATTACTCACCAGTTATGCAGGCCTGGTTTAGATACAGCCACCATTTCACAGTCATTCAGTAACTGGTGTAAGGGGTGCCAAAAAGTATCTGACCCCAGAAGTGTCTGGATGTTATCATCTTTCTGCATCTTGCTGTGGAGACACTTCACTGGTCATCCCCACAATCTGCTACAACCAAAAGAAGACACACAGAAGTGTAAGATGGACTTAAGCATATGTCACTAACAAGACGTCAACGATTGCCTTCACAAATGTATTCAGTCTGTTATTCAGTTTGTTAATTGCCCCGCCATCTTCACCTCTTTGATATTCATGCATTCAGTGAAACCTCTATAGTGTAGAATCAGAATTTATTCCTGAATCCCTTTTGTGTAGCATTTCTGCCTGTGTGATACACTGACTATGTATGTATAGCTGCATAGACCCTCCTTTGCAGTTATCACAACCAACAGACTGATCTTAGGGAGATAGGGTGTGCCATGGAGTCAAAAGGCATAGAGACAACATTTGAAGTCATTTCAAAAGCTTTAGGTTTATTTATCAATGCTCACATAATTATCGCTGCTATGTGACTCCACCTGTAGTTATTGCAATAAGTGCACAAAATGTCCATTGCAATTTCCTTTGGAGTCAACTAGTGACTGTGGTTGGGAGGTTGCATCTCCATCAGGTTAAATGCACATCAATTAAACCATAAACAACAAAGTTGGTACACACCTGTATTAACATCAGTGATGCACCAAAATATCACCTTTGTTTGGATGCAGGCATACATGCTATTAGGAACATCTACACCGAGGATCCTGGACACGTGTCCCCAACAGATTTATTTATTTATTTATTTATTTATTACGGGTACTTTTACCCCACCCTTCTCAACCCCCGAGGTTGCAAAGCAGGGCGGCTTACAAAAAAGGCACGATTCGATGCCTATACAAATTACACATAATGTACAAAACACCATAGTTAAAACAATTATCACAATTAAAACAATCAAAACATCAATATACAACACATCATATAAACAATTCACATGCTCAGCGTAAGTCTTTCAGAGTTCCGATTTCCATTCCATTAGTCATTTCCTGGCCATTGTTAAAGTCCTTTCTTTATCTGCTCGATTGTCCAAATGCCTGGTCCCAAATCCAAGTTTTCAGTTTTTTCCTGAAGGAAAGGAGTGATGTCGCTGATCAGATTTCCCCGGGGAGCGAATTCCACAGGTGGGGGGCCGCCACGGAGAAGGCCCTTCTCCTCGTCCCCGCCAACCTCAATTGTGATAGAGGCGGAGTCGAGAGCAGGGCCTCCCCAGAAGATCTTAGACTCTGGGATGGGACGTAGAGGGAGATCCGTTCGGACAGATACACTGGGCCAGAGCCGTATAGGGTTTTGTAGGTCAAAACCAGCATTTTGAATTGTGCTCGAAACTGGATCGGCAGCCAGTGGAGCTGACACAACAGGGGGGTGGTATGCTCCCTGTATGACGCTCTGGTGAGCAGTCTGGCTGCCTCCCGCTGGACTAGTTGGAGTTTCCGAACAGTCTTCAAAGGCAACCCCACGTAGAGTGAGTTGCAGTAATCTAATCGGGATGTAACAAGAGCGTGGACCACCTTGGCCAGATCCGACTTCCCAAGGTACGGGCGCAGCTGGCGCACAAGTTTTAATTGTGCAAAAGCTCTCCCGGCCACCGCTGAGACCTGGGAATCCAGGCTCAGATGGGTTCTAGATGCAAATCTTCCCTTTATACTTTACTCACTCGACAAGTGTCTAAAAATATGCTCCAATGTAGTGCCAGATAAACAAATTTACAGAGTCTGTTGAAGGCCATTTGCAATGTTGAGCTGTCTCACCCTGTCTTAAAAAGACAGATGGCCCAGAGCAGAAATGGCCCAAACTGGATTTTATAATACTGGGACTGAACATGAGAAATATAAATTCTATGTGATAGTATTTCTCAATCAAAGTCCATCTGTCTTCTTTACCAAAGAACTTGGGCTTCCCCATGATAGAAAAAGGAGCTCCATTTTCACAGAAATACATTGATATGTTTCTCACTGTTGGGAAAGGTTTAAGGACATAAATAGTTACAGAACAGCTGTAGAGCAAACACAACAATAATGGAAGCTCTAATAAGAGAAAACTAATACTTCTGAGTAGGCCTGGGTAACAACGGAAAAATTTGTTTCTAAAATCGATTCATTTTTTGGGTTTTTTTGCGTTTCGTTATTTAAAATAATTACAAAATTTTCCATTTTAAAAGTTTGATATTTACGAAATTTCGTTAATATTAACGAATCAATTCGTTAAAATGGCGGACGCGGTTGCGCGACGTGAAAATAATAGTTTTAAATAATAGTTTTAACCTCGGAGAAGGAAAGAGGGGGAAAAGAGAGAGAGAGGAGGGGTGAAACAAACCACTTTCTGCCTTTGTGCATGTAAGGCACAGTGAAAGCAGTACTGAAAGATGGCCATCCATTCTTAATAATAATAATAAACATAATAAATATAATAGTTTTAACCTGGAGAAGGAAAGAGGGGGAAAGAGAGAGAGAGGAGGGGTGAGATCTCTATTCTGGTTTGACAATGCTTCTCAATAATAATAATAATAATAATAATAATAATAATAACAACAAACCACTTTCTGCCTTCTTGCATGTAAGGCACAGTGAAAGCAGTACTGAAAGATGGCCATCCATTCTTAATAATAATAATAATAATAATAATAATAATAATAATAATAAATATAATAGTTTTAACCTGGAGAAGGAAAGAGGTTAGGCAGGCAACAGGTCTCTGAGTGCTGCACTGCTGTGTCTCTTTGCCCAATGCACGCAGGCCAGAGTGAGGAACGAGGTGAGGTGATGACAGGAGGAGAGGAGAATTTGATCCACTTAAGCAGAGGCCAGGGACCCGGAAGTGGGGTAAATGCCGACCGCTTGCAACCAGGGAGAGGGGAGGGAAACAACTATAAAACTTGCACCAGACATACGGAAATAATAACGAAACAATTACAAAACAATTACGAAATAGATTTAAAAATTCGTTTCGTTTTTTAGTTGCACCTGAATGGTTTGTTATCACTTCGTTTACCCAAAAAATAACGAATTATTAACGAATTATGAAATTAACGAACGAAACCGCCCAGCCCTACCACTCCAAAATGTACAAGCACACCTTCACAAAAAAATTTTAGTGGTGCAGTAACCAAGAGATATAAAGAATATTAAAAATTGTGTCCCAATGATGGCATGTATACCACACTGATTGAAAACAATAGTTGGAGGAGATCCTATATGACAAGCTCTCAAAAGGAGAGGTGAACTGCCTATGATCTCTCAGAAATTGACTGCAGCTCCCATCTTTACTAGCCTAGGTGACTAGAAATAGGAATAGGAATCCAGCAATAGCCAGAGCACCACAAGTTCATTCATCCTGAATTTTTTAATAGAGGGGTGTCAGGGAAGTTGGAGGTCTCTTGTAGTTCTAGGAAGACAACAAAAGTGAGACTCAGCATATGACCTATGGAATGAACATTACCTGTCTCTGTATAAAAAAATCAAGGTTGCCTGTAGCAACCTATTGAGTGCATTTCCATAGCATAACATGCAAAAAGGAAATTCTAAAGTATGTATAACATTTCTCTTTGCTACAGAGTAGTTGCTCTGTTTTCAATTTGCACATCATACTGTAGTGCTTTTAGCTAAGACCAGAGTTAAAGAGTCCATGCCCAGTCAAGGATGGAAGTACATAGTCACCACTCCAAAATGTACAAGCACACCTTCACAAAAAAACACAGTACTGAAGAGGATGATGACATGTGTATGCAGATGATTCCTGGATTAACTTAAGTGTCCAGTTCTGAAAAGACAAAGATGCAAAGCTGGGTATCCAGAGGCTTGGTTGTCTTTTCAAAAGGCTAATTTATTCATCTTTAATTAATTCACCTTCTCTTCTGTGGGAACCATAAACCTCTGGGCATACCTGGCCAAAAAAAAAAGTATAAAACACAACTCTGATGATAGAGGAGTTATCTGTCTTTCATAGATAGATAGATAGATAGATAGATAGATAGATAGATAGATAGATAGATAGATAGATAATCAGGTCTGCAAGATCACTGGATGGATATTTCTTGATTGCTCAGCAATCTCTATTCCCCAGTGTGTATGTTAGTAATAAAGGGCACAGAGAGAATGGATGCCTTCACAGTACATTTGATTTTAACTTTATATAGTTAGGAATTAATATAATACAATTAATATGAGTTATAAAAGAGTTTAATTTGATAGAGTTTGGGGTAAAATGCTTAAATTGATTTGGGAGGGGGGGTGTGGTGACTCAACAACAATACCATATAATTTGTACATCTCTTGAAGTGTTCTGAACGTACATCATGGAGTCAACATTTTGTACTGTGATAATATTTCAATTATAATAATTGTAACAGGAATTTTCACCCAAAATGTGATCAATAGAATAAAAACAATGTTTATCCATTTATTTATTCACTCATTTATTTCCCATTACTCTAAGCCTGTTTGCAGTCTCAGGTTAGAATTGACCATAATAAATAGTATCTCTAGTATGGTGGTGAGAAAAAATGAGATGCTTATGCGTTTGCTAAAATAAAATGAGCCATTTTAAATGTGAGTTAGGCAATGAGGAATATGACAGCTTAGGCCTGGCAATTTCTGATTCACTAAGATTAATGTGGATCACAAACTATATATGATGGTCACATATCAGGAACTTAGTAAAACTGTTTCTGCTGTTGGCTTTGGAACTGGTTTTGCTGCCACTGGGGACAGAAGAGATGGTCAAGCATCTAAAGGGGGGCTGTATTCCTTGGACCATACACTGTGCAAGACTTATTAGAATATGGAAACGTTACTTATTTGGACTTTTACTCTGACAGTTGTAAAGTTTGGGAAATGTATATTTGCACTGCAATTCTGGAAGTCCAAAAGTAAAATTTCAAAGCACTGTCTTTGCAACTAATTGACTATTTCACAAAGAAAAATATTAATCAGATATTGTTTCAGTGAACTCCTTATCCTTTAAAAAGATCTTCCTGGTTTGGTGCTGAAGCCAGTTTACAAGGGTGTGTTTGAAAGAGGTTAGCACAATGCAAGGCATCTGACCTCAGGTCAGGAACTGTACGCCAAAGAGTATGACTTGAGGCATTTACCTTGAGATTCTTCAGCAGCCTAGGAGGTTACGCCCTGTTGAAACAGACCCAGCTAATCTGGTTCATCAGGTCAAAAGAAATGGTGTATTCAACCCCACCCAAGGTCCCACCTTAAAGAAGGAAAAAAGCATGTAGCGCACTTCTGAACAGGCTGTGGCAGCAACTCCTGGTGTCAGTTTCAGCTGTCACATTTTAATAAGCTGCACATAAAACTGAGCAGACAATGCAGAGGGAGAAAGGAGGCATGGGAAACTATTTTTCTTAGTTCTCTTTTTGGCAAACAACTGGCTTCTTCTCCCCCAACTGCAACTTCAGTTGGATCCAGCCCACAGGGGACATTATTCAGAACTCTGAAAGGCTACTTTCTAAGGCCTTATCACACTTGAGCATTTATCCACTTTAATCCACTTTAAATGCTGTGACTGCCTCCTGCAAAATTCTGGGCTTTATAGTTTAGGGAGGCCCAGGGCATCTCTGGATGAGCACTTTAAAGGCACATCTCTCAACTTCAAAGTCGACAGGATGCAGTGACAGCATTTAAAGTGGATTAAAGTGGATAAATGATCAAGTGTGATAAGGCCCTTCTCCTAGAATCCCTTATCCAGTATGGTTACCATATATTCTGGTGTATAAGACTACTTTTTAACCCAAGAAAATATTCTCAAAAGTCAGTGATTCGTCTTATATGCGGAATTGTCTTATACGCGGGAGTAGTGCTATACATGGGAGTAGTCTTATACACAGGAGTAGTCTTATACATGGGAGTAGTCTTATACACGGGAGTCGTCTTATAGAGCGGGTGCTGAAACTTCCAATTGGATTGGAGAATCTGTGGTTGCTGCATATTGTGAGGGAGCTCAAAAATGGCAATGGCCGTGTCCCTGCCGTATGCAGCGACTGTATGAAAGCATTAAGGGCAACGCTCTCAAGTACGGTAGAAGAAAATCCATTCATCAGGATTCGTGGACTTAATGCAATCCCGATGGTGAGGTGAAGGGGCGCCTCACTGGGAAGGTGTAAGTGAAGGGCAGAGCAAACTGCAGGCTTCCGGGGCACCCGGGGTATGGAAAAAAGAGATAGAGTGGCTCTGAGCCCAGACAAACACACCTCTTTTACCTGTCTGGCCCGCCCTTATATCCTATTACCATACCTCCTCCTCTGCCTCTCCGATCTCGCTCCTGAAGACTGCAGTGAATTGGTGCAGGTGTGCATGTGCGAGATCTGAGAGGCAGAGAAGGAGGTACAGTAATAGGAAAATTACCATATTGAAATCAAATCTGATGCTTTAAAAAAATTTGTGTGCGTTGGAAGAGGGGCAGTCTTATACGGTGAATATATCCCAAACTCTATATTTTTATTGGAAAAGTTGGGGTCGTCTTATACACCCAGTCGTCTTATATGCCGGAATATACGGTACTTTCTATTATCATTGCACAAATTCTTAGTCCCATTTCTCCCCAAATTCTGTTATCCTTTTAATCCAGTCAAAATTGATGGGGAATCCAATGAAGTCAGAACTAATTTGTCCCACTGATTTTAATTATTTTATTTATTTATCGTGTCAGGAGTGAACCAAACAGTTGTATTGTATTTTTTTAAAAAACACACAAAGTTTGAAAACTTGAGATCCTATTAAACGGCCCTTGACCAGTAGCTGGCCATGTGGAGTGCCTCTGGTGTTTCCATAAGGAGGTCCCCCATTGTGCATGTGGCAGGGCTCAAACTGCATTGTAGTAGGTGGTCTGTGGTTTGCTCTTTTCCACACTCACATGTTGTTTTTAAAAATCTTACACTTTGCATGCTTTAAAGAAGGGGTAAGCAGCACAGTGGGAGGGAGGACTTGCCCTACACAATCAGAAGTGTGATCTTGCACTGACAAGGCATCACAATTATGTGGTGCCAGTGGTGGTGTGAGGAAGAGGGCGATGATACCAATAAGTAGCCACTATCCAAATGTGAGGGAATGCCATGTGATAGCAGCTTCGTGTCAGAAAATTCTTAGAAATTCCTACTTTTGAAAGAATACCTTGCTACTTCTATCCTGACACATTTCAGATATGTAAACTAAAGCTTCATTGCTGGGTAATCCCAGCAGTATGACCTGCTTTCTACATGCTCCTACTCAATTCAGCCACGATTACTGCATCTGTTCCCAATTGTTAGAACACGTATATTCACACAACACAATTGTTAGAACACGTATATTCATGTACAAGTTGCTTGTAAATGCATATTGTTAGGCAACATATATGCATGTACAAGTACAGACCAGGCCAGGAATTTATTCATAAGCTGAATGCACTATAGTTTGTTTTTTCATGTCAGGAGTAACTTGAGAAACTGCAAGTCACTTCTGGTGTGAGAGAATTGGCTATCTGCAAGCATGTTGCCCATGGGATGCCCAGATGTTTTATCACCCTGTGGAAGGCTTCTCCCATGTCTCTCATGCACTACAGTTCAGGGGTGAAATTATAATATAAATTCCTTAAAACAGGTCTCTATAAAAATAAGGATCTGTTTAAATAATACCCTATGAGTATGATAACTCTTATTTTGCCTTACGACACAGGTAGGGAATAGATAGTATAGAACCAAAGGAAGTTTCTGCACACAGCTTGTTTTCTACTTAAGGCCGTGATGGTGAACCTATGACATGCGTGTCAGCACTGACACACATGGATATTTTTGATGACACGCGGCCACATGCGGCCGCATACAGAGAAGTACACCTTATAAGAGCCAATCTAATTCCATCCTTAAATTTGTAAAAGGCTTTACAAATTTAACATCTGCACGTTTGAGCATCAAAATCAAAATAAAACATGAAGTAGAAAAGTCCCAACAATTCAAAACACTTCCTCCTTGCTCTTGGAGAAGAAGAGAACTTTTTTTTAAAAAAGGAAAGCATAAGTCAGCATGGAATATACGTTTTTCTTATTTAAACTATAAATATTGCAAAATTATGTGGGTTTTTTTCTCTCAAAGTTGACACCCCACCCAAAGTATGCTCAGGTTTTTGGCAAATTTTGACACACCAAGCTCAAAAGGTTGCCCATCACTGACTTAAGGCAATGGCATACCCTACAACTGTTCTGGTTTTGCAAAGACACTCCAGTTTATCCTCTGCTCTCCCACTTTTTCAGCTGTATTTTAAATCTTAAACTTTCTTTCTCTTCCCACCTCCTCTTTTTTCCTCAGCTTATTTTGACTGCAAATGAAGTTTAAAATTAAAAAAAAATGTACTCAACTCAGAGGACAGGAGAAAACAAAGGAAGGAGTGGAATCTTGACTTTCCCAATAGGCTCTCTGCCAAAAGCAAACTGGTGTAGCCTCTGCCAGCCTTTGTGTTCTTCCTCATTAATCAATTCTCATTTTGCATGGCCACTTGTGCCTCACTTCTGTTTGGGACATGTTAAAAGGAAGGCAGTGGCAGTACAGCTTTTCATTCCAAAATCCAAAGTCCAGCTATATCCAACTGCAAAATTAAATTTACAATTTATGTAGGCACCTTTCTGGAGAGAGAAATTAACTGTCAAGATGGAGATAACAGTCTTTTAAAGAAATCATACAGGAAATAACTGAACAGAAGCTTCCCCTGTGAACATGATATCAGGGTCTGCCAAGCTCTCCTGAAAGGGAGTAAAATATGGTATTGCTCATAATTATTGTAGACATAGCTGTAACCAGGCCCGTAGCCAGGATTTTGTTTCGGGGGGAGCTGAGTTTGATTTGGGGGGGGGGGGGGCTGAGTCTGAGTGAAAGAGGGTCTACCCTAGCAAACTTTTTGTATCGTTACCCCCAATACCCCCATGCATATGGGATATATTGAGCATGGTGATCAGATCATGATATGAATAAATATAACAGTTTAAATAATGTACCAGTAAGGCCTTCTCACAGACCACCCTGAGAATTTCGGGGGGGGGATGAAGCCCCCCAAGCCCCCCAAGGCCCCCCCCCCCCCCGGCTACATGCCTAGCTGTAACTAAGTACGTATGATGATCTTTACCATTTACTTACAACAACAGCAGCCACAACAACAACAGCAGCAGCAACAACAACAACAACAACAACAACATTGGTAGTGCAATGCTGGGGAAAGCATATCCCATCCTTTTAACAACTAATGACAATTTATGGAAAATTGCTATGTCTCAATTGAAATGTTATATGGTTTAGACACCTATGTTAAGGAGCTGTTGAGTCTTTCAACCTTCTCCTACGCCTACACAAGGAGAAACAATCTAAGGCAAAGATCCTACATTGAGCTGGTAGAGAAGTTTGGATCCTCTCCAAGGAGAAAGGTGAGACATTAATAAGTAAGTTAAACATTCCATCTGTTTTGTTCCAGGTCTTTAAATGTGGATGAATAGTGCCCTAACTCCTTTTAAAAATATATATAGTGTTGAACAAATATATCAAATGTATGATTATAGTACAGTACTAGATTGTCCAGTAAATTATTTGCATAATAGGTAGGAGTTTGTTGGCATTTCTGAACTCGTCATTAGTTTTTCTCAGTGAGATTTCTTCAGAGGTGCCTTGTTTTATCTTCCTCTGAGTCTGAGAGAGCATGACTTACCCAAGCAGTAGGTTTCCATGGTAGAGCACGAATGCAAACTCTGCTCTCCAGAGTTATATACCAGTTCTCAAACCACTATATTATGCTGTCTCACAATGGATAGGAGGAATTTAAAACTATTTTATTTCATTGGTTTAGATGCGTCCTCAATTTCACTCCTAAATATTACAAAATTATTAATTTGAGAATGAGAACTTTCATCTTTGGTGCTAGTCTCCATGCTAAGTTTATTTAGTTCTGTGACATTTAATTATTTAGACTGGTTTTTATCTCACAGCTGCCATGTGGCACATCCATGCTCACATATGAAACAATATGAATAGATCCCCATTGTTGAGTCTCTTTAAAGCCATCAATTAGTTGTAATTCAATCCATCATATCCACAACTCACATATTGGTAAGGAGGTTTGGTTAAAGCAGGCCTCATGCCTGGGGACAGAGAAGTTCAGTTGTTGTGGAAGAAGTTGAAATTGGAGACACCTGACTTCCCAAGACTCTGCGGGTATTCTTGGCATGAGCATAAAGTTTCTTGCCCTATGGCCCACAGCCTGGGGTGCAGTGGAGACCTGATTTCCTTGCTAAATCCAGATGAAATGGACAGTAAAGTAAAATAAGCTATTATATAGTAGTATATTTGTTTTCTAAGAAAAGGAGTACATGTTGAATAGAATTCTATGAAACTAGCTTTGGCCAAGTAAGTTGAGTGGTGAAGTCTCCTTCTTGGGATGTTATTAAGCAGAGACTCAATGATCATGTGTCAGGAGTGCTTTGATTGTGTATTCTGCAAGGCAGGAGTTTGGACTGGGTGGCCTTTTTTGTCTCTTTCACAATGCACACAGGCTAATGCACTTAAACCTGGGGTAAGTCACTTAATTGGGCTTGATGGGTCAGAGTTTTATATTGTTTAGGTCATTTCTAAAGTGAAAAATGGGTAAGTGATTGTAAGAATCAGTTCCAATCATTGTGTGGTCAGAAACAATCAAGCCACCTGTGGGAGTGGGAGTTGAAGTACTACTAATAGAGACTAAGTACATTGTGTTACTCAAGGATGGAAAGGTTGAAGATTGGAGGGAGAGTTTGGAGCCCAAGGTTGGAGCTGGAGTTGCCGGAGGTGTATTATCATTACAACATCTGAAGAGCAAGACTGTGGCATCTTATCCGGAGATAAGGACTTTGTGTTTACAAACCATTGTGTGGAAGCAGCTGGATATTCCAAGGACTCTGCTTTATTTGTAAATACCTTCATATAAATCTTTCATTGCTAAAAGGCAGTTTGTTTTTGTTGGGTTTTTCCTCCTTGGATGAAGGGCGCAACTTCTGCAGAAAAGGTTGAATGTTTGGTACCCCAGTTTGATAGCTGCGACATGATGCAGGCTTTAAAAACACTGTCAAAAGTCCAATTCCTGCAGCAAGATCTGGACCGTTCCTGGTGCTGGAGCAGTAGGGACAGTCATCCCAGATCCAGAACTCATGTCCTCACAGCCATCCCACACTATCCAAGCTCGGGCAGCCCAGGAAGATGGAATGGTACTTCCATCCTTCTCCACAGAAACCCCAAAATGACAGAAACTCCCTTCATTTACTATCATCATCAGGAATCAAAGAAGCTTCAGAGGGGTGAATGGGCTATAGGTGATCTGTATAATATGGAAATGACCCAGGCAATTAATACAATTGCTCCCAAGGATCATTTACTTAGGTACAAGGTATGTGCTCCTTAGTTTTCTGAACAGCTGAGAGAAATGAAATGCTTGGATAGATGACTAGAGCAATGTTGGGGCAAGATTCAATGTGAATCAGGCTCACTTTAGAACCTACTTTGCAGCAGTAAGGAAAGCAAAGAAACCTTCGTTGAAAAAAACCTTCATTGTCCCCTATCTCCCCTAATCTCCCTTTTTGAAGTAAGGTCCTTGAGTGATGAGTGGCAATACAATTCCAGGCTTCCTAGAATGAAAGATTTCTAAAATAATCAATTCTAAGATGAGACTATGGGCCCTTCCACACAGCCATATAACCCAGACTATCAAGGCAGAAAATCCCACAATATCTGCTTTGAAGTGGCTTATCTGAAGCCACACTGCCTTATATCCCAGTTCAAAACAGATAATGTGGGATTTTATTCAGCTGTGTGGCAGGGGCCTATATCATTCCACTCTTGCAAGAACTGCTTAGCTTCCAAAATTCTACAGTGGTCCACAACCTTTTTTTGACCAGGGACCACTTGACCAGGAACTACTTGACCAGAGGCCACTTGAGAGAGCCTTCTCTGCTGTGCCCCCCCCCCCCCGACTTTGGAACTCATTAGCAGGTAAGATTAGGCAAGCCCCCACCCTAGCAGCTTTTAAGAAAGAGCTAAAAACTTGGCTTTTTTGATATGACTTTGGAGAGTGACCATCCAACCCATTTTTGTTAGTTTCCATCTACAGTTTCTTCAAATGATGCACTTTCCCCCTACCCCACTGCTCCCCCTTCTCGATCACCTCCTTTACAAATATACTTTTTCTACTTCCTATTTTACCCAGGGTTTTTATGTTTTTAATATTTTATCTTGCACATTTGGCCCACCCTTTATGATTGATTTTATTATGTTATTTTGCATTGTCTATTTTATTTTGTTGCATTATGTATTTTGTTGTGTTTAATTTTCTATTGTTTTGCATATTATTTTGTTGTATTATTTTTGGGCTCGGCCTCATGTTAGCCACCCCGAGTCTCCATTGGGGAGATGGTGGCGGAGTAACGACTGTGAGAACCATTCAGCAGTGGAACTCTCTGCCCCGGAGTGTGGTGGAGGCTCCTTCTTTGGAAGCTTTTAAACAGAGGCTGGATGGCCATCTGTCAGGGGTGATTTGAATGCAATATTCCTGCTTCTTGGCAGGGGGTTGGACTGGATGGCCCATGAGGTCTCTTCCAACTCTTTGATTCTATGATTCTATTCTATGATTCTATAAATAAAGATTATTATTATTATTATTATTATTATTATTATTCCAAGCTCAATTTATGGTGCTGGTGTTATCTACAAAGCTATACATATCTTGGGGCCAGAATACCTGAAAGACCACCTCCTCCCATATGAGCTTGCCAGAAATTTGAGAATTTAAAAGGAGACTCTATTACACGTCCCAATGTTTTGTGAAGTTAGTTTGGAAAGTACACCAACCACTGCTGCGTCTATAGCTATGTCTTGACTATGAAACTCCCTACCCAAGAAAGTTAGGCTGACCCCATCTGTTAAGCTTTTGGCAGGCAGTCAAAGCAGGCAGCTGGAGAGACCCCTCAGGGTTCTTTCATAACTGTGTGTCTCAATGTATCCTGTCACTGGGAAGTGCTGCAAAAGTTATTTCCCAGCATCCCTTTTTGCAGCACTTTAGAACCACTTTGGTTGGGATTCTGTCAGACTGCAAAGGCAGATATGAGATTGTATGTCCAGGTTATGATCTCATAACTACAGAACCATAACCAGAAATTCTGCTCACATCTTACCTAGAAAAATTCCAGCAGCCATACATTATTCTGTTTCAGTTCCCCTTCACCAGGTTTGCCTTGGCTCCTAAGTAAATAAAATAAATTTCTTCATAGTTTATGAATTGGGTCCAGATTAAGTGTATATTATTGGCCTGGGTGGAGTTCTCTAATCCTGTCTTCCTAACAGAGGACCTTCTATAGACTTAATTCTATACAAAGGTATAACCTAAACCCAACCTAATACCAAGACTTCATTTAGATAAATCCACAGGGCTGAAAATACCATCTTTTGATTTAGGGGTACTCCTTGCAAAAATACCAGCTTTTTCATTTACGGTGTCCTCAATTACCTCAGTGATTTTATCATGTTGCCAGATTTAATTAACTACACAACTCTTTGATATAACCCCATTCATTACAGGCCTTTTCACATCTTTATTGGATGTGTAGGTGGTGGGTGTGGAGTGGATTTACACCTGCTCCCACTCCGGAATTCTTCAGATGTGTAAATGAACTTACACACACTGAAACGATATCTATGTTGGCTCTTTCCTTGTAATTGGGAACTCAAACAAAAGATATGGTCCTTGATTATTTGCACACTACCTACACATTCCCATTTGACCATGGGTAGATTCTTTTCAGATCTTTAGTCAAAGGCCTAGGAAATAGATGATACAATCATATTTCCTCCTACAAACATTTACTGAATACATGACAGTTGTACAAATGAGGGCCACCACAGGTTTGTTCAATTTATATATGAAGAAGCAAACACATGCACATTATCTTTCCAATGTTTGGTAGGGTTCTTAAAGGGCTTACAAGTTCATATGAGTATACATGCATATAGCCCTTCAGGGCTTGTTCATTCGTTCAGTCATCTCCGAGTCTTCGTGACCTCATGGACCAGTCCACGCCAGAGCTCCCTGTCGGCCGTCACCACCCCCAGCTCCTTCAAGGTCAGTCCAGTCACTTCAAGGATGCCATACATCCATCTTGCCCTTGGTCGGCCCCTCTTCCTTTTGCCTTCCACTTTCCCCAGCATAATTGTCTTCTCTAGGCTTTGCTGTCTCCTCATGATGTGGCCAAAGTACTTCAACTTTGTCTCTAGTATCCTTCCCTCCAGTGAGCAGTCGGGCTTTATTTCCTGGAGGATGGACTGGTTGGATCTTCTCGCAGTCCAAGGCACTCTCAGAACTTTCCTCCAACACCACAGCTCAAAAGCATCGATCTTCCTTCGCTCAGCCTTCCCTAAGGTCCAGCTCTCACATCCGTAGGTTACTACAGGGAATACCATGGCTTTGACTAGGTGGATCTTTGTTGCCAGTCTGATGTCACAGTATTGAAATGAGACACACTTCCATGTGCATGAAGTTATGTCCCTACAATGTCATGCCTCATCCAATATTATGGCTAGTGTCTAATATAAGACAGAGAGAAAGTAGAAGCTCAGAGGGAAGAGGAATGTGATGAATCCAGAGCAAGAGTAAATAATAATATTGAATTGAAACGAATCAGCAGACCGGGTTCAAAGGTTGCTTTCCTTCAATAGAAGGAATCTTCCTCTGGTGAAGGAAAGGAAACATTTGATTCCAATACAAATCTAAGTGTTTGGAGGGGAGAAATTTCTACCCAATCTGATTGAGTTTCTAAGTGAAAGCCCAACTGCACAGTATTCCACATTGCTCTGTACTACCATTTTCTCCAAAATGAGTAGTCACAGGGATGGGGCTAAAGTCATGTCCTGCTTTATCGGAACCAAAATGAAAAGCAGAATCCAGGAAGAAAATCCAAACATCCCGTTGTCATTGGTCTCAAATTCAAAGCCTGTTTTCAAATGGCATCTAATCATGGCAAATGTCTTAAACTGCTTAAACTTGTCTACCTCTTACAGTTTAATGTGTACTCTGCATTATATCAATTAAAATGCTAGCAAACTGTTTAATGGATAATTATGGAAAGAAAAACATCTCTTCCCAACTGTATTACTTCTTCCTGTACTCTCCCATCAACTCTTTGCTTGGCCATTTCATTCATCCAACTGCTTTCATCCAGGAGGGAAGTAAAAGAAAGGCTGGGTGTCCATGCATCTTGTGGGTGGCAGTTAGTAGGCCACTGGAAAGAAGATGGTCAACACCAGGCAGCAAACCAAGGGGGGGAGGCATTGAAGGGCTCCTCCGTGTTATGTGTATGGGTTCCTGCAACTCGTTCCCAGGTTCTGAGACAGGATTATAGGCTTCTTCTTTTATGTGAGCCAGGGGTAGAGGAAGGAACCTGCATCTAGCTCAGCCACCTAACAAGATGACCTGGAAGATAAATACATATGAATATGCTGGAATAAACTGAGATATACCTCCTTGGTACACCTCCTCAAGCCCCTGCTTTCCATGACATTCTGCTACAGCTGGGGTCCCAATTTGGATCTACGGCTTTAAAGGAACCTCATCACATGCCAGGCAATAGTGGGGGGATTCAGGCAGAATGGTGAATTCATTGGGTAGTGTGGGAACCCATCGCCCCATGCCCCACCCCATTACCTATCCCATGGGAGGAAGCATTGCCATCCAGCTTCCCCTTTTGCTCGCCCCATTCTTTCCCATGAGAACATAGGAAGCCTCCCACATTATCTGGGCAGCGTTCTAGCACACTGCCAAGATGCTGAAAGCATGGAGCCGAGACAGAAGTAGCCTTACATTATTTGATGGGCCCCGGCAGGCTCCATGCTCCCAGCTTTTTAGGTTGCTGAAATTTGTTAATGTGATGAGGTCCCTAAGATTTTCCAAATGTCCATTAATATAGATTAACTAAAAACAAAATGTTCATGTTTTGCCATCAGCCCTCTACATCCATGGTTTTTGAAGCCATTAATTCCATGGCTTGAAAATATGCTTTCCCCCCCCCCCCCAAAAAAAACACACCCTTGATTTTGCTGTTTATACAAGGGATACTGTTTTTTATGCCACTGTATATAATGAGATTTGAGCATCCATGAATTTTCCTGGAACTCAATCCCAGCCAGTTCCAAAGATATGCTGGACTGGTAAAAATACTGTTTTGAATTGCAACTCCCAAATTTTCCCAACCAGTATGGCCACTAGCTATGCTGGCTATTAAATTTTGGGAGTTATCCTCAAAGTACCTTTTCCAAACTCTTATTACAATCATGTAGACTACCATTATCATTACTTTCCCTGCTATTACTGGGTCAACTGAGGCCGAGAAACAGTGGCTTGCTAAAGGCTACCCAGTGGGTTTGGAGCATTGGGAAGAACCACCTCAGGGACATCCTGTTTTGCCACTCAGAGTCAAAGCTGCTACTCTAAGCTGGCTCCCTTTTATATATCTTTAACATATATTTAAAAGCAAAATTCATGTAGTGTACCCTGTATGGTAGGATTTGCGGGAAGATTTATTCTTGATTCCACAGTATCCCAAGATTGAATCTGTCAAAAGCTGAGAGCACAGGAATCTACTAGGCAGATGTGCTTGCACTCACATTGATTTTCTGCTCTTCTCTTGAAAGTGATTTATGATACAGCACAGAAAGAATATGTATATGATTAGGAAGGATCCTGAAGTCATGTAATTCTTGCTTTTGAGACCAATGCCATCAAGAAGGCTCTGATTTTGGATCATGATAGTGAATTTCAAGCTTTACAAAAGGTTTTATAGATAGAATTACACAATTCTCTGACACCAGAAGCAACTTGCAATTTTTCAAGTTGCTCCTGACATGAATAAAAAAGCTTGGAAAATTATGTTTTGCCTATAACAGTCATTATCAGCAACAGATTTTTGAGAATTGTATTTTGATAAAGGACACTTTCCAAGCTCTAAGTGTTTTTATTCAGTATGTGTAGTGAAACATTCTTAGTTGCGATTTTAAAAACCTAAAACGATGGCTTTACTTAATTGGAATTGCTGGTCACACAAATTTTAGTTTATCATCCAGAGTTGTAAATAGGCCTGGGAAATTTATGTAATTCAGAAATATTGTGAAGTCCTAATTCATGATTCTGAATACAAAAAAATAAAACAATTCATGTGATATAGTTCTTTTTGCCCTTAAGCTCTAAGGGAGGTTTCTCTCTTGCATTTGAAGATAACAGTTCACTTTGATTCTTAATTAATTTCAATTAAATCTAATTAGTTCATGTTGAAATCATGCATTATTTATCCTCTTGACTGTAACTAGCAATTTGGTCTCAAGGTTAAATTCTGATGTCATTATATTCATTTGGCATTTTGCTGGTAAATGAAAATAGGACGATTTCCCCCTGGGGTGCCATCCTTGTGCCATATGGGTCAGTGCTAAATTTCCTTTTGTTTTGACATCAGTTTAAAGCTTTTATTACTGGGTAAATGTTGCCACTCTTTACTCTGGTTGATAACATTTGGAAGATGGCAATTCACATAGTTTAATTTGCTATGTTTGTTGTTGTTGTTCAAGTATTTATTTATTTATTTGCTTTATTTCTATACCGCATTTTTCAGCCCAAACAGGCGACTCAATGCGGTTTATTCTGTAATTTCTGACTTATGGCCACCTTAAGACAAATCTATCACAGAGTTTTCTGGGGATGAGAATGTGTAACTCACCCAAGGTCACAAAATGGGTTTCAATGTCGGAGCAAGGAACTGAACCCTGGTCTCCAGAGTTCTAGTCCAATGCTCAAAACAGTACGTCATGCTGGCTCTCTTATTATTATTATTATTATTATTATTATTATTATTATTATTTTACTGACACAAAACCACAGTATGTCACAGCAAACGAGATCTATATGCCGGTTTTCATATCAAAAAATCACAAGTCGAACACTTCCCAAGCGTCTAGGACTGTGTGATGTATTTTCAAATGATGCGCACAGATTCAAGTAAGGTGGCCTTTTGCAGTTGACAGATCGTGATTTTGCCAATGTTTATTGTTTTCAAATGCCGGCTGAGATCTTTTGGCACGGTCAGGAGTATTGTGCTGTGTCTGTCTGAATTTGGAAGTCCCAGAGTAGTTTGATGTGTTCATTTTCTGCACTTTTTTGGGCTTGTGATCCCACCAGTTCTTTGCTGCAGACAGTTGTTGTTGTTGTTGTTGTTGTTGTTGTTGTTGTTGTTGTTATTATTATTATTATTATTATTTCTTACCTGCCACTCCTCACAGCTCGAGGCAGGTTACAGCATTGCTAAAAGTAATCAAAACACTTAATCATTTAAAAACACTTCCATAGAATACACATATTGAAACATATTTCCATAAAATACATATTAAAATACACAAAACGAAAGTGGAAGAGTGGAAGTTTTAAACTCATCATTAAAACTATCTGGGTAGGTCTGCATCTTAAATTCTGACAGTTGATCTAACTGTTGGAGCTCTACCAGGAAGTCATTCCACAGTCATGGAGCAGCCAATGAAAAGGTCCACTAGGTGATGGTTGCCAGTCAGATTCTGGCAGGCTGGAACAGACGCCCCTCAAAGAACCTCAGGGTTCAGGTTGGATTATATGAGAGAAGGCAATCCTGTGGGTAACCTGGACCCAAACCATGTAGGGCTTTAAAGGTCATTACCAACACCTTATACTTTGTTCGGAAACTAATTGGTAACCAGTGAAGTGACTTTAGGATAGGTGTAATATGCTCACTCCTAGATGTTCCTGTAACCAATCTGGCTGCCATATTTTGAACCAGCTTGAGTTTCCAAACTTGGTACAAAGGTAGCCCAATGTAAAGTACAATGTGGAAGTCCAACATTGAGCGCCTGCACTGTCATTTTTAGGTCCTTCAAATCTAGAAAGGGGCACAGCCGACAACTGCTATGGTGACCTTAGTGGATGATCTCTGTCTCTACACCAACAGTAGAAACCAATTTGAAATGGGTTGAGGAAGCGTGCATCATCCAAGACCGTCTGGAGTCGGAGGGCAACTATTTGCTGTATACAGTTTTATATTTAATGAAATCTATCTCTAAGGACAGCTCATACCATTGCTGAGGCTTATTAATCTTTGAGGATCTACAGGCATAATCAGTATTTTTAATTGTACTTATTCACATACAGTTCATCCTCAACACCCGGAGCAGCAGAAAATAAGGTTGTTTCTTCTGCTGTTTGATAGCCTTTAAAGATTACGATCAAATCTCTTCTTACAGTATTCTGTTATCCATGGTAATATCCCACTGCCTCCATGGTTTCTCATAGAATTTGGTTACCCAGTCTTTGTACAAGAAGTTTGGATGGGCTCTGGAGTTTACAGGACCGAACTATCCATTTTGGAGTTCTGGAGGGTTGCAGCACATCAAAGGCGACATCCTCCTCCCAGAATGTCATGTGCAAATTCAGAAGTACAGATTTCCAAGTTAAATACCCACCTAGTTCATATGTCTATCCTGTTGGGATAGACTGACACAAATCCACCTCCTCAACAAAATCCAGCCAAGAGGGCTCCTTACATACCTTTCATGTCTTATGAGAGGCAAGGAAGCTTAAGGAACAAGCACAGAGTTCAGCGCAGACTAAGCTGTATAGGACTAAGATGAAGTGAAGTTTCCCAAGGCACAAAAATCAAAATTGGCCACAATCATGTCCATGGAAGGAGATATTCTGTGTGGGCATTTTCTAGGTTCTCAAGTTCAACTTTATGGTTTTCTCAAGCTAAACATCCTTTTTTTCCCCAACAGAGTGTGTTGTTATCCATAGTCTGACATATCCACACAAAGATCAGGGAAGTATTCTCCATTAATCCAGGTCCATATTGTATCTCTCCCCCCGCCCACTATGAAACTGCACTTGGACAGTGTTTGAGCACACATACACATATAGCACTCTCTTAGCAGAATCAGATTCTGAAAAGCTTACTAATCTGATGATAGATTAGGAAGCCTAGCAAAAGTACTCTGGGGGTAGTGCTCTGACATGATACAGGATCTTAGCCAAGATGCTGGCATCCACTGTGGAGGAACAGGATGCCCTTTCCTCTAGTCCAGTGGTGCACATCATGTGGTCCTCCGAGTATTTTGGACCTCAGCTTCAGAATTTCTGACCACTGGAAAAGCTGGCTATAACTTCTGGGAGTTGGTTTCCCAAACACCTGTAGGGCCACAAGTTGTGCACCACTGCTCCAGTCCTTTGATCTCATGGCTAAATGGTCAAAAACCTTCTAAAGGGGTTCCACATAATGCTTGGAAAAGTTTTTTAATCTACCATAACCCCCAACCACTAGATCATAGTATTATTCATGGAAGCACTGTGGTGGTTCAACCTGAAACAAATCTGCAGCTTAGTGTTATTAAATTGCCCATCATATGCCAGTTCCTCTTCTCTTGTGCCACAGAGTCTGCCCAGCCCCTATCCCATGACACACAACTACTTCCAGTAGGACTCATGGCAAAATGGAAGAGGAACTGGTGTACACTGCTGCAATGGCTGCATAGGAGGCTTTCCATGTTGCATCAAGATAAACGAGGGGAGAGGGAGCCTGGTGGCAGATGCTTCACCATATGAGATGGGATAATGGGGAAGTCAAGCGATGTAGGACATGGAGCAAGATGTTCCTCACGCGCCCCACTGGGCCCTGACAGATTCATCATGATGTATGGCAAATCCCATAGGTAATGTTATAAGGCTGTTAGTCAAGGAACATGTGACCCTAAAAATTATAGTTGCCATCATGGGTATGTCATGGCTTCATAGACATCATCCAATGGGAGGCTTGAAGCTCATGTCAGGGTCCTTCCATCGAAATATAGTAAAGACCAGTTTATTTTAATAACTGAATATAGTTTACCCATGAGTTCGGAAAGAGCTACAGCAATCAAGAATCCAGCTGAAATGAAGAGTCAATGTTTATAGAAACCGCAGATATTCCCACGGATGTTAATGAGGCTTGTTCAAATTTGATTTAATTAAACTACTGCTCTCTGCTAAGATCAAAGAGTGGAGTCTTTTTAAAATTACCAAATATACCCTTGCTATCCAACTCATAAATATCTCATGAGCACACTACAATTCCCAGCTTGTGATTTTGCGCCTGCCAACAGGTTTTATATGTTTCCAATAAAATTAAACTGCATTTCTGAGGAAGCTGTAGGTTGCATTGCATCTTTGTAGAAATGCGGAGCCTTTCCGTTACATCTGAGGACCATACAATAGTGAAAGTGGGTTCTTAAACACATAAGAACAATGGCCCTATTTTCATTGGCTGCAAGGATTGCGGCTTCAGTCACAATTGCAGTCCAAATATAACTAGGTCACAATGCATTACAGTGGCTGTGCCATCACTCGTGTGTATGCCCATGAAGATTTGACGATGGGTTTCAAGAGAAATTTGCTTTTGCTTTGGTTGGAGAGATAATTTTCTGTACAAAACAAATATATAAGCCATGACTTTACATCAAGGCATGGGAAACATAATTCTTTGCATGTGAAATTTTGCATCTCTTCCAGCTTTCATGCCCTGTGGGCAATGCCATGGTCATTTGCTGTCTGGGGAAAGGTAGTGATTAGACTATGTGGCACCCATCTTAGCTGCAATTTTGCATCCAGGAAAGATTGCTGAAGTAACTCCCTTGGATTTCCAGCATCTCATTTCTTCCCATATGGGAATATGCCTTGACAGTTCACCTGCATAATACAATTCAATCATATTTATTGGCATTAGAACCATGGGCCTTAAAAACACTGTCAAAACTAGGGTTGTTGTATGAAAACTGGAGAGGGCTCTTGTACCTTTAATGCAGTGGTTCTTAATCTGTGGGCCACGGACCACCAGTGGGCCGCGAGGACAAAAATCTGGTCTGCAAGCTTCTTTCCTCTTTATTTCTTTATTTTATTTATTTTATTTCTGCTCCTTTTGTGCCACCTGATACTCCTTCCCTGTCTCTGACCATGACATATGTTCTGTGTCAGAAACTAGAGCTGATGTGGTCTATCCAGTGCAATTTTCTGAATCAATGCCCCAAACCAAATCTAAAACTGACCAAAAACTGATTTGTAGCCCTTTTGGGACTAATGTTGGAGAGTGGTCCCTGATCAAAGTGGTTCCTGCTCAAGAGGTCCCTGGTCAAAGTGGTCCCTGGTCAAGAGGTCCCTGGTCAAAGTGGTCCCTGGTCAAGAGGTCCCTGGTCAAAGTGGTTCCTGCTCAAGAGGTCCCTGGTCAAAGTGGTTCCTGCTCAAGAGGTCCCTGGTCAAAGTGGTCCCTGGTCAGGAGGTCCCTGGTCAAAATGGTCTCGGGTCAAAAATGGTTGGGAACCACTGCTTTAATGGAAGTGTCAAGGAATAAATTTAAATGGGTGTTATTTGTTACACAACCAGGTGGCACACCACAACTTTCAAATGCATAAGTAACAGTTCCAAGGGCAATTTAAACAACCAAGGTATTATTATTATTATTATTATTATTATTATTATTATTATTATTATTATCTTCATTGCTTATCTCAATACCCAAACACATTCATAGCAAGAAAGATGATCCTTTTAGATAGACCTTAACTTTTAAAGGTGAAAACCAATAACATCCACTATCATCTTTTAAATATGTCTGCTACCGCATTATCTGTTTATATATAAATGTGATTTGATGCTGTCATATAAGTAATTTCTGAAGTTGGGTTGTTGTAGGTTTTTTTGGGCTATATGGCCATGGTCTAGAGGCATTCTCTCCTGACGTTTTGCCTGCATCTATGGCAAGCATCCTCAGAGGTAGTGAGGTCTGTTGGAACTAGGGGAAAGGGTTTATATATTTGTGGAATGACCAGGGTGGGACAAAGGACTATTGTCTGCTGGAGCTAGGTGTGAATGTTTCATCTGACCAACTTGATTAGCATATAATGGCCTGACTGTGCCTGGAGCAAACTTTTGTTGAGAGGTGATTAGATGTCCTTGTTTGTTTCCTCTCTGTTGTTGTGCTGTTGTAATTTTAGAGTTTTTTAATACTGGTAGTCAGATTTTGTTCATTTTCATGGTTTCCTCCTTTCTGTTGAAATTGTCCACATGCTTGTGGATTTCAATGGCTTCTAGACCATGGCCATATAGCCCTAGAAAACCAACAACAACCCAGTGATTCCGGCCATGAAAGCCTTCAACAATAAATTTCTGAAGTTGCTGCAGGGTCTTTTGATGCCAAAAATGGATTAAAAAATAAATGAAAGACAGGAATGACAACCACGATATGGTGAAGCATTTGCATCAATTTATTCTTAATGAAAGTTTTCGAAGTGTTAACATCCACAAGTCCTATATAAATTCATGCTTATAGTAACAATAATATAAAAATGTTTCAGCCTTGGGATTGATATTCTCTGTCAGTATTGAAAACGGCTTTGCCACCAATGAAGCACTTTTCCAGCAACGACACCAACAATAATTATACACCCGAGGAGGCACAGCTATCAGTTGACACTCCGTGTATTAGGGAAGAATACAGCAAACACAAAGGGTAAGGTAAGTTTATTCAAGCACCGGTTGGCATTGGCTGTGTTCCCAGGGACTTGAGATGTCATCAAAGAGAACAGTCTTTTATGTAAAGAAGCAGTGACCCTTAGAGTAAACTTTCCTAACATATCATGGCACATGGTGTGCCATTGTATCCATATTACTCAGGGAGGGGAAAACATCTGCTTTATCAGGCAGGGGAGGGAGTTATAATGTTGAATAATTGTTTCCAGGATGGATTCCATGAGCAACGCTTTCACTTTGGAAGAGGCCGACGCTAGTCCAGGCGGCTCTTTTGCTGTTATCCTGTTCCTGCAATTCCTTTGGTTTCAGTATTTACAAAGCTCTACCAGAACAAGGCCTCATTATTCATTTAAGCAGGACGTGCCCTGATAGCATATTTTTAGCTTCAGAATGGTAGGTTGTTGTAGCAAGGGAACACCCATCCAGGCCTTATCTGAACCAACTGCAATCAATAGAAGTCTTTCCTCTCAGAAGGAGTGGGTTTTGCCTGGCACTTTTATCTTGTATAGTGCATAATTGAAATGTGCTTTCACAGGCGCAGGTTTATAAACTAACCTTTTGTAAGCTTGACAAGGTACGTTCTTTACACTAGATAACCAAAGAATGAGATCTTCTCAGTTTCTCACCATTCTGAGCTTTTACTGAATCAATTCTCAATGATGATGCTGCATAAAAATCATGCTAATATTGTCAGCCCTCCGCATTCATTATAATAATGCCTCTTCTGATGTATTGAGGTGGGGTACAACAAAGTCAAAAACATATAAACATGTATATCTAATCAATTACATAGATAACCCCATTAGGTGGGGTTATGGGCACAGTGTCACCACAAAAGTGAAAAATCGTAAATATAAATATTAAATTTGTTTCCAAAAAGTACCAATTTTTTTAAAAAATTAAAAATAAATTATATGTGGCAGCACATGGTTGACTAGAAGTAGAACGTTATGCATGGATCAAAACTACCCAAATAAATACATGAATAAATAAATTGTATTTTTTCACACTGTATGTTCTTAATTATTTAATTCAATTGTACACAATTCAGGTTTTTCATCAGGAATTGTCCTGTCAGAAGAGGAATAAGAGGTACATGAGGCAGCACAGAAGAGGAAATGGGCAATTGAAGCTGATTCTTATTTCACTCTCATCTCACCTATTACTGTCTCTAGCTAATGTTATTTTTTGCAGGGTATCCTTTTTAATTATTTTATTTATTTATTTCCAGCATTTCTACCCTGTTCTTCTCAACCCCCTCCCCTCCCAACAATATAGCAACAATTTAAAACAATAGATAGAATATTAAATTAAAAACAAGTAAAAGCATTATTGTCAACCATATAGCCATTCCAGTCCAATTCCACATCCAAATTGTCGTTATGCCTGCTGTTCAAAAGCCTGGTCCCGGAACCATGATTTCAGTTTCTTCCTGAAAGATGGGAGGGATGAAGCCCAACTTATCTCGCTGGGGAACATGTTCCACAGGTGGGGGGCCATTACCGAGAAGGCCCTGTCTCTTGTCCCCGCCAAGCGCATTTGCGAAGCTGGCGGGACTGAGAGCAGGGCCTCCCCTGATGATCTCAAACTGTAAGGCAGGACGTAAAGGTAGATATGTTTGGACAAGTAAGCTGGGCCAGAACTATATAAGGGTTTATAGGCCAAGACCAGCACTTTGAATTGTGCTTGGAAGTGGACCGACAGCCAGTGGAGCTGACACAACAGGGGAGGGGGGGTGGTATGCTCCCTGTATGTTGAAATGTAAACACAATATGGACTACTTGAAGTTTTTGAACAGTCTTCAAAGGTATCCCCACATAGAGTGCATTTTTACTTTAGCCATGAAGTGTGCTTATGTTACATGTTGGCCCAAAGCAGGATGGGAGCCATATACTGGAATTAACAACCTTTCGTTATTCTGTGGACTATAAACCAACTCTTTTATCCTGAAGGAACCATCAAAATAATTTTGAGATTTCGGGAACCCCCTACATAAAATGTATTATATTAACACACACACCTTCTCCCCCCTCCAAAAAAATCATTTATTCTTTTTCAGTCGCAATCTGTCATCAAATCTTTTAGGATTCCAGGGTACCCTGCTATAAACCAAGAATGTGCAGAATCTTTGTTCCTTGAAATGTTTTTTGAGCACTTCCATCATTTCCCCACAGTACAGGCAATGGTAAGGGACTGAGGAAGTTGCAGTATAAAAGATCTGTAAGGCCAGCCATTCCTCACCCTGGAGCATTAACTCTGAAACCACAAAAAATAGCACAATCAAACTTTTGGTTTTGTTAGTCCACGATACTTTGCACCCAAAGCAGAGCCTAAATAGAATGCATTACCACATTCCATCAGAAGAAGAACACCTTAAGCAGGCAATTTTTGTGTGTGTGCCATGCAAAGACTAGTCCCTGATATCATTGATTCTACTCTCTCACATTTCCCAATGCATGGCAAGTGGTTACCCTGACCTTGACTGGTTGCTCTGACATGACAAATAAATAACCCTGACCTTGGGATTGACAACTGGCAAAGGACCTAAAATCCCATCTCATCTTGGAAGTTAAGCAAGATGGAAAACCAAGAAATATCAGGCAATGTAGGTTCTATTTCCGAAGGGAAAATACCTGAAACATCAAAATTCAAATTTCAATTGCTCTAGAAATCAGCTAAGCATTTGTTAACATATCATACTAGTCTGCATTGTCAACAGGAATAAACAATTGACAGTGTGACCTTCATATCCATGGAGATTATATTCCAAGAATTCCCACGTGAATAATAGCAAGGTCTATATTTTGACTATATTGGGCCAGAAGCATAGCATAGAAACAGTAAACATATCTAGAGAGGTCTACAAACATTTCCAGCAGATAATATATTTTGAAGGGTGGATAAGTGAAACCATTAATATCTAGTCCGCAGATAAAGGGATTTTTCTATATTTACATAGTAGCACATTTTCTGATGACCAAAACTCTATTGGATAACCTTGATGTATTTTTATGAGTTCCAGACTCTACAAGATAAGAAGTTGCCTGATAGGTCATTAGGCAATTTGTCAGTCCAGACCATTTGTCACTGTAGTCTATCTAGTCTAGTAACAATTGTTTGATTTTTTTAGTTATGGTCTTTCCCATCACTTTCTACATGTCTATTTTTTATTTTAAAAAATTAGTGCGGATTAAACCTGGGACCATTCTGTAACTATGTTCTGTAACTATGTTATAGTCCTTCTCTATAACCATGCAGTTTTGGACATATGTTTATAGATAATTGAAATAATATTTATTGCTATGCATTTCCAGAAAACTAATCTGCCAAGAAGGTTAGAACGTATGTTAAGATTATCCGCAAATTAACAGCTGTTAAAATTATAAGATTATTAGGGAAGAATTGTTCTTCATAAATTTTGCACAGAAAATTTTGTATATATTTTGCACAGAAAATGTGTAGAAACTATGTGATGTATGCTGAAATCACGTTACTTGTGCAGAGAACAGTGAGTTTTGCTCATAAAACATTGTTACTCTACAAGAAACATACATTTTGGGTGTGGGCAGGAAAACCACATGTTTTTCTGCAGAATAATTCCTCTCCCAAGAACTATGCAGTAGGGGTATACGATGGACTTCATAACACGAGGGACTCCCCCCCCCCCCCAGTGCAGTTTTGTCAACAAAATGGCAGGGATGAGGGGTGACTCTGTCACCCCACATTCCCCCATCAACGGGTGAAGCATCACTGAAATGATGTGGATCCCTCCACCCTGGTTGTCTCTACTGGAAGTCCAGCAACATCATGAGATGGGCAGAGTGTCCATCTGTCACTGGACTGGCGAGGAAATGTCCTAGGATGCTAAAAAAGTTGCATATGATGAAGTCATATGAGTGAAGTGAAGATTTATATTCCAAGTGACATCTAATGCAGTTGGACAGATATAACTTCCATTGTTCAAACAGGTTTCTAGACCTTATGATTGCTGTGCAGAATAGCTTGGGCATGTGTGTACAAGTTAAGGTCTTCTTTGGTACCAGTATTCAGTGGAGGACAGTCCACGTGTTATGTGATGCAGGTAGGGCAAGTCCCAGCAGGACTGTCGCTGGCACCAGTACAACACAGGAGTGTCTAAGCAGGCCTGTGCAGATGCTCTGCAACTAGGGCAATCCAAAGAAAGGTCAGGTACACAAGCCAGGGCAAGAGCCAGAAAGTCTTTCCACGGGAGGCTGTCAGAGGGAGGCAGGAAAGAAGGAAGCTGCAAGACAGACAAGCAGGCACAAAAGCAAAGGGAGTCATGGAAACCAGACAGACAAATCTAAGTGTTGCTCAGGCAAAGCTCTGTAGCTGGCCCAGAAATATTTGTAGGCTATATTGATGCAGGGCTGAACACGTAATTCATTTATTATATACTTTAGGCAAATAACAATGCTCCCACTTATCCCTTGTACCCCTCTTCATTTTTGCAGGCCTTATCCTCTCATAGGAAGTTTGCTATTGTGCTGAATTCAGAAGGAAGAAGTATGCTCATTCTTCCTCACTCTTGTAAGAATCAAGCTAATTTGCAGCATAATGAATAATAACATTTTATAGATCATTAGTTTCATTTCATTTTTATTAAGTAATGTTTATTGAAAAAATTCTATTAAAATCTTTAAAAGGCAAAAAAATAGAAGAAAGAAGAAGAGAATGAAAAAGAAAAAAGAAAGAAAGAAGAAAAAATAGAAAAATAAAATAAAATAAAGAATAAATTGAAGTTTTTCTTGACTCCTGAGTATCTTCCTTGAGGTTTCCTCCTTCTTTCCTTCTTTCTCTTAAATCATTCTCCTTCCCTTATTTCCTTTTCTGTTTCGGTGTATCTTCTTTACTTCTTCATTTCAGTAACTTCTTGTTGTTTTGTTTTAAATATTCCGTAATTTGGTACCAGGCCGTTTCTTTCATTGACTTCCCTTTGTTTTTTGAGATCAGGAAGGTAAGTCCATCCATGTTTCTTATTTCTAGGATTTTTGTCATCCACTCTTCTTCTTCTGGTATCTCCTTCTGTTTCCGTAGTTTTGCATTGCAAATCCTTGCTGCCATGGTCAGCAAGAATAGGAGTTTGTCTTTATTTTTTCTTCCTATTTTGTGCTCGTGAATCCCCAATAGAAGGGTTTCCAGTCTCATTGGAAACTTTATTTCTAATATTTTCTGGGTAATTTCCTGATTTTTTCTCCAAAAGGACTTTGCTTTGTTACATGACCACCACATGTGGAAGTATGTTCCTTCTTTGTCACCACACTTCCAACATATTGTGTTTACGTTTCTATAACATTTTCCCAGTTTCTGGGATGTCATGTACCATCTGTGTGCCATTTTTATCCAATTTTCTTTTAAATCCATTGCAAAAGTATAATTTATTTTTTATTCCACATTTTTCCCATTCCTCTTTTTTGATAGTTCTTCCAATATTTTCTTTCCACCTTATCATGTATTCCTTCTCCTCTTCCATTCCTGTAGTCCACTCTAATAGTTTCTCAATATTGATACCACGAGATCTTATTAATTAAATTCATTTCGTGTTGTGTTTTCATTATTATTTTCCCTTCTTTTTTCAATATATTTTATACTTTGGCCAGTTATTCCACCCCAACACCCTTCTTTGGGAGGGTGTATTAGCATCTTTTCTAATGTATCATTTTATCTCATTATGTGTTCAAAGTATAATAGCCAAATTAATCATCAGATGAGTGTAGGGAAAGCAGGAGATACTGGGGGACAGCAGAGGGAACCGTCTTATTCTGTTCCCTCCCATCAAGGTTCACCTTCTCCCTTCTTACGTCTTTCCCCCTTCCCACGTCTCATGCGACTGCACAAAAGACACTCTGGGCTCTGCTTCTTTATGCTGCAAAAATGGAGCTCCACTGAGTCTGTGATAGACTCCTTGGGACTCCATTTTGGCAGCGTAGAGAAACAGGAAGAAGACACAGAGAAGCCTGTGCCCGATGAGGTTGTTAGTTTGGTCATTTTGGTTTCTAGTGATAGTTCAGACTTAATTTGTTCTTGAACTCAGTTATTTGTCTCTGGCAGTCCATTACATCTGTAGCATTCTTCTGCTGAACCACATTACAAATGAGTTCATTCACTTCCTGTCTGGTCCTGACTAATGGCTGATACTTATCCTGACCTTACTGATATGTTTTTCAAAGGATAAAATGGGGAAAATCAATGCACTGAAACTACTGCTGGATACAAATGTAATTGACAGATAAGCAGGGTCCAAAAACGGGCCAAAGCAACATATTCTTGCTTTGGTCAATGTTTGAGTATCCTGGGAATCTGTAACTTGGATGTAGAAAACTAATGTATTACATAATTAAATAAAAAAGCCAGATGTGTGCATGTGTCTTCAAGTTACCTGTTGAATTATGATGACCCTGTGAATTTCATAGAGCATTTTCAGGCAAGGAATACCCAAAGGTAATTTTGCCAGTTCCTATATAGCCTTTGTTGTTCATTCGTTCAGTCGTCTCCGACTCTTCATGACCTATATAGCCTAAACTACCTGATTTTCATTGGTGGTACTAACCAGGTCTGGTTCTGCTTAGAATCCAGTATCAGATGGCATCTGGTTCCTTGAGGGTATATAATTTGAATTATGATTCCACAGATCAATGAAAGAAAAATGGGAATATATGCAGAGAGAGTGTGTTTCAGTCACATAGAAAAATGCCACTGATATCTTTGAAGATACTATCAAATGAATGGGATGAAATACCTGAATAATGGGCAGGGCTGTGTATTCTGAAGAAATGACTGGATTCATTTTTTATCTCTCCTGTTTTATTGGCTTCTATTAGTGAAGTGTTTGTATGCTACCCTCTAGGCACAAATTATTGTTTTAATCAGAGCTATAAAACATCGAAACTTCAAAGATATTGGGCAAGGATCTGGCTGGATGCCTTGCACTTTTCATCAACTTGCTTTGCCTGTAATTCCTCTGAACTAGACCTCTCCTATTTTTTCACACTGCCTTCCTTACCAAGAAAGCTCTGGAATAGGTGTATCTTTCACTGGTGCTGCTTGACTTGACCTCATTTGTGTTTGGCAGTCTCTGTCAGAAAAGAACACAAAGCCTAAGAGACTCAGTGTTGCTATAAACACCTCAGACCAACAAACACAACGGAGGAAAACACTGCATGATATTGGCCAGGAATGTAAATATGATGACTTGCAGACACAATTCCTCCCTGGAGAACTCAGAGAACTTGCTGAAAATAATCTGGACCACAATGTTATTTGACAACATTGGGCTTCTCCTCTGAGTATGTAGAGCAGTAACAGCCAACCCATGAGACTGGGGTCCTCAGACTGCATCTACACTGTAGAATGAATGCAGTTTAACATCAACTGCCATGGCTCAGTGCTATAAAATCATGGGAGTTGAAGCTTGGAGAGGCACTGGCATTCTTTGCAGTGATGTGTAAAGACTTCATTTTTAGAGATTATCTACACAAATTAAACATATGGACTCATCTGAGATCCAGCATGGGCTGTCTTCACATAGAGACTTTGAGGAGTAGCCTGATTTTTCTGCCCTAAACTTGACGTTGCTCCAATTTGGACAAAGTCAAGGGGTAATCTGGCATTTGTGAGAATCTCCAGATGATTCACAGTCCATTTCAGCCTGATCTGCTGTCCAGGTGTCTCTGCTAGCTCTCCACACCAGTCACAGAGTTTGCTGCTAATGCCTGGCCATCACATCTACTGATATCAGAATGGGAGTAAAGAAAGGTAAAATATAGTTCAGACACAGTACCTAACCACAATACCACATTAAACTAAGCTCAAAAGCTAAAAATATAAATACAAATTAATGCTCTAAACCTTGTCTAAAGCACTAAGGAACTCTAACCTGCCCCCCTCCTCCATTCAATCTGTAATAAAAAAGAAAAACTGAAAAAAAGGAAATGTCTTATTTTGCCACTACAGATGTACCCAAATAAAAGTTACTAAAGTTATTTGACTTAATACACATAACCACAGAGTGTTCCATTGTTAGATTTCTTATTGCTCAGAAAGTCTATAAATGGTTCATTTTTTTTTCAAAAAATTCAGCTGGCTTATCTTTTAAAATCTATATTAAAATCGTAATTTGAGCAAAATCAGCAGCCTTAACAATCCAGTCTTCCATTGGTGTTTCAGTCTGTTTCCAGGATTAAGCAAACAGTATACTTAACATTGCTATTATATACGAGGGTTATCCATCCAGAAGGTACATAGCTTTCATGAGGAATTTTCTCAGGGGAAGTTGGTATCACTGCCTTGTAGTGGGAAGCCAGCGGAAGAGAATGAGCAGTGCTAGTCATCAGTAGCTCCTCAACTGGCATTGTGATAAAGGTTAGAAATCCTCATTCTGTTTCCCTCCAATGTGAAGTTCACACTGTAATGTGCTACCTAAATGCTAAGGCCTAAATGCTACCTAAATGCTACGGAACATATTGTGAGACCATGAAGAAATTTCACAGAGCCATCCAAAACAAATATTGTGGGATGCTGGTAGTGGGAGTCTGTCTCTTTCATGACAATGCACATCTACACACCGCTCATGCTACACAAGATTTGTTGACTTCATTGGGTTGGGATGTTTCAGCCACCCCTCTCACAGCCCCAATCTCGCACCCAGTGTCTATCATCTTTCTCTAAATTGAAGGAACACCTTAGAATCATAGAATCAAAGAGTTGGAAGAGACCTCATGGGCCATCCAGTCACCTTGGTGGAAAACACTTTTCTGACGACAACAAGGTGAAAATCGAAGTGACGAACTGGCTGAAAAAGACAGAGAGAAACTTCTATGACACAGATATCAAAAACCCACCCCACGAATGACAAAATGTATTGAACTGAATGACGATTACATGGAAAAATAATGTAACACCTATGCTACAATCCTTGTAAGTTTTATTAAAATATATTCATTATTTGTATTTTTTAAAAATCTTGAAACCTTACTTTCCAGATAACCCTCATATAGTACTATTCAGTTTTTTTAATCATAATATCCACCAAAAACATTGCAAAAGCTACTTTATTTTTTTAAATTAACATACAAATCTTACACCAATAGTTTTTCACTTTCTCGCAAGTCCACCCAATGTGCAGAATGACCTCTCCTTATCCGAATAATCCTAACATTGATTTAAAAAAATGAGTAGACATTCTCGACAGTTTGCTGGAGTTAAATACCACCTGTATACTATTTTATAAATATTTCTGATAAATTGTTGCATAAGGTATTTATTATTTATTTATTTGCTTTATTTTTATACCGCATTTTTCAGCCTAATTGGGCGACTCAATGCGGTTTACAATGCAATTTATATAACATTAACAATTAGGTAAATTTTATATCTTTAATCCAGATTTTCCCATACATCCATTTGAACATTATGCCCCAAATTTTGGGCCCACCTTGTCTTGAGGTTCATCTTCTATCTCCAATTTTAAAAGGTATTTATACAATTTTAATGAAATGATCATAATTCAAAGTAAAACACATTTTCATCAGCTTCACTAGCTAGTTTCATGTTATCTTGATTAAATCTCTTGATTAAATCTCTCTTTGAGTTGCAAATAAGAACACGAGTTGAAATCTTTATCTTCCTTTGCAGACCATACTTCTTGATAGGATGTGGAGAGTCAGAAAGGATGTCATGACTGTGCTACGCACAAAAATGATCTGCATATGCTCTGACTAAAAAAAAATTCAGATTAAGAATTTGCCATTTGATTCACTGACTAAATCCACTTAATGCTGAATTTGCAGAGGATCAGTGTGCCTTAACTGAAATAAATCATTTTTCATTAACCTTTAACATATCAGGCCTTTGAAAGTGGGGAGCCTTATCAAACGAAGTAGGTTGATCATAATTACAATACGTTAACAGTGGGACTTATCATATAGTGTCATTTCTCTTTTGTTATTCATTTGGTGGGAGACCATTGGAAAGTGTTTCTCTTTAAAAAGGAGGTCATTAGTAGTTTATTTGTGTTGGTAAAACAACACTTTCCAGGCTGTCTCCCACTGGAAGAGCAGCAGGAGAGGAGTGGCTACATGTGATAAGTCTCAGCCAAAGATGCTGCTGTCCTGCTGTAATTGTGATTTGCCTGCCTCATGTGATAAGCACCAGAATGAAATGTATGTGTTGACAGGAGTAGAAAGAAATCTGGATGAGCAACTGAGAGCTGGTATGATTAAATGCCATGCTTGGCACCATCCTCCATCAACTTGACATTTCTCAGATGAGCTGAACTGTCCCCATTCCAAAGCTAGATCATATTATGGGGTTTTTAATTCATGTGGGTGGAAATCCAGTATGGAAAACTGCAATATTTAAATATATATATATTGAAGGAGCCAGGAGCGAAATGTACTCCATGCCACTCTCTGTAAATCCCATGACCCTGGCCTATAGCCTAACATTAATGTCTCCCTTTTCCATTTAATCAATGACAACTTGTTAAATGATTTAAATGATTTCAATTACCGTGGTTGATGTTACTGAAATAGTTTTGTAATTTCTAACATTTAACATCAAAATATTTTCTAAATTTAACATTTCATTCTTTGTGTTGTCGAAGGCTTTCATGGACTGAACCACTGGATTGCTGTGGGTTTTCCATACTTTAATAAGAATAGAATTGGTGGGGAAGGGGGGGACTTTCAAATAATCAACAAATTGGACAGTATTTTTGTGTAATGGAAAAATGAAGCATTATACAGACAATTCCATAATTATTATATAGCATGGCCCCCATAACTATGGGGCTTCTCTCCAGAGAGCAAGTCCCTTAAGGAGTTCCCTCTAACTTGTAGAGGATAGAAGAAATATATGAAAATATTCAAAAAGAGTCAAAATGCATTTTTCATACAACAGAAAACCCTGAAGAAAGGAATCCTGAGACAATACGATATTAGTTTTTTAAAAAGGAGGTGCCTGCTTTGTTATCGCCCACTTTGCTCCTGCAGAATTCTGGGAAATGTAGTTTAGAGCAAGGCCTTTGGAATTCATAGCCAAGAGATCCTCTGCTTCCTTAAACTACATTTTCCATAATTCTGCAAGAGCAAAGGGGGCAATAGCAAAGTGGGCACCTCTGCTTTAGGACGCAAATATGTAACTGTTCCTGGATAAGAGTATTCCAATTTAGTACTGTGCCAAACACAAAATTGTGTTTTGTAGCCCCCAAAAAGTTATTTTCTCTACAAAAAGTAATTGTGAATTTTCTGCAAAATAAATAAATAAACTGAAAAAAAATGCTAAAATTAGTGAAGATTTACATCTCTAAAAGTTTTTATACAGCAGGCATGGTCTTTGTACTGCTGCATCTTCTATATACACAATTAAAAATCATAAAAATTGTGCAGTTTGATATTAGAGTAGAATCATAGAATCATAGAATCAAAGAGTTGGAAGAGACCTCATGGGCCATCCAGTCCAACCCCCTGCCAAGAAGCAGGAATATTGCATTCAAATCACCCCTGACAGATGGCCATCCAGCCTCTGCTTAAAAGCCTCCAAAGAAGGAGCCTCCACCACACTCCGGGCAGAGAGTTCCACTGCTGAACGGCTCTCACAGTCAGGAAGTTCTTCCTCATGTTCAGATGGAATCTCCTCTCTTGTAGTTTGAAGCCATTGTTCCGCGTCCTAATCTCCAGGGAAGCAGAAAACAAGCTTGTTCCCTCCTCCCTGTGGCTTCCTCTCACATATTTATACATGGCTATCTTATCCCCTCTCAGCCTTCTCTTCTTCAGGCTAAACATGCCCAGCTCCTTAAGCCGCTCCTCATAGGGCTTGTTCTCCAGACCTTTTATCATTTTAGTCGCTCTCCTCTGGACACATTCCAGCTTGTCAATATCTCTCTTGAATTGCGGTGCCCAGAACTGGACACAATATTCCAGATGTGGTCTAACCAAAACAGAATAGAGGGGTAGCATTACTTTCCTAGATCTAGACTCTATGCTCCTATTGATGCAGGCCAAAATCCCATTGGCTTTTTTTGCCGCCACATCACATTGTTGGCTCATGTTTAACTTGTTGTCCACGAGGACTCCAAGATCTTTTTCACACGTACTGCTCTCGAGCCAGGCATCCCCCATTCTGTATCTTGGCATTTCGTTTTTCCTGCCAAAGTGGAGTATCTTGCATTTGTCAGTGTTGAACTTCATTTTGTTAGTTTTGGCCCATCTCTCTAATCTGTCAAGATCGTTTTGAATCCTGCTCCTGTCCTCCGGAGTATTGGCTATCCCTCCCAATTTGGTGTCGTCTGCAAACTTGATGATCCTGCCTTCTAACCCTTCATCTAAGTCATTAATAAAGATGTTGAACAGGACCGGGCCCAGGGCAGAACCCTGCGGCACTCCGCTCGTCACTTCTTTCCAGGATGAAGAGGAAGCATTGGTGAGCAACCTCTGGGTTCGTCCATTTAACCAATTACAGATCCACCTCACCGTAGTTTTGCCTAGCCCACATTGGACTAGTTTCCTTGCCAGAAGGTCATGGGGGACCTTGTCAAAGGCCTTACTGAAATCCAGGTACGCTACATCCACGGCATTTCCCACATCTACCCAGCTTGTAACTCTATCGAAAAAAGAGTTCTTCAGTGCAGCTATTCTTCAGTGCAGCTCATGATTTAGAATAGTAGCTAAATGCTATCTTCTTTGTCTCAAAAATAAATAAGTAAAATGACTTTTTGAAACATTGCAAGATTACACCTAATTATTATTAACTCCTGGCATTTGTAGACTTTTTTGGGCCCATTTCTGTTCACTAATAAATTGGACTCATAGCTGCTCCAGAATTACTGCAGTGGAGGTTGGGCAACTTCTGGTGTGGAATTTGCTCTGCCAGACTGCAAAGCATGATTGCACAGCTATGCACCACCCTTCATTAGAGCCAAGGATATTCCTTCACACCCTGCCCTGCCTGGCAGGGGCAAGGCTGCACGTATGCCTCCAGACAATGAGGCTACTGCACCTTTTGCTTCTAATTAATAAGATTAAGAAGGGACGAGGTGAGGTGCATTTTCATCTGGGCTTGTAAAGCAATTGTAGAAATAAAATGGCAAGTCTTCTGCTGTGCATCTTTTAAAGTAGCTTCTAGGCAGGACATCTTCAGCCTTTATTATAATGTGCCTGCACAGCCAATAGATTTAGGCAACCATCATCAAACAAAGCTGGCCAGTGCTACACAACTGTAAATGCACATTGGTCCACACATGTTCTGAAGACTGCAGGAAATGAAATGGTAATTTTTTTTCATGGTCCACTCATTCCCAAATATTCTTCCTGAAACATGGATGATGATATTCGTAGTATCAAATTTACCATGTGCACAGTGGGAAGGGCAGGTAGATGAAGGAAATAGCAAATCTGGATTGGAAAAGGTAAGGAGCATCTTGAAATGTGGTAGTAGTCTATGTCAACTTATAAAATCATCAAAGAAAGGGAAAAGAAAGAGAAATGGGGACAACGTATTTGCATAAAATGAAAATACGTGTTAATTCATTATTTAATTAGAAATATTGTAATTTTAGGCAGCCCTCAAATTACAAACATCCAATTTACATATAATTCATAGTTAAGAACTTGGTGAGACAACAGGAAGTGAGAGAAATCTGCCCCTCAGAAGAAAATAACTCCTGGAGGACCGATCATCAGGAAATGGTGGTTTAGCTGAAGCTTTATTGCCAACCCTTGTTTCCACAGCAAACCAAAATCTTATGAACAAGGGCACAGTCAGCAAAACAAACCACAGGAGTATTAACCCTTCCCTATGTTTTCCAGAGATAGATAGACAGACAGACGGGGGGGGGGGGGGCAGATAAGCAGTTGGATAGATATCTGGCTGGAGTTACACTGGAAAAATGTACGTGTTCCAACTTACATACAAATTTAACTTAAGAACAAACCTATAAAACCTATTTTGTTCACAACTTGGGGGCTGCCTGTATTGTAATTCAGAATACCATGAGATTACTTCTTTACCTCCTCAGTCTATGACCAAGTATTGATGGGGAACTCCAAGACTCCTCCTTTATTACACCTATTTAATATGCATCCTATTGGGAATTTAGGATATCCCAAAAGGGTGTATTGTAAACCAACTTACAATTGCACAGTTTCAGATTGTGGCCTTCTGCAACAGTCATATTCTCAGGAGCAGCATTTCTCAACCCTCAGGGGGTTGCAAGGGGTGTCAGAGGTGTCACCAAAGACCATCAGAAAACATGGTATTTTCTGTTGATCATGGAGGTTTTGTGTGGGAAGTTTGATCCAATTCTATCATTGGTGGGATTCAGAATGCTCTTTGATTATAGGTGAACTATAAATCCCAGCAACTACAACTCCCAAATGTCAACGTTTATTTTCCCCAAACTCCAGCAGTGTTCACATTTGGACATATTGAGTATTTGTGCCAAGTTTGGTCCAGATCTATCGTTGTTTGAGTCTACAGTGCTCTCTGGATGTAGGTGAACTACAACTCCAAAACTCGAGGTCAATGCTCACCAAACCCTTCCAGTATTTGCTGTAGGCCATGGGAGTTTTGTGTGCCAACTCTGGTTCAATTCCATCACTGGTGGAGTTCATCATGCTCTTTGTTTGTAGGTGAACTATAAATCCCACCAATTGCAACTCCCAAATGACAAAAATCAACCCCCTCAACCCCACCAGCATTCAAATTTGGGCATATCAGGTATTTGTGCCAAATTTGGTGCAGTGAATGAAAATACATCTTGCATATCAGATATTTACATTATGATTCATAACAGTAGCAAAATCGCAGATATGAAGTAGCAATGAAAATAATTTTATGGTGGGGGTCACCACAACATGGTAAAGTGTAGTTTGTGCAAGTCCATATACAGGGCTGAAACAAGTACATCTGAGGCAGGTACAGAAGGGTTAAACATACCCACACCATTAGAGCATTAGCTATAGAGAGCAGGGCTCTGCAGGTCTTGTAGATTAGCTGAACAATGCTCATTAATCAAGCAGCAGCTGAGATCTTAAGGTATAAAGCTTTCTGTGTGGTGACTCTCTTGCTATGGACAATGTAATTATCTGGCTTGTGTCGAACTCCCATTTTCTCTTACTGCCTCCCTATTAGTTACCAAAAAACCTCTGACTTCAACTTCTGGAATTTGGAATCTTGGCACTTTTTTTGGTTTGTTTGTACTCCATGTTTCTGACTTTAGACCAGACTTCTTAGGAACTCTTGTATCTGGCATTTCTGACATTGGATTGTTGCTGTTGGCTAGTTTACCCACTTTAGTGTGTTTGTTTAGACATAGGTCCTAATGTGTTTAAGACATTCACCCACCTTGATCTCTCACTTGAAAGGAGAAGGGATGGCAGTGACTAAGGGCAGGGCAAAATGATGCCCAAGGGCCATACCTTGTCCCTGGACCCAATTTTGTGGCTCCTCAAACCTTCAGCCTTCAACCTGGCAAATTTTCAGGATTTCTTTTTTCCATAAACTATGCAGAATGTTCCTACAAATATATCAAACTATATGAAAATAGTAAATACCCTAATCTATCCTCACAAAGAGCACTAAACTAACCCCATATCTCTATTTTTCTTAGCGCTCCCTGTCAAAATAATGATCAGAAGTGAAGGAATGGTCACTTCCTGACACCATTTCAAAAGGAACTGCAGGGGGAAAAAGAAGTATGTGGGCTTGCTGTGAATTTGTATGGTGCATGGGGGGAAAGGGATAATTGAGTCCTGGCTCCCACACAGTTGTCCATCCCTGGACTAAGGTATGGATATTTGCATGGAACATGAGAACTGTAGTTTCCCAGAAATTTCAAAACCAAGGATGGCATATATGAAGATTTACTTCCCCGTGCTTTTCTGAGATGATGGAAGGATTAATGCCTGCTGCTTCAATGTAAGGACTATTTCTTTGCCATTCTCTCCATTGCTGTTGCTAGCCCTTAACACTACTCTCCTTTCCCTCTATACAGGTGATTCTATATGAGCAAGAAATGTTGTTCTTGCCTCAAATTTCTTGTCACAGTTCCTATGACATTTGCCAAGTTTAAGTGAGTATCATGGGGTTTTCAGGGTTAAATTGACTTTGCCCTGCTATGGGCAAAGTTTGGGGGGGGCACTCTGCAGTTTGCTGCTCCTCACTCATCGTTCTCCAACATTACAAGCTGAAAAAGCACTCCCAAGGAAACTTTAAGCTTTTTAAAAAATTATTTAGCTTTCTGTCATCTCATGTTTTCCCATTCCCAACTCTTTTTCCACAAATATATCTGTTAGGGATGAAAAAGGGGACAACTGTACAACCAAGATTCCCACATTGCATGCATTGTTATTGCCACATATGCCCTGATGATATAGAACAAGTTGCTTCTTTCTTAGAGATTCTCTTCTGCACATGTGTATGTTCAGGCATTCATGGGCAGACACTAATATCAATAGGCAATATGGATTTGCTCTGATATCTTCTCCTTTTTATCACCATCCACTGAACCCTCTCCGCTCCTTTTTGTACATGAATCAAAACTGACTTCTTCTCCCTCTCCTTTCCCATAGTGATTGCACCATGGACTGTGTTCAATCTACTGAATGCCACAAAACCAATAATTAGACAAATAAAAAGGAATACATCATAAGAGCAGGACCTCAAAGCATTTTTTTTCTTGCTTGTCTGAGAGGTGTGGTTTTGTCTTGGATGATCAAGGCAATTTCTAACTCATTTGGATCAAATTCATCATGTAATTAAGGAGCAGCTCAAGCATAGAATCTAATTGTCAGCCTTCCCCTTAGGGGAAAGGGAATCCATCACCCGTCTCATGTGTATGGGATGCCAAACTCTCCTGCTGAAGTGAAAGCTTGATGCCTTTTAACTGACTGCAAAGGTGTGGTTAGAAATGCAGGCAATGTAGAGCTTTCTGGGCAAGATAAAAGTAGGATCCATCATCTTCTGCCACCTGTTTTAAAGTTTCTCTCTTAGCTAGGCTTTCTGATCTCACACTCACACTTTGACCACCATGCCTAACAATGGTGATGATGGTAGTAGTGGTGTCATTCATAGTTGTTCAGAGAACGATGATTGATCAATGACAGAACTCATACCTGGAGGCAGGAGGTCCCAAATTCAGTCCTAGTCATCTCAATAAAAAGATGAGAAAGATTCCATTCTGAAACCTTACAAAATCATTGCCATGCCATCCACCACTGTCAACATTAAGCTGAATAGAGCAATGCTCTGACACACATAAGTCAGCTTCCTATGTTTTTCACTGCTCCCACTTCACTTGGTTGCCATCTTGTCCCATCCTGGAAATAGAAGTCAAGTGTTACAACTAACTATATTGTATTACATGTAAAGGGACAGTTTGAGGGCAATGAGATTATAAGTTATTTTTTATGAAATAACAAAATATCTCAAAATAACCTTAATTTTGGGCATAAGGAGTTGTTGTTATTTTTATTATCCTCACCACCATCAGCATTATTATTAGATGATAAAAGAGGGGAAAATTGAGCAGACAGAGAAAATAAGAAAAGGGGAATTTTCAAAGATGGCTTGATCAAAAACAATATTAATCAAATCCAGCATAATTTTGTGTATATTATAGCTAATTTTGAACACTCCCATACAAATAATTTGGACCAGTTGTTTGAACATTGAAGACCAATGTTCAAATCTCTATTAGTCCATGGAAAGTCAAAGGCTAACATTGAGCAGGTCCCATTCTCTCAGCTTCAGAGGAAGGTAAAGGCAAACCACTTCTGAACAAATCTCGTCATGTGATAGGTTCCCCTTAGAATTGCCAGAAGTTGGAAATGACTTTAAGGTACACTTTGGGCCCAGAAATAGAGAAAAAACTTGTTAAAAAGAGAAGATGGTATATATTAGAGTTCTAGACTAATATGTTAAACTTGTAAGAAAAGTAATTGTTTTGTTCCGAAGGAAAAGAATTTCTGCTCCAAATAGTCCTTCAATATTTTTGCTATACAATTGTTAGTATTACATTAATGTGTGGGTTTTGCAGAATTTTAAAATTGTGTTGTAATAGTTGCTGCCTGACAAATTTAATTACAGATTTCTTAGCAGTTCTATTTTATGCAGAAAATCATTTCAAGTTCACTAAGCTCTGTATCTAACATGAAAAAACACTGAAGACAAACATTGTTCACAATGGCAACCTTGCTGGATTTGTTTTTTTGCATATGTTGAAGTATAGTCTAGGCATTTAGAATATGGTATAGTTTTTCTTTCCTATCCTGATTCAAGTTATTTCTTTTTTTTTCCTTTGCTTTTTCATTGGATCTTTTAGAAAATATCTCCTGAAAAGTTTAAAGAATTCCTAGATGTCATTTGAGAGGGAGGGAGAAAATATCCCTCCAAGCTGATTTTGTTGGGGTGAGGGGAACTGCGGCAGTCATAGCTAAACTAGGGTTTTCAAAACAAAACTACTGAGTTTTATAATTCTTCAAAAGGTGAAAATTCTTACTATAGTTGTGAATATACTAGTATAGTCAGCCCTTTATATTCATTGGGGTTTTGGTCACCTGGAAGCTAACCATAAACTTGCACTAGCGGAACTAGAGATTCCTAGAGAAATGTTCCCTCTAGGAATCCTAAAGACCTCGAGCATGGCTCTTTGGCAAACATCTGGTAGTAATAGATTATTAAGGTGCATTGGAGAGGCAGGAAGGCAACCAGGCTGACACTAATGAGCAGCCTGACCTTGATGAAACAGGAATCTTAGATCGGGCTGACCGTTTGGAATTCAGAGTTCGAAGCTGTGTGAGAATAGACAACAAGAAGGAGGTCAGAGGCCAAAGAAATGTTTTCATGTATTGCAAAGGGTATTAAGCAGTGTGTTTGAAAACAAACCTTTGTCAGAGCAACTTCTCACTCAATCAAGCAGTTTGTGCTCATTTTCCTGTGTTCATGGTCTTGGGATTTTGTCATGTTCTCATGGGACTTTGTTTTGTTGGTGCCATTTGGAATTCTGCTTTACAGTGCTATGTTTTATTGATCTTTGGAAAACTACTTGCTTTTTAAACTTTTCATCTTTTACTTTTTAATAAACTACAAAGACTTCAGTGTGTGTGCAATTCTGGTGATTTCAGCAAGGTGAATTATTCTGAGGTGCAACAGTTTTGATTATTTTGGAATGACTTTTGGATTATTGTTTATTCATTTTTAACCTTCCTTTTCTATTATATATTCTTTTCTTAATAAACTTCTTACTTATTGTGGAATACCTTTGAACTGTGTAGTGTTTGGGTGAAAAAGAGTCATGCAGACGGCTGGGCTACAACAATAATATATACTTACTAATATATGCCTGATGGGTATCTTACAGTGAATGCACAATGATCTGTTTGTTTGTGGGATAATTAAGAAGCCTTAACGGTGCTTAATAATGTGAACCACACCCTGCTTTGAAAAGAGCTTCATTCCTAGGGCAGGGGGAATGGTCTCTGGAATTTTCTCAGAAGTCACGGCATATTTACAAAGGAAAAAAGCTGGCATGGCTTTAGTATGCTTCAGTGATGTTTTCATCATCCTCGTGTCTCTCACTTTATTTAACCATATTTGACCCTTTCTACTGCAGAAGATGGGAAAATGAAAAACATGACTTCCGTCTAATCATGAACTGAAATACTGGTATATGTAGAAAGTCTTTCAAAAGTCCTTCAGAAGTGAGAAGGACGGTATAAAAATATGTGAAATAAATAAATAAATTTCTGGAAATATATTTCCTTTTCAGAGGAGTCTGTGTGTTCTGTCATTTTGAGATGAATAAAATATTTTTTTTTGTATTTCCCTTATAAACTATTACATTATTTTATCCATCTCAAAATGATAGAGCACACGGACTGAAAATATATTTCCAGAAATTTATTTATTTATTTATTTCGCATATTTTTATACTGTCCTTCTCACCTCTGAGGGACTCAGGGTGGCTTACAACAGGCAACCATTTGATGCCATCATTCATAAATAACAATTGCAGTTAAAACAATAATTAAAACCTTAAATTGTTAAAACATTCATTTAAAATCACACAAATTGAAATCATAGCCCTGGTCAGACTATTGTCAGTATCATAGGGTCGGTATCAATCTTGATTGCTGCATCCATTGGTTGAACGCTTGGCCCCATAACCGTGTTTTGAGTTGTTTTCTGAAGGATAGGAGGGAGGGGGCTGATCTGAAACACAGTATCTTGAAGTCTTTCTCTTCATCATAACTTCCTCACCTTCACAACTAGAGTCAGCTTGCAGAAATGTTCGTGCTTCTGTGATGTGTTTGGAATGAACCCCCATGGGAAAGGCAAAACCTTATTAAATCCAAACACGCTCTGGTGCTCAATTTGATGTGATTTAACAGTTTCACAGCAACACCCAGGTGAAGTTTTATAGATTTCCCTCCGTTCAAGTAGCCTTCTGCTAGCAGGTTCAGGCAGACTGGGGAGCAGCCGGCATAACATTTGTAGCACCGACTCTTGTGTTTTGAAATGCAGCCAGCATGCCATCCCTCCCCTGTGTACAGGATTTCTGCTGTTCCCTTAATAGCTCGTGGTTGATAGACGGGTAGAAGGTAAAGCAGCTTTGTTTGATAGCCTAAGGCAAAAAAGCAAAGGGAGAGAGAGAAACAAGTATTGGCAAATTGAGCTCTGCAGCAACCAGCTCAGGCGAGTTGAATAATATTGTGTATGCATAGACTGTGGCCTATATAGAGACTGACACAATTTTCTCAGTGTTTCACTCAGATTTTTAAATACAAAAGCAGCATCCGAACCCCATTTTTACCTAGCTCAGTGATTTCAACTATATATCTTCTTTAACTGAGATCGTTCTGGTAAATGTAGACATGACACGGGGAGATAGAATGTCTAAGGGTGCATCTACACTAGCCACCAATACCAATGCTGATCCAGAGTGAGGACTCCAGATAAGCATCTCCATGGTCCTCATGGCCAACTTCTGAGCTGGCTTGGAGGTGAAATGGCAGCCACACTGCACACCCTTGATCCAGCCCAGAGGCTGGATAGCATCCATACAGCTGAGCAGCACTGGGACAAGTTTGGCATCACTGGACCATCATTCTTTACCTTTCTTCCCATTGTGATGCATACTGGGCATGAAAATGGCACTGAAGGTATGATTTACTCCAGATTATTGGGGAAAATTCAGAGCAACCCATTACTTTTGTTAATGCAGTTCAAGGTTAAATTTAGTGACCTTGGTCTGAGTTAACCCAAATCAGCCCTGTGTGTCATGCAACCACCACAGAGCTGATCAACTAGACCAGTGGTTCCCAGTCTTTGCTCTTCCATAAGTTTTGGACTTCAACTTCCAGAATTCCTGGCAATCAATCAAACTTGCTGGGGTTTCAAGGAGTTGGTGTCAAAAACACCCAGGTCACTGGTTCCCAACCTGTGGGTTCCCCAGGTGTTTTGGCCTACAACTCCCAGAAATCCCAGCCAGTTTACCAGCTGTTAGAATTTCTGGGAGTTAAAGGTCAAAACAGGTTGGAAACACTGACCTAGGGGAACCAAGGTTGGGCCAAAATCCAATTCCTAGTCTAGGGTAGACCCATTGATTCAATTGGAATTCATAAGTGTAGACTTACTAGTCAGTACTATTATTTTACTTGTTTTCTCACCATATATTTTTCTTTTTTTCTTTTGTTTTTACTAACATTTCTGTTTTTATTCCTGATGTGTTTACTTTTATGGTTACTTAAAAGTATGGGCAATAGTGGAAGGGCAGGGGGCTGCATTATTAATTCCCAGAAGATCCTGGTGGGATGCTGCTCCCTGCCATGCACACTCCAGCAAGGAATAACTTTTTGCATTCTAGGTGATGAGGAAGCATTTTCACCACATTTTGCAAAGGGGATGACTTTTTTAAACAACAAGAAGTGATTGAAAGTAGAGTAGGGTATACCCACACATTCGTATACTGCTTAGCACACAACTGATTTAAGGTTTGCTTAGGGGGTTTTTTTTTGTTCTGAATATTTTCAAGCTGTGGTTGGTTGAATCCATAAATGCAGAACCCAGGATACAGAGGGACAACAGTATTGAATTTTCTATACAGAAATGAGGGACTTTAAGGTAAAGCTCATGAATCAAGGTAAGCCAGAATGTTGAAGCTGAATGGTGTATCTCTTGAAGAGTAATTCTGTTTTTGGTTGTGCTTCTGTGTCAGCTGATACTATTTGTCAGACATGGGCCAAGCACAACCCTACCCTCACCCCAGGTGGTTTTCTGGCTCTAGACTCCTCCGTATTCCATGGACTGACCTTTAGTTATTAAAAACAAATCACAAATTGACTCTCCTAGAAGTCTCCAGCAGTGGTAATTCATCTTTGAACTAACCCCACCACACACACTATTTAGCATTAAAAGTATCCATTTTCTATTTTTTTTTATATTTTGCAGTATGTGTAGTACCAGGTGCAAATCATAAGTCCAGACCCACCTTTTGAAGTATGTAGATACAAAAAGAGTTGGGTGAATTAAGCTGGAGCCAATTTACACTACATAATTATATCATCATGATTCTGCTCTAACCACCATGGCTGAATCCTATGAAATCCTGAAGTCTGGTGAGACACTAATTTTCCCTAGCAGAGAATTCTAAATACCCCTCCCTATTTAGATAAAATAGTGACAGGTAAAGGGGGGATCAAAGTGTCATAATTGTACAATGAGAAAGGACTCAAATTCTGATTTTTTTAAAAAGGCCAGTACAATTCTCTAGGTAGCCAAATATCAGAAGTGTGATAGCCACAATAAATGAGATATTTGTTTACTAATGTGAATTGTGCTATTTGGACAAATTCCATCCCACTGGCCAATTAAGCGTATTGTAACCAATTATGTTCATTATGCTGTTGAAGATTTTAAGTGGTGTTTAAATTTCATCTCATTGAACATGATCAAAGCCTCTTATAATATAATGAATGATATATCAGTAAAGCAGTTTTTAAAAACTATTTCAATTTTTTAAAGCCTTCTAAAAATAGTAGGATTTTTTTAAAAAAAATCTAAGTCTCATTTTTGCCCTCAACATTCTGATTTTAGGATTTCATCAAATGCAGTGGTTTTTAAATCAAAACACCATCTGGCTATTGCTGTTTTAAATACTTGGGACTAGCCATCCCACACAGCCACATTACACAGCAGACTAAGGTGTTGAGTGCCAACAAGACTGCAGCCAAAATGAGGTCACTGAGAAAAAAGATGGAGGTATTCACATGTTCAGGGACAGCCAAGATTTGCAGAAGCACAAAAAATTCTACATACCCAAGGGGCAACTCTTTACTACTCAAAAAACATTTCAGTGAAAACGAAGCATGCTCAGGAATCAGGGGTTGTAAAGTGACAGGTAGAAAAGAGAAATTGAATTGGGGGGAGGGTTAGCTACCTACTGTAGCTCAGTGGTAGAACACTTGCTTCCTTATGCACAAAACCTCATGTTAATTCCTGGCAGCTCGAGGTACAGCTAGGAAAATTCATGTCTGAAGAAACATGCCTTGGGAGCTGAGGCCAGCTAGTGTCAACAATATTGCATATCCTCCAACTGTTCTGATTTGGAAGATTACATTTTTCATCTCCTCTAAAAATGTCCAGTTTCTCTCTCCTCCTGTTCTGGCACAGCTGTATCAGGAGCTCCAACTTACCTTTCCTTTGTTGAGTGCATGTATTCTAAAATTCTATGCATTTTACAATTAGGTGGCTTTTCTTAATTTGCAGTTATTGGGCCAATGACCCCTCAGTCATCATTAGATTCTCTAGTTCTGCCCCCTTTTGGGTTTTGGGAGGGAAAAGGAGCCATTTTAGCTCAGTCCACACAGAGATGTCTTCGTACAGGATGTAAATCAGGTCCTCCTGTAAAAAGCTTCGTCTTTTACAGCTTGGCTGGGGGAATACAGTCTCAGCATAGCCTTTGCTGGGAATTTACAGCCTTATAGCTCCTTTACTGAAGGGATCCAACTCTACAGCGCTACAGCCAGCCATTGGTGGGAACTGAAAGTCTACAAAGGACTCTGTCTGGTAAGGGCCACTTGCAGCAGCCAGAAGCAGTTGGTACCGGGTGTAGGGGTGCCACGCCAGCAAGGCCTAAGACAGACTGCCCAGATAGAGGTTAAGGATTTCCCTGATAGTGAAGAAACAGTTTATGAAGATAGTTGCTTGTCCCCTGTTGAGAAAGCCACCAATTGGTTAAGAAAGCCTTGAAATAGTTGTGTTTTATTGAAGACCTTAGCAACAATAAAAAAACTTTGTTCAACCTTTAAGCAATCTAAAGACTCTGTTTAAGGAAATCCTAAGGCTTCTCATCTGAGGCAGCCCCGGTGTCCCGTTGGGCACACAGAATATACGTCCTGTCTACAGTCTCTTGCACAGGTCCAGTGAGTGACAGCACACCTCCACTCACTTTTCCCCTTTGTCCTCAGCCTACGTCAGCTACTGAACTGAGTTCCAAGTCTAAAACTGGTTTGCACTTAGTTAACTCAGGACTTTATCACACGAGGCTGGTAGATCACAATTATAGTAGCATAATAACATATTTAGACAGCATTTATTTATTTATTTATTTATTATATTCCCCTCTTCTCATCCCTACCGGAGCCTCGGAGTGGCGTTTCACACAATATCATGTGCTGTGTGGTAGTTATTACTGTTTTGCATTTAAATAGCTGGTGCACCATACTTTTCATTAATAAAAAAAACCAATGGCTCTCAATATCACTGCTTTTCCATCTCCTGGGTGTAACTGGTCTCTTCCACTGAAGATTTATTATACAGACACTCACATACTGTAATAAAAATATTAAAACTTCTACAAAGAACACTCCTTTTTGCCACAAACATGCTATAATATTGCTGTGGTATTTTAAAGACAAATATATGTTGCGTATCCTTCTTTTGAAGTAAATTGACTTCATTGGATGTATGAACTATAAGTCTTCAGTTTGCAGAAGAATATGAGCCTAAAGTAGAAATGGGAGTGGAAGATCCGTTCCTCTTGATGCAGTAATGAGATGAATTATATCCAGGAATGTGGCTGCACAGCCCTGATACTGGAGTTGCAGAGCAATGTCCCTGATCATTCTTGAATACCAAGGTTTGCCAGCTATCAATGCTTCTTGATTTATATGATTATTTTGTTGTTCTTGATCCTTGGGATGATTTTAATGGCTTTACTATTCATTTGCTTTAAAAACTATTTTGAAATATGTTGGCTACCTGCTACATTTTTATAGTGGAAATGTGGATAGAAAAATACATAAATAGACATCACTTGCAGGTACCTCTGGGAGCATCTGGTTGCCCCCCTCCCCCCCCCCCCCCCCCCCCGGGTCAAGGAGGAGGAAAAACAAAGTAATTTCAGCTAGCATTTGTAAGTGCTTCTTGAGTCCTTGGCTCTCAAAGCTAAGCTGATATTTGCAAATGCTGACTTAGTACAGAGTCAGTTGAGATAGCATGCAACATGCAGAAGAGCATCCATATTCTCCATAATATCTGGAGTTGATAGGTATTTAATTTCTTAGATAGGGGTTATGCATTCTTCTTCTGCCCAGCCAATAGTGGTGCATGGTGAGCCAGGTGCCCTGGTTACAGGGCCTGGACGGTGAACATGCATCAAACAGAACTTTATATCATTCCCTAAGCCAACATTAGCCAGATGTATTCAGACCTTTCCCTCCCCTGTTTTTTACTTTGTGTAAGTCAAGCCACAGGATCCAGAGTCCTTCAGCTTCCCTTTTCCGCATCAAAATTTTGACAGTAGTGGAGAGAGAGCTCCTTGTGAAAACTCAACAGTTGCTGGATGTGTAGCTAACTCCCTTTCCCATCTATCCCTCATTCATTAATTTCTCTCTCTCTCTCTCTCTCTCTCTCTCTCTATATATATATATATATACACACACACACACAAATAAAAGATTTTTTTAAAAAAAATGAAAAATATTAAATATGAAAAACCACTGGTCTCAAGCTTTTTAGATAAGGGAAATATAATGGATAAGGATTTTCCTGAGCACTCAGAATATTGTGCATGAAGTATGAGCATAAGGGTATGAACATTTATACAAATTTGGAGGGGAAAATATTTGTTGTTGTTGCATCTTTTTCCTACCATGTGGGAAAACACTGTGTTCCAGGGTTAGTCAGATTTTAAATGGATGTCAGAGGAAAATGGACTCAGGGAAAACAGTCATAGTGCAGACATATTTGGAAAATGAATTCCTAAACTAATATTTGAAGAAAAGCATGCTTGACACGGTTTTCCACATATCTCTGAAACACAGTGCCCCAGTTTTATTTCTAAAAATATGCAACATATATATGTGAGGAAACTGTGTACAAAATTGCATATATTGGGGGAAATTAAAACAAAAACAAAAAAGAAACAAAAAGGAAGTTGTTATTCAAATATGTTTCTACATAAAGAGACAAAAGATCTTCAAAGAAATAGAGGGAAGTCAATTTTATTTTACATCCTTCTTTTCTTTCTTTTTTTCCTTCTTTTTCCCCTTGTCTTTTTTAATCCCAAGGACGATATGGGATGGACCTTTTCTTTTTTACTTTTTATTTTTCACATTATTCTTTTTCCCTTCTCTGTCTCTTCTTTCCTATTTTTTTATCCTCTCTGAAATATTCCCCCACTTTCCATGTAATCCTATATTATACTAATAAAATAAAAAATTACTGGAAAACAAAACAAAACACACTGACTGACACGTATATATTATGTCACACTAAAACAAAAATGCACATTAATTTTCTTATTACAAAAAATGTTTTCAAACTTATGGCAGATATGAACAGAGTAAATCTGTGCTTCAAAAGTCAGATGGTATACAAAGTGAAGCAGCTAGTTATCTCCCAGTACTTCCAATCAAGGAGGCATAGTAGATCAGAAGTGCTTTGTTTCCATCAGGCCTCCAACCAAAGAAGGGATCCATAGGTTCTGAAGATATGGCTCATCAAATGGGGACAGGTTAAAGAACCCAGTGGAGTATGGGAACAGTATTTTCTCTCACACACACTGATTAACAAAAGTCCTTTCCAGTTATAACTGAAAGCTCAGTGTAGAAGTGTACAGTTCCTTATCTTAAATCATACTTAGCTAAATACTTTCCATCGTCTGCACAACTGATCCACTGGATTTAGTGTGGGAGTTAGGAAATTGTATCTAGTATTTTAAAGTAAGGAAACATTCAGATTTTTCTCCTCAGGTTACATAGCAGTAAAGAAAACAGGGGGCGTGTTTGTTTTATACATCAGCAGAAATCTAGCCCAAGCTTTTCAGTACTTAATCCACAAGGATGTTTAACTACATATGAATCTGTAAAAATGGACATTCAGCAGTCCAAGTGTTCTCTGCCTCCCCCGCTTAAAATCACAAACTGTTTCCAGACTATAACGCAATGTGTATTATTTTTAGCCTATAGCCATGATGGATTGACTTGGAGAAACTTTTGCCACAAACTCCAAAGGAGAGGTGAGGAAGGGGCTTGCGGAGACATAAATTTCCACTGGTGATAAGCTCACATCTGTTTTGAACTGTAGAAATGGCAAAGCCATTGTGAAAGCATCCAAAAGCCTCCCTCTTGGATGCCAAGTGAGCACAGCACTGAAAAGCACATGAAGAAATAATTGAAAGACGTTGGAGGAAGGCCAAGGGAACGTGGCTAATGTTTCACCTAATCTTTCCCTTTCTCTTTTCCTGTAACAGTTCTGCCCACATGACATGAACTTCAGAGCTTGATCGGGCAGCTGCTCCTGGACTGTTTGCACTGTCTGCCTGCCTGCTGGCAGAAGAACAAAAAAACAAAGCACAGAAGCCCAAAAGCATAAAGCTATTGGAGATTAACAAGCGTGTGGAGACTGCCAGGCTAGCAGCAGTCACCTTTCACCATGGGGATAAGGGTCAAAGTCTCTTCTAGTGGCAGCGGGTCAACTGTGCAAAAGTTATTGCCCTCAAAGTGACATCTGCACACAACAGAAACCACGCAGTTGTCTGCTGAAGAGAGGCCAGGAACAATCAGCAGCTGACTGAAATACACAAAGTGTCCCTGAATGAAATCATAGGGAGTCGGATGGAAAGGTTCCAAAATATGACAAAGCATATGGGGGAAGGGGGACCTAAGCAAAACAGGCTTTTTGTCTATCCAAAGGAAACTAACTTCTAAACCACCGTGCCATTTTTTTTCTCATTTCATTCCCCCAGTTTTCCCCACCTACCAATTAGTAATTAGGCCAAGCAAAGCAGCATCTATATCCACCAAGTGACAGGACCAGTATGTTGCTAGTCTCTAGGCTCTTCCGCATGACCTATCCAGCACTGTTAACAATTAGGTCAAATTCTGAACAAACTCTGACCTCAAAAAGGACTGTGTTCATTATCTGTAGCCATGCAGGGCAGACAAGGCCTAATTGATGCCGAAGTTGGTCAATCTGCATCTGGAATGATGCCACAGATTGCCAAATCCTTTCCATCGGTGACCAGTCTACTCTTGTACAAAGCAGCATTCAGTTATGCACATTTGCTCATGCAGTCTGCCATGGTATGGACCATAGGGGTTTACCATCCTTATATGGATGATACAATGATTATATTCAAAAGAAGGATGCTGTCACATACACAAAGCATTTGTGCTTCTCTGTAAAACAAAATGTTTACAATCTTTTAAGGCAAATATAATCCATCAATCAAACACAAATTCTTGGGAGTTCAATAAACCTGTTCCTACAAATAGTGTCACTGTTCAGTATCTGAGAGGTCAGCATGTATACCTGGTGGTCTAGATTCACCACCTTGAGTCACAGGTCTTACAATGGGATCAAGATCTTTCAAGCTCAGGTCAGTAACAAGCAAAATGTAGGCAGTAGTGCTGATAACTTGGAGGTAATTGGCAGCCAGTGCTTTCTGTTACAGGCATGATGAATGGACTTTTAATTTTATTTTAGACTTAAAGTAGCTCTCCAAGGTGCTGCGCCCATTTTAGGGCTAGAGTTCAGTACCCTGAATAGATCCTTTACAGTCTGGAATTTAAAAACAATGGATTTAACGTATGTCTGACATGGAAATGATTGAACTCCACAAATATAGTGAGAGGGAACAATCTTAAAAGCAGCAAATTAAGTAGGTGTTATATGAATGCACTCTCTGATTTGCTTGTCAGGTATCTGTCTCCTCCTTTCCCAACAAGTACATAGACTGCTTCCCTTCCTATTGGTTTAGTTCAGGACCCCCCAAACTAAGGCCATGGGCTAGATGGGGCCTTCCAAGGTCATTTACCTGGCCCTGCCCTAAACTTTAGAGTGAGGGTTGCCTTCAGTCTGAAACAACGTGAAAGCATGCAACAACAATCCTAATAAACTTGATTATTTCATCAGCCCAAAGCAGGCCCATGCTTCCCACTGATATACTGATAAGTTTATGTTAGTAAAAAATATAGCTTTTTTCAGATAGATAGATAGATAGATAGATAGATAGATAGAGATAGATAGATAGATAGATAGATAGATAGATAGAGATAGATAGATAGATAGACAGATAGATAGATCTTGATGACAAACAAGGTGTGTGCAGTGTGCACAGGAATTTGTTCATTTTTTTTCAAACTACAGTCTGACCCCCGAACAGTCTGAGGGACCATGAACAGGGCCTCTGTTTAAAAAAAATGAGGAACCCTGGTTTAGTTGAAAAGGGCAGAGGTGGTAGAGTAGAAAACATATTACTGAAACTACTGGCATGAATTAACTAATTCAAAACAAAGACAGCAAATGGGATTTTATGGAACTTCTTTTTCCTCAACAATTGCAACTCTTCATTTTGGCAAAAATGCTAATGGAGTTGACATCACATGCTGGGTCCCTTCCAGTGAAGGTTGCTGAGAAAAGAGAAAACAAAAAGATGAGAAGGTAGTATAAATGGGGTTGAGACCTCTGGAAGAAACCAGTGCAAAAACAGAGGTGAAATTGACTTCTGAGAGCAAAAAGAATTAAGAGGAAGCTGCTGTCAGAAAAAAAAGAGGTTCAAATCAGGCCACCTTGCTTACAATGAGTTTACTCCAGGCATGGTGACGTCCTCCTTGGGGATTTCATCATCCAAAAACTACTGAATAAAGAAAACAAAAGGGGTGGGAAAGAAAGATCTGGCAAGCATTTACAATTCCAGTAAACTTACCTTGATCAGCTTCTAATGATGCAGAGGTGTTTGTCAGGGCCCTCTTATAAGCAGATAATGGAGTCTAAGATTCTCCATAAATACCTAATATGCATGATACATGGTGGACACATTGATTCTTTGTGTCTTGAGAAGAAATCTAAGCTTCATGTGCCCAAATCATAGGAAAAAAATCCTTTTGGGAACTGCACTCACCAGAATCCTCAGCCAAGATGGGAGCTGGAGCACACAAGAGTAACTTTTCTAAACACTGCTAATTTTTTTTCATAATGCCCAGCAAGAAATCACTAACATTTGCAAGAAATCACTAGCAGGCTGGCAGAGGCACTTAATTGTTTTCCACTACACCAGTTCTCTACTAATGTTCTCTATCACTTTTCTCCACACTTTAGGAAAAATATCCCCAAGCCCCAAAAGCCTTAGATCAGCCTTTCTAATCTGATGCTCTTCAGATATGCTGGATCTGGTGGACAACAGGATGTGGTGCTAACAAGCTGAAAACATGGCTTCAGAAACCAACATAGAAGCAACAAACACATTGTGAAATTGCAGCTGAACCTCTATATCCATGAATTCTGCATTCATGGATTCAACCATCTACACGTGACTATTTCATCATCCAATAGTAGGCCCACAGTTCTCATTGAAATATGAGTATGTTTATATTGGTGAAAATTGTTCTTTATTTTAAATATTGTTTTGTCTTTTATTGATATTTTTGCATTATAGATAAGATATGTGCAGGGTGTATAGGAATCAGTTCATTTTTTTCCAAACTATAGTTCCCAACCCCCACCCCTGCAAGAGTCTGAGGAACCATAAACAGGCCCCTCAATTAAAAAGTTTGGAAACCCCTGATCCAACACCTTGAAAAAAATTGAATTAAAAAAGGCAAACCTTAATTTTTCCATTTTATATAAGGGACCCCATTGTACTATATCAATGTATATAATGGGACTTGGTTATATACTTGAATATCTACACAATTTTGTATTTGAGGGTGGTGGGGTAGTCCTAGAATGAAACCCTATGAGATACTAAAAGTATCATTGTAACTGCCATGGTGAAACAAACTACAAACCTTTTGCTGACACTTCTAATTACTCCCTAAACTGCAAATTCCAGGATTCCATATGTTGTTGCCATGGCAGTTAAAGTGGAGTCATGACACTATAAGGGTAGCTTTTGAAACTTGTGTCCTATGTCAGACAATCTGTCTACTGTAACTGGCAGTGGCTCACTCTTTCAGACAGAAGACTTTTGAATCATTTAGTAGCTGAGTTTGGTATCTGGGCAGTAGTTCCTCCAGGTGGTTTAGACATCAACTCCCAGAAAACCTGACCATAAGGAAGGCTGAGCGAAGGAAGATAGATGCTTTTGAACTGTAGTGTTGCAGGAAAATTCTGAGAGTGCCTTGGACTGCAAGAAGATCCAAGCAGTCCATACTTTAGGAAATAAGGCCTGGCTGCTCATTGGAGGGAAGGATATTAGAGGCAAAGATGAAGTACTTTGGCCACATAATGAGAAGACAGGAAAGCTTGGAGAAGACAATGATGCTGGGGAAAATGGAAGGAAAAAGGAAGAGGGGCCGACCAAGGGCAAGATGGATGGATGGTATCCTTGAAGTGACTGGCTTGACTCTGAAGGAGCTGGGGGTGGTGACAGCTGAAAGGGAGCTCTGGTGTGGGCTGATCCATGAGGTCACAAAGAGTTAAAAGTGACTGAACGACTAAACAACAACAGGCCAAGCTGAGGGGGGCTTTTGGGAGTTGAAATCCCAAACACCTGGAGTACCAAAGGTTGGGCCCATTGGTAGGGAATTTTAGGAGCTATAGTCCAAAGGAGTAATTTTCCAAATTACAGAGACCAAAGTTTGAACCTCACAAAATAAAGGAGTAATAAAGAATAAAATTATGGTAAAGTAACAGATAGGACATAATGAACTTTCGTTGACAGGAGAGGTACTAAAGTTTAAACAGTGGACTTATTCTCTCCACACATGCAGTTGTACCTTTGCATAGAGGGTTTTATTTTTAAAAAGGGAAACATACATTTTCAATTGTTTGAGATCCAAGAGAAAAACAGTTTGGACAGTTTTCCGTGCTCCTATGCTTATGGAAAGCACAATGAAAATAATGAAACACTGAAGAACAGGAAATTCTTGTGGTCTTGGGGGTCGTCTGGTCTTACTGGGGGGAATTAAGTAGAAGCCAAGCACTAACAAACCACCACCCCCACCTCCGCAACAGTAAGTGTTTGGAATTACATGACAGAATGTGTTTGTACAAGGTAGCCAGCCAAGTTTGGGAAAATTAAGGCCAGACATTCATGTGATGGTGACAGATCAATTCATCTAAACCTTCTTCAAGCCTGTACCTAATGGTTAGAAGGAATCTCTGGGTCTATTGGGCTGAGAGAGAAGCGGAGTTGAGAAGTTTCCTGGGTGTACTATTTATCTCCTTTTAGAGTCTACCTCTACCCTCAAGTGTTTCTTCTTAGTTAAGCTCACTTGTGTATTTGAATTTGGCTAAAGAGAAAAACACTGGGAGGTCTAGTCCAGAAAGAAGAGGGAAGCAAATAGTGGGAAGTGTTTAGCAGTCCTGCCTGCTGTATATTTTCTATGCAAAGTTGGGGTAGATAGGAAAACCCACACATGCTGTTAGTCCAGAGAAGGACTAGGATTTGTTTCATTTATTGGGATCAGTTTAAATTAATCTTGTTAAACATGTCACTTTCAGGGAATTCTCATTTAGTGGCTAGTGTTTTTAATATACTGTACATGCCCACTTGACTAGTAAAACCAGAAAGAAAAAAGTTGAACTTTAACTTACTGTGGTTATTAACACCTTCCTTCAGGAAGTTTGTCTACATTGATTAAGAAAATATCACACTCACGTAGCTGACACATAATGTACTTGATCCTTCCAAATGAAGTACGACCCCTTTAACAGTGAGAGTACTTCTTTTAGGTTTGGATATGATTTTCCAAAAGTTGCATCTTCCCCCAGTTCCTCAGAAAATTCAGTCTTTTGTTAATAATAATAATAATAATAATAATAATAATAATAATAATAATAGAGGGCCTGATTCTTGCAGCTCAAGAACAAGCCATTCAAACCAATGCCATCAAAGCCAGAATTGAAAAGTCGACAACAGATCCCAAATGTAGACTCTGCAAGGAAGCAGATGAAACAATAGATCACATCCTCAGCTGCTGCAAGAAGATCGTGGTGACAGACTACAAGCAGAGGCACAACACCGTTGCTCAGATGATTCATTGGAACTTGTGCCACAAATATCATCTGCCTGCAACAAACAACTGGTGGGATCACAAGCTGGAAAAAGTTACAGAGAATGAACACGCTAAACTCCTCTGGGACTTCCGAATTCAGAGTTCTGGGGCACAACACCCCTGACCTCACAATCATGTTAAAAAACAAAGGATGGATCGTCAATGTTGCAATCCCAGGTGACAGCAGGATTGCAGAGAAACAACAGGAAAAGCTGACACAATATGAGGATTTAAAGATCAAACTGCAAAGACTCCGGCACAAACCAGAAAAGGTGGTCCCAGTGGTGACTGGCACACTGGGTGCAGTGCCTAAAGACCTTGGCCTGCACTTAAACACAATCGGCGCTGACAAAATTACAATCTGCCAGCTGCAGAAGGCCACCTTACTGGGATCTGCATGCATTATTCGCCAATACATCACATAGTCCTAGACTCTTGGGAAGTGTCCAACGTGTGATCCAATTCAACAGCCAGCAGAGTGCCTGCTGTGGACTCATCTTGTATTTCAAATAATAATAATAATCAGTCTTTTATTGTGTTTTGCTACTTGGTGACATTAAAGATCCCTTTATTTTTGATCTCTGAAAATGAATTTTCATTTCTTCCTGTGGTCACTATTGCCTTCTCAACCTAACAGCTTCCTCTGTAGTGATTTGCCATTGCCTTTTTTTCACTTTTATTTTTGCACTGGGAAGTGATGGAGAAGGAGGGGGGGGGGAGAGATCCCTGAATCTACCTTGGGGCCACTGCTGCTACATTCCTGCTTATTGGCAGAGACCCGCTGGAAATGTTTCTTACTCAGAATGAAGGGCCCTTCCATGTGGTCAATAAGGAGAAGGTCAATTAGGCTACCTCTTTTCCATTATTCACATGGCTGGGTGCCTTGATCAAATTTCAAAGTAAGCAACATCCCCATTAGCAACATCCCCGTGGAAGTGTTTAGAAGGGAAAGTGGCATCAGCAGTGAGAGGCAATGCTAAACCACTTCAGAGCAGAAGAAATAATAACAATGTCAATTTTGGTGTGTGGACAGTCAAGTTGTGCATGGAATTTGTTTCTCCCATTTCCTTCATTTCTTTGTATCTTTTGTTTATTCGGGAACACAGAACAGGGAGGCCCCCTCCTGGTACAAAAATCTACTCAACATGAAAGCTGGAGTGGGTCCTGGCTCCTGGCCTGCTTTTCGGCATCACAGAGTAAGAGGTGCTCGGCTGCAGGCACTGGCAGTCGCAGGCACTCAGGACCTGCATGCCACACATGCACTCTCTTTTGAAGGAGAGTGCGTGCATGCATGGTGTGCAGGAGCACCCACACCTGCCAGTGCTGCTGCTGAGCCCCTCTTGCTCTAGAGGAAGAGGCACTTGGCTGCAGGCACTGGCAGGCGTGGGCACTTTCTGGACTTGCATGCCACACATGCTCTCTCCTTGGAAAAAGAGCGCCTGGTTGGTGTAAAGGCCCAGAAAGCACCTCCTCTAGAGTAAACACAGGTAAGAAGAAGCCCCCTTAATGCGCACATCAAGAAGGTGGCCTGGATGGGAGGCCCCCCTCATAATGAGCCGATAGAAAATTGATCTTTCAGCACCAAAGAGCAAAAACAGATATCTGCCCTCCCAATTTGGAGGCTGCCAAAAATGGATCAGGACCCCCACCAAAAGCTGGCACATGAAATGGATCAAGGTTTACCCCAAATGCACATCTATAGTGGACAGCAATCCAATTTCAGTGCAGGGTGAATCTCAGGCAGCTCCGGGGCTGAATAATCTGAATTGCACGTGGATTATTTTGATGGTGTAGATAGTTTAAAAGTGTGACTTAACATTGGCTCCTGCTTAAATAAATAACACCCCCCCCCCTTTTACCAGTATAACTTTGTGGTTAAAGCTGTTGAAAGAATAAGCATCAGGGTTCCACATGTATAAAAAGGCAGCCTCTTTCACTATGTCCCCACCACAATTAATTTCTACACAGTGAGAGAAAGGCTTTGACAGATTCCTTCTTGTGTGCTTGAAACACAAACTTGTTGGGCTAAGTCAAGAGATGTTCCCAATAGAAACGAAGCTATTTTCTTGATTAGGCCATCTGTGTGTCAAGAGGGGACCCAAGAGAACACAAGGGAGAAGCTTCCTTTTTTTGGACGTGAACTGCACATGAACTTCAAAAGTGAAGTGTTAATTATATTCTGGAATCCTTTGTAGCGTGCTTCTGTCACACGTGTCCCCTTGTCTATTGAATAGCACAGAATTTTCTATTCAAAGGTTGGTCTTTGAATTCTGTGGGTTGCTTCTCCCGTTGCACACATCATATATAAAGCTAAAATACAACTAAGCAGTTTCAAGACGTACATTCTCCCCTGACTGTACAGAATTATGCACTCATGAGTTAAGTACGTTCAATAGACACATCATGAAGGAAAATTGATAAGTCTCACCAGGCCCGTAGCCAGGATTTTGTTTCGGGGGGAGGGGGCTGAGTTTGGTTCGGGGGGGGGGGGGGGCTGAGTCTGAGTGAAAGAGGGTCTACCCTAGCAAACCTTTTGTATCATTACCCCAATACCCCCATGCATATGGGATATATTGAGCATGGTGATCAGATCATGATATGACTAAACATAACAGTTTAAATAATGTACCAGTAAGGCCTTCTCGCGGACCACCATGAGAATTTGGGGGGGGGGGAGCTGAAGCCCCCCAAGCCCCCCCCCCCAGCTACATGCCTGAGTCTCACTGTCTTTATATTCCTATAAAAGTCCTCATCTAAGAAAACCCTATGAAAGTCATGAGATCACCATAAGTCAGCAAGCGACTTGAAGGTATACACACACATATATGTAACATTCAATTCATCCATTTGTATACATACACCCTTAGCCAGGGTACCTAAAGTGCAGCTGAATGATGCAAGTTATTGACTGGCTCCAGGAATGTGTCCCACCCAATTTCAGCTTCTCTTGAACACTCAGAGAAGATGGAGCAGTTCCCACTCAGAAGACTGCTTTTTCTCCCCCAGGTGTGCTGGTCATGCTGGAACATGTCAGAAATGCTCAAAGGGAAATATGGAATAGATGGAAGTTCGTTAACTATAAGATATTGAAAGCTCAATTGCAAGCAATTCCAATGAGAAACAAAAATGAGAGGTCACTAAAGTCAAAGTCAAAATATTTATTTCGGTCATTGACCAGCACAGGAAATAGTGTCACATTTCCAGACAAACCTGGCATGTTTGGTACATTACAAATATAAATACAACTACTAAAAACACAATATGGGTGAGGGAGCAGAAGGGGAAACAGGGTAAAAACATACAATGCCCAGATCCATCACCAAATTGTAGATTCAGGGAAGAAGATTACTGGGCACACAGTTGACTGTTGGAACTAGTCATTCCCTGGCGGATTTTGTATGCTGCTGCACAGAACTTTGCGACATTGTATGTTGTAGCTGAATTAGTATCTGCCAGTAGCAGGGAGGTATAAAATTGTCCTGAATGGCCTGGGTGCTTGTCTATCAGAGGTAAGATAAGCCTGGCACGGGTATCCCTGTAGAACGGGCACTGAAGGAGCACATGTTCTATTGTTTCTACATGACCAGAGTCACAGGGGCAGAGTCTCTCTGGGAAAGGGATCTTCCGGTAGCGGCCTTCGAGTACAGCTGATGGGAGAGTGTGGCATCGGGCCAGGGTGAAAGCCCTTCGATGAATAGGAACCTCTAAGTATGTTAAATATGCCATAGGGGAGGCAAGGTATCTGCTGTCTTCACTGATGAGGAAGGTTGGAGCCGAGGCCAGATCTAGTTGGCGCTCTGTGTCTGTGATACGTTGTTTAATAAGTGCTTTGGCTTGATTGTAATCCATAGCTAATAGTAGACCTGGAGAAAATCCCAATGAGGAGATTTTGGATGCTACCGCCTGCTTCCATGTGGATTGGAAGTCATCCTCCATGGTTAGTGGGGCAAGGCCAAGGGGTGCATGGGACAGTCTGAGCCAGAGGTTGAGTATGGCCACCCACACCCTGGCCTCCACTCTCATAAAACCCGTCTCTAGTCGCCGGGTGGCATTAGAAACGCATTTAGGGACCTGCAAGGCCGATCTGAGAAACTTGGACTGAACCACCTCTAATGGGGCAAAACTGGGGAAGGGGCCCAGCTGAGCACCATACAAGAGTTGGGCTAATGACTTGGCTTCAAACAGCTTCAGCGCTGCCGGTGTGAAGTGGCCCCCTCTTGTCCTAAGATATTTAAGAATGGCAATTGAGCTCCCCTGCGCAGTGTTGGATACTTGAAGGTCACTAAAGAAATCACAATGGATGTATAAATAACTGTCAGCTCAGCTGAGATTTAAAAAGGCATGTTCAAGAAGTGGAAGGAGAATGAAATCACCACAGAGAAATATAAATGAATGTGAATGTGTGTGTGCGTGTCTTCAGGTTGTCTGTTGACTTATGGTAACCAATGAATTTTGTAAGGTTTTCTTAGGCAAGGAATACTCAGAGGGGAGTTTGCCAGGTCTTTCCTCTGAAATGCAGTCTACAGCATCTGGTATGCATTGGTGGTCTCCCATACCAACACTTATGAGGAAAAGCTTAGTAAGCTGGTTATGTTTAACTTGGAGTAGAAAAGAATGAGAGATGACATGACAGCCATATTTAAATATCTGATGGGCTGCCACTTAACAAATGGGAAAGACTTGTTTGTGTTGCTCCAGAAACCAGGACCAATGGATTCAATTTTCAAGAAAGGAGATTCTATCGAAGCACTAGGAATAACTTCGTGACGTTTGATAGTAGAACTGACGGCCTCAAAAATTGATGGACTCTCTTTATTGGAGGTCTAAAAATAGATGCTGGATACTTGGAGAGTGCTTTATTTGTCTACAAGCTGTCCCCTGCCACGTGTTGCTGTATCCCAGTCTGATGATCTGGAAAATAAAGTAATTAGAAAGTGTTGCTTTCTAATATATGTAATTTCTTTATGCTTGTGGGTAAACAGTATTTCTTGCTGTTTCTTTGTCAGTGTTGATGTGGAGATTGTATGGTTTGCCCACTCTGGAACATGCAACATATACTTGTCCTTCTTTAGGGGTCCCTTTCAAATCCATGATACTATATCTGTGTGTGTGCGTGAATCACATATATCTATCTATATCTATGGCTTGATGGCTCTTTTTTAGGAGGGCTTTGATTACGTTTTCTTGGTGAAGGGAGTTGGACTGGATTGCCTTAAGTACTTTCTGTTGGTCATGGGGGTTCTGTGTGGGAAGTTTGCCCCAGTTCTGTCATTGGTGGGGTTCTTTAATTGTAGGTGAACTATAAATCCCAATAACTACAACTCCCAAATGTCAAGGTCTATTTCCCCCAAACACCATCCATGTTCATATTTGGGCATATGGAATATCCGTGCCAAATTTGATCCAGATCCATCATTGTTTGAGTCTACAGTGCTCTCTGGATGTAGTTGAACTACAACTCTCAAACTCAAGGTTAATGCCCACCAAACCCTTCTAGTGTTTTCTGTTGGTCATGGGAGTCCTGTGTGCCATGTTTGGTTCAATTCCATCGCTGGTGGAGTTCAGAATGCTCTTTGATTGTAGGTGAACTATAAATCCCAGCAACTACAACTCCCAAATGACAAAATTAATTTTTTGAGTGATGGTCACTCCTTGGGTTAGTAGGTATATTGTGGCCAAATGTGGTGGCAATTCGTCCAGTGGTTTTTTGAGTTATGTTAATCCCACAAATGAACATTGCATTTTTATTTATATAGATTCCTGCATGATCATGAGTTTCACTAGAAGATGGTTGGGATCATTTCCACCTTTATGAGTCCATGTCCGGGCTTGTGACTGAAACTGGTTAGTATCTAGGGAGATGAAGCTTCATCCAAGAACCTCAATTCACCCCACCTCCCATCCACGGCTGTGTAGGCAGAACATGGGGTGTGGCACAAGCTGGTAATTGATCATTCTTTGTGTAATATGCTCTAAAATACATATGATGTTATATCTTGGGTGAATTTAGACACAGGAGGAGCCTAAGGATACAAAGAGTCTTCTATGGGACTAATACATCCCCATAGTCTTCTAGTTGTTCACCCCTGCTCTATATGACGGGCTCCTCCACTGCATCAACCCCACTTCAAAGGCAGGGAAATAAGGTACAAGAACATAGATCTGAAAAGAGTATGTCCTTGTAGCCATGCACCTTGTGAATTTCTAAATGTGCAGGTTGATCCTGACTTCTATTACCATTGTAGGAATTCTCCAATTTCACTCTATTGCACCTTTACTAAATCTTATTTCATCCGGTCAGTTTGCATACATAATGGCAGAAGAAAGAGCAGAAAACAATATGTGACTTGCCATCTTATTATTTTTACCATGCACAAAAATATGACAATTAAGATTTCCATAAAATAGACATTAGATTAAACATAAACATAGTTGTGACTCATAGCAAAAGTAAAGTGAAATAAATAAAATAGCCACATGTTTGAATTTAAGTGAGAATGAAACAGCTGTTTTTGGATCAGCTGGCATCTCTATCCAAATGGCTCTGGATAATTTTTTCCTCCACTTTAAGGAGAGAAAGCCAGTGGGAAAAGATTATTGGTTGTTTAGTAATGTCAATTTGAAAAGGCATATTCTCAGAATAATCACAAAGCAGACTCTCCCTGTTGGGTCTGAAACCAGAAGAGGCACATCCAGGAAATCCTATTCTCCAGTTTTCTGTGTTTATCTCTATGTTTTAATGTGCTACACTACACATTAGGTGGCTCGGAAATCAAATGCAAGGATGACTAATGGCTTTATCACACTTGCCATAAACAGCATCCCAGGATGTTTCCACCCTAACTTGAGGATTGAGCCCAGCATCGGCCATCACATGGCATTGGTGACTTCCAGTCCCCAACCAGAGTGAAAGCGTTGCTGGAGGCCTCACTCTCAACATGGGAGGCTTCCTGTGTTGTGGATCCTCGGCACTCGGACAATCCTTCTCCTGTGTAATGGGAAAAGCATCATTGAGAGGGAGCTGCATGCAGGACAATAGATTTGCCCCACTGCCCACTCTTTTTTTCTGGAAACCTGGTGAAGTGGGATGCTTTACCTGACCTTTGTGATGAGGACATCCATGATACCAGCAAAAAAAAAATGTATCATTATGGTGAGCATGGAGAGAAAACCTGTATATCGCAAAGACCTCCATCGGGGGAGTGTGGTGCCTTATTGGTAAGGTCTGTGCAAGGCACATGGCACACCCCATGGGATCTCACTCAATGGAGAACAGGTACCCTAATGGTACAAGGAGTGATGCCATTCAGGAATACATGACAGGAATGCTGACACACTCTGGAAAGATAGCCAGTTAACCCATGTTTAATGACCTCTAAAGAAGGCGGTTTCACTATTCTCCAAGACACTGGTAAACAACCCCTACTATTCTTCCCAATGTTTACAAGGAATCTTTTTTCTAGTAATTTAAATATGTTACTTGTTTTCCTAGTCTTTAGAACAGCAACTGGATCTGTCTGCATGACTTCCCTTCAAATGCAGTTTTTAAAGACAGTTTCCATACCACCTCTGGTCCTATCTTCTCACATAAAACATATCCAGCTCCCTAAAGCAATTCCATAATTGTAGAATTTTTTAACACCTGAGTTTCCTTCCTCTGGACATGCTCCAGCTCATCAGTATCCTTTTTGGACTGTAGTATCTTCTCCATTTGGGACAAATCTCCAAAGCAATTTCTGAAGGAGGGGTCAAGACAGGAGACGTTTTCCCTTTCAAACTCCCCCTATATTCCAGGATCTGATCACAGATTAGCTTCTTAGTCCAGATTATCTGGCAGTGAAGATTCATATAATCCAGTTTAAAGCGGGTACTCTGAGCTCAGATACTGGGATATAGGGCACAGTGTAGAAGGGGCCACTGTTGCACTTTTATTCAGGCTTGCCACTTTTGGCATGCTTGGAGAATGAGGGTAGGTGACCAAGCAGTTACCTACCCTAGTCAAGAGTCAGATCTTCTGATATTTGTTTCTTTACTGCTAGGTGAACCAAAGCAAGTGCCCAATGAGGGCCAACCATTGCTGTCAGGGTTACCATAAGTCAGAAATTATTTGAAAGCACACAATGACTAGGCTGAATTTATAGATTTTTACAAACAGACAATAACAACAGAAAAGGTACTTGTTTGGTGACAATTCTCCAACATTATGCAACAACAGAGCAAGGTCTCTACAGGTGTGCATGTCTTTGTCTTGGAGTATTTATGTGGCAGAGGAAAAATAGGCTGATTTAAACCTGTTTGTAATGGTGGCAGAGAGTTCCTCATACCAAATAAGTTGGGTGGCCACTTATATTGAGCCCAAAAAGAGAAGACATTAATCTGTAGAAAAAATTACATGTGCTGGCTCCTATTCAGAGTTGTATATTTTTTAAAAGATTTGCTATAATTGAAATTGAAATATGATCTCACCACCATTGCAAAAACCAAGAAACTGTGTGCTTGCTTTGCTTGATTCCAAGAGGACTAACTGTTTGTGGGTAAATTCATGGCCTTTAGCTTCCACTACTTCTGCTTCCTTCTCTTTGAAATTAGCTTAAGGCTTTTACACATTGGTGTAAAAAAGCATAAGTTCTCACAATAATACTCACTAGAAAACTTAGAAGAAAGGTTGTCAAGCTTTTTCTGCCAGCGAGGATCTTGTGACTGTCTCATTTAAAAGAGGGAAAAAAGGACTGTCTGATCACTGGCAGCTGTCTGTAGCAGATAAGATGTACTTGTAGTGGATTTCTTTGGTGCACACACACCCAGTTCTGAAAACCACACCCTGTTGAGGCCACAAAAATGATGGATACCCCTGCCTAATCCATCTGCATGACATAAGCTCATGTTTTGCAAGTACAATACAGTGAAGCCTCCAGGGAGACTGAGATCATCATGAGTCCAATGAATCCGATGTTTGTTCTGATTTTGTTTCTCTTTGGTTGACCCAACACAGCCCTGTATAAAGTCATTAATTCTGTGGTGAAGATTCCAACTTTCAAGTTGCAAGAAATCCAGTGTTAATTATTGCCATGTATTTAAAAAGCAGCCAAAAATGAAACTTTGCTCCCATTGAGCAGGGTGGCAAATATCTCATTAATCTATACAACTCATCTGGGCACTCTAATTTAAGCCCATTGGGTTGAAATTTAAAGTTTTTATATCTATGATATAATGTAATACTTGGTGCAATTTTTAGTATGGTAGTAATTGCAAATGGATAAACAATATTAAAGATAAAGTGTGCCTATATAATGGTAAGTTCTGAAGGACAGATGCCCAGCATGACAGGCCTCAAAAGAATATCCAAAAAGCAGTCACATTATTATTATTATTATTATTATTATTATTATTATTATTATTATTCTGACACAAAAACACAGTATGTCACAGCAAGCGAGATGTATATACTAGATTTCATATCACAAAAAGTCAAACACTTCCCAAGCATCTACACAGTGTGATGTATTGAATGATGCACACAGATCCAAGTAAGGTGGCCTTTTGCAGTTGACAGATCTTGATATTGTCAGTGTATTATTATTATTATTATTATTATTATTATTATTATTATTACATTTATATATCGCTTTATCTCTCCCACAGGAGACTCAATGCAGCATAACATAAAAGCATTAAAGAAGGTAAAGGTAAAGGTTTCCCCTGACATTGAGTATAGTCATGTCCAACTGGGGCTGAGAAGCTGGCGTTGTCTGTAGAAGCCCTCAATGTCACGTGGCTGGCATGACTGCATGGAGCACTGTTACCTTCCCGCAGAAGCAGTACCTATTGATCTATTCACATTTGCATGTTTTCGAACTGCTAGGTTGGCAGAAGCTGGACCTAACAGCGGGAGCTCCACCCGCTCCCTGGATTCGAACCATGAATCTTTTGGTCAGCAAGTTCAGCAGCTCAGCGGTTTAACCCACTGCACCACTAGACCCCCTCCAAATAAAAGAATTAGCATACATTAATCCAAGAATCAGTATGGTTTTGCACGGGGGTCCCCAACCAAGGCCCAGAGCTGATTGCGATCCTCCAAGATTTTTTACCAGCCCCCACCCTAAACTTTAGACTTATATCCTCATCAGCTGAGGTGATTTTAGCATCCTAGGATGCTTTCACCCATCTACAGGATGGAGACCAATGCCAGACATCACACAATGTTGTGATACATTCAGCAGAGGTTCCACCCACAATTGGGTGAAAGCATCACCAGATGCTTAAACCCCAACACTATATTGTTGAGTGAGAAGCCCTGGACCTCTTCCTTGAAGTCTTGCCTTGATGGCATCCCTGTCAATACTTGTAGTGAGGCACATACAATCCATTTCTGGGGAGATAAGAAAGATATTAAATAATCGAATGTAATGACCCACTTAAAGAACAAACTATTGTAATAAAAGTTAACACATAATTATAACCCCCACTCTCAACTGCATGTTGGAAGCCCTTTTCAACCACCACCATTTTCAAGGGTGGAAGACACAACACAGTTCTGTGAAGTGTATACTTACTGTCAGCCTTCTCACTGCACTGTTGCTGGTGTTGTGCAACAGTTTTGTGCAATAAGGCCACACCTTAGGGTGGTCAATTCTATGAAGCGTAGGATTAAAAAAATAGCACGGGGAAAGGACAATCCCACTTGTTGATGTCACCTGTATGCCATCACAAAAGCATGCAGTGAGACCCGGGACTGGGACATGATCAGGGGCATTGACGGGTTTTGCCAGTCCATAGGTGAAAATGGCTTCATCACAGGGAGCTGACAGAACAGCAATGGATATTGCATGATATCATGCAGTCAGAAGAAGTGTTCTTTACAGGAATTAATTAAATAAGATTCAAAATGCAAGATAATATTTAACAGGCCAAAGCCAGCCAAACATTGTAAGAGAAGTGAAACCTGTCTGAGGTTGATTTACATCTCAGGTTCCATAGGGAAAACTATCTGTTTATGCAGAAATAGATGTTCTAAATTGGTTCCTAAAGTCTAAACACAAAGAGAGGTTCCTCTGCAATACTTTCGGTTCTAGTGGTTTGACTGAACTGATTGGATTTTCTCTCCCTCTCTCTTTCTCTCCTGCTCTCTTTTGCAGATGTAAAATCTAGTATAGTTGGCTTTGAAGTTCTGTGCACACCTGTGGAGATCACAAAGAAAGTCAGGCTAGACCTCCCACACCCTTACTCAAAATTCACAATGCAACATGTCAGGTAAGATATGCCCTCCAGTAACTTGTTTCAAAGCCAAACCCACACCTGTTAAGTTTCTGCTAAGTTTAACCCTTGGTATGAAAGAAATGCCAGTGTGGCAAAACAGGAGAACATTACGGAGAAATTATGTGCACCTAAATAGCTGTGTAACAGCAACATTACATGAAAAGCCATTTTTCTAGTGAAAATCCTGGATTTAATTGGGAAAGAATTTATTATATTTTTAGAATCCTGTAGCACTACAAGTCTACTTTAACATACAGGACAATATCTTATGAAACCCTTGGATCTACATTTTAGAGATGAATAATTTAGAATTCTCAACCACAGAGTTCTAGTGTCTCACAAAAGTAAAATCCAAGCCTCCACAGTATATTGAAATAGCAGTTAATGTTGAATCATTTCTGCACACAATCATAATTGCATGGTGTTGGAGGGCCTCTAATCAGCCACTGTCCTGGGAGGTTACCCTGATCATGGAGTGATCCCTCAAAATGACATGGCATCCAATGACATTGTTAGTAGTGATCAAGATGGAATTTATCAATTTCATTTACAACCTCATCGGAAAGGATAAAAATTGGGAAACGCCGGCTCCTCTTCAGTTTTACGACAGCTCCCATTCCACAGCATACATTTACTTCTGGTGGGGCTCCGCAGAAAAAAGGAAGAGAAATTACCATATGCCACCACTGCAACAACACAGGAGACTTCCTGTGTTGCATTGGAATCTACAGGGGGAAGCCTGGCAGTGGACATTTCCCCCAGTGAAATGGGGCCTGCCATAAGTTTGGTGACGTGGGGCATGTAGCGTTGGATTCCACATGCTCCTTGCTGGGCACTATCGGTTTCATCATGATCTGTGGCAATTCGGGCAGCACATAAGATGTTTATTATTATTATTTGAAAAATAACAAGGTTAGTACACAGCAAATAAGGTCACTATGCTGGCTGTTGTATTGGATCACACGTCGGACACTTCCCAAGTGTCTAGGAGTGTGTGATGTATCAGCGTAGAATGCATGCAGATCCCAGTAGGGTGGCCTTTTGCAGCTGACAGATGGTAATTTTGTCAGTGCCGATTGTGTTTAAGTGCAGGCCAAGGTCTTTAGGCATTGCACCCAGTGTGTCGATCACCACTAGGACCACCTTTACTGGCTTGTGCCAGAGTCTTTGCAGTTCAATCTTTAAATCCTCATATCGTGTCAGCTTTTCCAGTTGTTTCTCTTCAATCCTGCTGTCACCTGGGATTGCAACATTGACTATCCATACTTGGTTTTTTAACATGATTGTGGGGTCAGGGGTATTATACTCCAAAATTCTTGTCAGTCTGAATTCGGAAGTCCCAGAGTAGTTTGACGTGTTCATTTTCTGTAACTTTTTCAGGCTTGTGATCCTACCAGTTCTTTGTCGCAGGCAGATGGTATTTGTTATCAAGTTCCAATGAATCATCTGAGCAACTGTGTTGTGCCTCTGCTTGTAGTCTGTCACCATGATCTTCTTGTAGCAGCTGAGGATGTGATGTATTGTTTCATCTGCTTCCTTGCAGAGTCTACACTTGGGATCTGTCATCGACATGTAATAATGGGTTCCCCACATCCCTTGCTGGGCACCACCGGTTTCATCATGATCCGTGGCGATTCTGGCAGCACATATGATGAGGTGGTTATTATTATTATTATTATTATTATTATTATTATTATTATTATTTATACCCCACTTTATCTCTCACGAAGGATACACAAAACGGCTTGGCATAAAAGCATTAGAATACAATTTAAAATATAGAAATATGCAAACATTAAACAGAATTAAATATAAACAGTATTAAAAGTTCACAGTTAAAATCCATTAAAACTTAGACTCAGTGTGGCATAGTAGTGGCAGTGTATACTGAAACAAAACCTGCACCTTTTCAAAAAGAAGCAAGGCCCTGTTATGCTAATCTACTATTCTCCATCCTGTAAGAACAAGGCCTGGAATTCGGTAAAGGACTTAAGTCTGTGGAAAATAAAATCTTCACTCTGATAACTTTATTTAGATAGAATTGCACCTTTCAGTACACAAACCAGATTGCATGAACTGGCCTATTATTTTCACATGATGAGATCCAGTATTCATTTATTCTTTTCTCCATATTCAGGCTAGCCATGAAGTTTACTATTAATTATTGTATAAAATGGTGGAGAAGAGAGGAACATGATATACCCTCAAGAGCACATGATCCATACCTAGATAACAATGAGAGGCAAGGAAGCAAAACAACAAATTAAACTCAATATGAACAAATTAAATAATTTTGCTGTCTTGACACCCAACTTGTCACTTTACTTTCCTACAAGAAAAAAAGAATTTCTAAGTTAGTCCATCAGATTTTCAAAACTCTGATATGTTGTTTTTATGTGTAATTGATACAAGAATAGGCATTGTTTAATGAGGTTTTGTAAGATTCTGGCAAGAAGGATGGGAAACTAAGCATTTGCTGAACTGCCATTCATACTAAGAGGCATGCAATGTAAATAAAATGTGCCTGATGAGTGAAAGAATGACCATGAATATTCCCGTGATGCAGTTCTGTATCCTGACCCTTTGGCGTGAAGACTGTGCCTTGGAACAATGCTGTCACCACTAAAGTCTGCCCAGTGCAAAATAAAATATTTTTTTAAGCAAACATGTAATTATGTGAATTAACCTGTTAATATCACCTACTAATGGTTTTTGTTTCCATAGCATCCCATAGTCTCTTCATAAGAAGGCAAGAATGGTGGCATCACTAAGACTACTATCACACTGTGCATTAACATATTTTATCACCCTCATGGACTTCCTCTCCTACCAAACCACAATATTACAGCTAAAATATCAGAAAATTTGACAACTATTTAAAAATAACAGCAGCAATAAAACAGTGCTCACTTGTAGTATATGAAGACAAAGTCACTTCAATTGGGGAATATTTGTAACTAGGGAATTGCTCCAGTCCCCAGATATTTTTTTTTCCAGCTCTATAACATCCTCTTTTTTGTTTTCAATTCATTACAAGGTTTGTATAACAGAATTTAGATATTGGCAGTTTTGATTTCAGTTTGCTTTTATAATAAAGCCCAACATGGAATTTAACCCTTTCTCCTTTTTACATTAGCGTCACAATAGGCTTACATTGTCCAAGGACTATAATCAGTAATCCCAGAATTGTTTTCTTGGTCATCGCTGCCAGCTCAAATTCCATTGATGTATATGTCACAATCTTGTAAGTATCGCTTTTTATTTGCTCACATTCCATCTCATTTATCTTTTTAACCCTCAGTTTGGAAAGAAGTGGACCAGTTTATAGTCCTTTTTTATTCTCTCAACTCTAAACAGTTCAGAGTAGCATCTTGTTGGGAAGTTACATCATGATAAAATGGCTTGCAATTGTGTAAAATGAATTGCGCTATTGTGCAACATTCATATTCTCATGAGAGGAGATGTAACTACTCCATTGGGACCATTGATTTCAAGCAGCAATTGTGCAACGTATCCCACTGCATAACAGGTTGGAAAAGATCTTCAGGGATTCCAGTACAAGAACTGACCATTTAAACCTACCCTCTGCTTCCTTTTTTTCAATCAATTTCTGATGCTTTCATGACTATTAAGATTTCTCATGAGTCTTTAGTGCAGACATCCAAGAAGATGGGCAAAATGGAGTTGTGGGTTCACATGCAGACCCACAGGCTGTTGGACAGCCCTCAGCTCTTCCAAATGACATCAATCTTCTTTTTTCCAACTTCTCAATAAGTATAAACTGTCTTTCCTGAAAATCTGCAAGGTTGTTCACCTTTTATATTGGTTGCAGGCCCTTCATGCACACTTTCATATCATAAAGTATCTATTTTTCAAAACCAGAAGTAGATTTCTGATCACTTCCAGATGTTTCAATGTTTTATACTCTCTGCCTCTCCAAACAGTTTTATTGGCAGTAAACTGGACTGCAGATGGGATAAAGTTGCCCACATCTGAAGTAGACAATACATACTGGAGTGTTTCTAGCCCATGTGTCTATTGATACTTGCAAAAAAAAAACTAGAACTGTTTAGCAAAACAAACTAGACCTTTACAGAAGCCATAGTGATTCTTCTTTGGCATAGATTGCCAAAACAGAAGTAGTAAATTAACTGACCTATAGTTCCTGGGTCTCCCATGTATTCATTTTTGAAAATGGGGGTAGTGTTGGTGGTTCTTAGAATTGTCAGGTTCTCAATACGGGACAACCTTTTCTGTCCCCAAGCAGCTAAAGACGTACCAGGTCTGTCATGCCCTACCTGAAGAAGGACTCCCTAGACCAGTGGTTCTCAACCCGGGGTTCCCAGATGTTTTTGGCTTTCAACTCCCAGAAATCCTAACAGCTGGTAAACTGGCTGGAATTTCTGGGAGTTGTAGGCCAAAAACATCTGGAGACCCCAGATTGAGAACCACTGCCCTAAACAAAGAGGACAAAGTGAGTACCAAAATAAGAGGCCCTAAATGGACACAAGGAGATTGCCAGTCCTGGGAGAAGCCATCTTCAACAGCAGCTATAGATCAGGAGGGGCAAACAGAGGACCACACCCTTCAGAATGCTGTAAATTGAAATGCTAGAAGTGAAGGGTCAAGAAACACACTGCTCCACTTTAAATAAAGAACACTGAGCTAATGAGACCACTTGAGCTGATCTGCTACTAGCTAGAACAGTGGTTGTCAACCTGTGGGTCCCCAGGTGTTTTGGCCCACAACTCCCAGAAATCCCGGCCAGTTTACCAGTTGTTAGGATTTCTAGGAGTTGAAGGCCAAAACATCTGGGGACCCACAGGTTGAGAACCACTGAGCTAGAAAGTAGCTCAGTCTAAATCATTCCACTGCTCCAAACAAACAGCTCTACCACTTCCTTGTGAAATCGCCTGGCCGCTTAAATATTTGTATATCTCCGACCTTCAGCATGTACTTTGAACTAACCATTCTGGCAACTCAATTCTTGGCTTTTAGGACTCTGCTGCTCAGAACCCCTTTTCCAATTTGGACCTTCGATTGCCTGGTTCATGATTCTACTTCAAATCATAACCCTGTGTAAGTCATGAGACTGTCCTAGATTCCCCAGCCAGTTCCTTCTGTCTGTCACCTGAGTGGTTGCCAAAGTTAAATAGGACAAGACCTATATTCCTGAGAATTATAGGTACCCATTATATTAGTGATCTCGCTAGCACTTAAAACTCTCATGAAAGGCCCTCCTGTTATGAATAGCAGGCACCAGCCATATTCACAATAGACAAATCCCCGAGACCATTGTGCTATGTACCAAATTAGCATGGCTAGCATCTATTTTTGGAATAGATGTCAGCTGGACTCACAATAGATCCCCCCAGGAGCATTTGGTACACAGCAAAATAGCCATAAAAGTGGGTCCATCTGTTGCCAGTGTGACTGGCACCTGCTTTTCCTCTCTCTGGGTAAGTGAGAGGGCAGCATGTGAACCACTATTTGGGGAATAGTCAACTGGTAATGATAAAGAAAAGCAGCACCAAAACAACTGCAAGACCAGCAGATGACCCCACCCCCACCCTAAGGTGGTATGTAAGCCAATTTACTATGTACCAAATGCTTAGGACTTGTTCTGTTGAGAGCACAGTTGATGTCCATTCTAAACAAATTAAAAAATATGGGATTTGGGGCATGTCATATGATGTAGTGGCTTGAGCATTGGACTATGGCTGTGGAGACCAGGGTCCAATTCTTTGAATAAGTAATGGTATGATAAAGCTGCATCACAAGAATAATTTGCTTTATTTTCATTAAGAATCCTAGAAGAGTCATATAGTTCAACCCCCATATCCATCGGGGATACATAACCAGACATGAAGCTTCAGATTATAGTGAACTCTATTGAAATGAAGGACTGAAGAATACTATAAAGTTGCACTGGAAGAACTAGACAAATGTCTGTAGAGGAGATATTTTGTCAGAGCAGTCAGACATTAAATGAAACCATGGATACCCATCCCATGAACATAGGACTCTTCCTTAGATCAAAATTAAATCAGCCCTTTTGCCAATATATTATATGTTGTCCCATATGTTTTAGTAACCAACAATAAATTCAGTGGGTTCCAAAACTGCAAAAAAAATTCCAAAAACAATTCAAAGGAATACCAGCAATTGCAGGACTATGCCAGCTTGATATGAAGCATGAAGCTTTAAAGTGAAGCCCAGTGACAGATTTGACTAGGAGCATACTGAGATTCAAAAAAAGGCTTAGAACATCTATAAAATTATGCAAACATCAAAGGATTTAATCCTATAAACAAATGTAGCAACAATTTAGGAAAATCGCGCTAGAGGGTATAAGCAAATATACCTATTGTTCTTTCTTAGAGGACTGCTACAGGGTTCTTGACTCATCCTCTGGCATCCATAGATCAGTTCACAGTGGAAAGCTGCAGTGCCTATATCTCACTTTAACACACCTGTCAGATAAACATCAGAATATGAAACTACGCTTCTGAACTGTCCAGGCCTTGTAGGATTTGTCCATATTCAAAGCATACGCATAACATAGTTTTAAATGTATAGTTAAGACATTTTGAAATTATATGTACTCAAATAATCTTATTGTGATTACTAAACTGAACTTTGATATTTAGGAAATCAATACTCACAACATAGTATACACTTTCTGATGAAGCGATAGACATTAGACAACTTTCGAAAGTGCGCCAAACATGAGCAAGTGCGGCTGAAAATAAATTACATTTTCCTCATTAGATTTCTGTGAAAAGTTCAAAGTACCATCATTTGTTTATATAATAATATCAACTAGAATCTTTCTCCCAGGAACTTCCAACAAGTATTGTGAATAAACAAATAAATATGCATTGGATTGTTGGCTTGTGGAGTAGGGTGTTTAGCCATGGAGTACTAAGAGCAGAACTAAGAATGGAGAGATGAAAGGCCAATGAATAGGGAAGAAACAATGAGCTGGGGCAAGCAAAATAGTCTCCCATGAGAATGAGAGTGAGAAATAGAGGAGGAAAGAAGTTGTTTCTTCACACAGCTTCTGGGGCCATGCCGTTTCGTTGGCAGTTGCTGGCAAAAGGGAAGGTGCATGCCTTGTTGTGTCCTACATATGCCCTCCCTCCTTCCCCCATCATATAGTGGGGATGGGACAAGGCGCATTGGCACCCTGCCCCCATCAGATGGGAGAAAGGTCAGCAATGTGCAGCAATGCATGTTTCTGTGTCACATTTTCCCCCATCATATGGGGAAAAGGGGAGGAAAGTGCACGTCAAAGTCAAGACCACATGATCATAACTAATTGGCTTCAAACTATAAGAAAGGAGATTCCATATGAATCTGTGAGAGCCATTCAGCAGTGGAACTCTCTGCCCCATAGTGTGGTGGAGGCTCCTTCTTTGGAAGTTTTTAAACAGAGGCTAGATGGCCACCTGTCAGGGGTGCTTTGAATGCAATATTCCTGCTTCTTGGCAGGGGATTGGACTGGATGGCCCATGAGGTCTCTTCCAACTCTATGATTCTATGATTCTAATTGTTATTTTTTTAACATAACATTCAATGGCTCCCTCCAGCAGATATTCTGCTCCTATCCATATCCCTCACACCATCCTGTAATGTCTGGTTACTGGCCAAATACAAGCTTGTTAAGTGAAGTGTAAAAAGTGTGTGATCCTCCCAAGGTTGGACTGCAATCTTCATCATCCACATGGTGGCTAAACATGATGGAATTTCCTATCCCAAAACATCTGGAGTGTCACATGCTTCCTCCTTGAAAATCTTTGAGTTATGACTTTTGTTGCAATAATATTATATTAAATGAATTACAAATGGTGTATAACATGCTTTAAATGGCTGAAAACATCTGAAACTATGTTTTGCCCAGTAGTTGTCTCAACCCCAGAAACCAACAGCAACATACCCCAACAGGAACCAATACCTCTGAAGGATAGTGGGAGTTCCACTGGGAGCATATGGCTATAACTGTACTACAAAGAATGGAAAAGTTTTTTTTCCCAATCTGTCCCAGGCTCTGTATTAGGACTGGAGTTGATGCCCAGTATCTTTGAGTAGCTGCCCATTCTCCACTGCAGCTCCTGGGGCTCTGTGCTGTTTGGCAAGGGCTGGGAGCCCCTCAGCACCCATAGAAGCATGTTTCCCACTATATATCAGAGCAAGACAACAACAGATTTTTGAGAGTCTCTAAAAGCAACTCACAATGGATCACAGTATTGCTAGCATCCTCAGCATGTAAACCTGATCTTAAACAAGTGTCTTGCTTATGACTGAGATGAACACATTATGAAAAATGTAATAGGTTCACCTCAAGATTGCCATAAGTTGGAAATGACTTGAAGGCACACACAACACAACAAAAATTGTTAGCCTTTAAGGTGGCAGAAAGCCAGATTAACATGACAAACTTCCTGTTAAATTGTGTTTTTAAAACTGTAGCTCCAGAACCTTTATTGATAATTTCCAAATTTTGTCAACAGTGACCACTCTTCCATCAGTGGATTTCAAGATTCTAATAAAAGAAACATAGTAGATAACATAAGACTGAAGCCTAACCAACACTGGATTTGAATACTTAAAAATATTAACATTTTGCCTTAGGACTATAATGAAACATAGATGGAATGATATAACTAGCAAACTGATACTTATTTTAATTTGAAGCTGTAAAATCAGTCTATCATTTTACCTTTTCTCTCTTGCTAGCTATAGTTGATGCTCACTAGCACAGTCCTGTGCTTCTAAACTTGTAAGTAATTCCTGGATAGTTCAGCAGGCTTATATCCAGTTATATGGGGACATACTGGAAACTCAGACTCATTATTTCTGACAAGAACTTGGATTAATTAGTTAATTATAACTAGCTCTGCACAAAAGAACAAATGCAGTACGATCAAGTCCAAAGATAAATAAACAGTGGCATAAAACCCATGGATATATCAGAATATATCAATATGGTATGCATAACAGATAATATTCAGAAATCCTTAAGGAGGTGTTATAGCTTGCATCAACAGCCATCTGTCAGGAGTTGTTCATTCGTTTGGTCATCTCCGACTCTTCGTGACCTCATGGACCAGCCCACGCCAGAGCTCCCTGTCGGTCGTCACCACCCCCAGCTACTTCAAGGTCAGTCCAGTCACTTCAAGGATGCCATCCATCCATCTTGCCCTTGGTCAGCCCCTCTTCCTTTTGCCTTCCACTTTCCCTAGCATAATTGTCTTCTCTAGGCTTTTCTGTCTCCTCATGATGTGGTCAAAGTACTTCAACTTTGTCTCTAGTATCCTTCTGTCAGGAGTACTTTGTGCATTTTCTGCATGGCAAGGGATTAGATTAGATGGCCCACATGGTCTCTTCCAATTCTATTATTCTATGATTTTGTTGTTCTATGAATGGTGAAAACCATTTTAATGGCATTAAGGTTGGCTATGTGGTCTTCAAAATTCTACATGCTCATTAGACTAGAACTTACTGCCACCAACTTTCTTCTCCAACTTGATTTCAAGGACTTGTTTCTAGAAGGCACACAGAGAATAGGGCTGTGCATCTCTTAGAAACAAGACTCTAGAATTAAGAAGGATCTACTTCCAGGTAAACATGGGGAAGAAATTTTAGGGAAGATCTCAAACCTTCTGTCTTCTTCCTGCATTCCTCCTCTCCCTTATTCCACATCGATTCATCTCCATAAACCCTTTGTTGAACATTGCTCCTTCTGCAAGCTCCATTATATATTTTTGTATCACATACACAACGAGAGAGGGGGATAAGGTTCACATCATCTCTCTTCATCTGCAACCTCAACTCCTCTGGCCCTCAGCTACCTGCTATGCTTTCCCCTTGTCCATATACTTCACCAGGGCAGAAGATCAAGTGGATCTGCTAGCACAACAAATCAGTTGGTTCACAGAAGATGTATGTACATTCCTCCACACCCTGGACAATATCTTGTCAATGAAACATTGTGCAAATTAGCCCCGTTTCATCTACCATCAAAATGAGATTTGTTCCCTTCCTGTCCCAAACTATGAAGAGCGTTGTTGGCTTCAGTGTCTTTGTGTTTATTTTTAAAACCCACACTCCCTTCAGCTTTTGGCACGACACTATAAAGGATAGAACACCAAGTGATCTTATCTCCTTGTGTTTCTCTTAACAACCTCCAAACACAGAGTTCATTCTCCATCATCCAGAAAGTTGCATTGCATTGCAGAGATATCTTTGATCTGAAATTTTATCTTAGATTGATGAGCAAAGAATTTTATGAAATAATGAACCCATTCATGTTAAAACACTCCTGTGTATCTAAATAACACTCTCTTTTTATGCTCTGCACAGCATCTCTTGTGTCTAAATACAGAATTAAAATGGGGTGATAAGGGAAGAATGTAAATAGGATTTTTCAGAAGTATTATTATAATCCAAATTCATTTGGTTTAAAAGTGGTAAAGCAATTTGTATGTCCAATTTAAAAGCTATCTGAGAGATTGTATTTCCCTATATGACCTTCTTGAGGTTTTAACATCTTCCATAAGGGTCCTTTTCTTGGTCCCATTGTCCTCTCAGACATGCTTGGTGAAAACACAAGAGAGGATCTTTTCTTGGGATATGTTCAGAAGTTCAGGAGACCTTCTTTACAAGAGTTACTAGCAAGCTCATCAGACGGGGCTTGTTTTGGCGGCATACACCAGCGATAGTTTTACCATGGAGCCTGCCAGCTCCCATCCAACAATGTAATACTACTTCCAATGGGGCTCCATGGCTAAACTATCACGGAACTGGCGTATGCCACCACAGCAGCAACATGGGGTGAAGCTGCATGGCCAATGCTTCCCCCTGTGGGATGAAGTGAGAGGTAAGTCTGGCAATGTGGGGTGATGGGTTCCCAACCCTGATGGGCACGGCCAGATTCACCACGATATGTGGTAATTGTGGCATAATAATAATAATAATAATAATAATAATAATAATACCACAGAAAATGTATTACTTTCTGGTATAATAATAATAATAATAATAATAATAATAATAATAATAATAAATTTATTCTTATATCCCACCACCATTTCCCCAAAGGGACTCGGGGCAGACCAAGCCTAGTCAAATAGAGTTAAAATATAACACAATAAAATACATATACAAAACATCATAAAACCATAAACTATCAACAACCCTCAACCTGTAGCCGAGCACAGTGGACATGTTGAAAACTGTAGGGGTGGGGCAAGGGCTTGTGCAATACAACTGCAAGGACAGGACTGATAGTAAAGTGCAAGAGCCAGATATTAAGTTAGGGCTAAAAGGGCCAAATCAACCAGTGAATCAATTAATCAAAGGCACATTGGAACATCCAAGTTTTTTGGTCTTTGCAGAAGGTGGACAGGGAGGGTGCTAATCTAATCTCCCTGGGGAGAGAGTTTCAAAGCTGGGGGCCGCCACCAAAAAGGCCCTCTCCCCATCAACTCTGTGTATCCCTGTTTGGGTGGCCTAGAGTTGCATAGAATTACACTTAGGAATGAAGATGTGAACATGTAACAACCCAAAACAGTAAGAAGTAGGTTAGACCTTTGCACTTTGTGAGTAATGATCAGAAAGGGGGCTTTGTAATTGTGACCAATTTCCCATGATCCGACATTCAAACTTATTCGAGTTTCCAATTAGCTGAAGTCATTATAGAGACCTCTTCAGAACTTCATGTTCAAAGCACAAATGTCTAACTTACTAATAGGTTTTTGGGAATGCTGTGGGGAAAGATCAAATGCCATTCATACCCCTGTCCCCAGTTTTAGCTCTGCGTGCATTCAAGTAAATACCTTACATAGTATAAGATGGCAATGTCCTTGTCCTTCCACAAGTAAACAAAGATCTGTTTCATCAGATGAGCATCAAACCAGCTACTGAATAAAGCACTTTTAACAGGATGCTATTCTGTTTTCTGATACAGGTTGAGTCTTCCTTATCCAAAATGCTTGGGATCATAACTGTTTTGTACTTTGCATTTGTTATTTATTGTTTTTTGTTCTTGTTGTTGTTAGGAGCCCCCTAATGGGTTAAACCCTTGTGCTGGCAGGACTGAAGACCGACAGGTCACAGGTTTGAATCCAATCCGGGGAGAGTGTGAATGAGCTCCCTCTGTCCCTATTGGGGACATGAGAGAAGCTTCCCACAAGGATGATAAAACATCAAAACATCCGGGCATTCCCTGGGCAACGTCGTTGCAGATGGCCAATTCTCTCACACCAGAAGCAACTTGCAGTATCTCAAGTCACTCCTCACACACACACACACACATATATATAATTGAAAACCTGTACTTGCATATGCATACATGATGAGATATTTTGGAGATGTATCCAAGTTCTAAGTTCTAAATATGAAATTCATTTATGTTTCGTGTTTACCTTATATACATACCCCAAGGTATGTGTATAAATGTGTGCATCTTTAATAAATTTGTGCATGAAACAAAGTTTGTGTACACTAAGCTATCAGAAAGCAAAGGGATCACAATCTCTGCCACCCATGTGACAATTTAAATATTAGATTTTAGAATGTTTGATAAAGGATGCCCAACCTGTACTATATTTTAATTTAGTGATTGAGTCAACATAATAGGTTTAACTCTTATAATATTATAACTAATTGAGTGTATAACCACTTTTTAATCATCTAGTTAGCTCCCATGGGTTTAAGACAACATTAGGCGCAAAGCTGTGTATAAAATAAACAAACATAATTAGTACATTTTAAATATCTTTAATAGTTTAATGGGAAATACCTTTACAATTCTACACCAATAGGTAAGGGGAAGATATTCAAATGATAATCTGTATTACTTAATGTACTTCAAAATATTGTAATACAACCCTATTTCATTCCTGTTCATCCTGTGAATGGTGTGGAGTTTTTGATTTCTGTCTTGCCTGGGTGGTACCACTCAGAAATATAGAAAGAGACAAACTTTGTAAAATTGCGTTTCTGTAAAGTCTACCTACTTCAGCCTCCCATCTTTATTCTGCAACCTAACAGCTGGAATTTGCCTTAGGAGCTTCTAATCTCACATGAAGAAAAAAAATATGTTCATTCCAAAATATGTAGCTTTCAACAATTGATATGCATTTACATAAACAGACTATCCACCTGGTATCTATATGTATTACCTAATACAAAGCATAACAAACCCTACATAACTTTGCCAGCTTAGACTGAGCCCTTCTTGTTGAAAGGCTTATCCAATTCCTCAAGGAGTCATGTTACATTATTGTTTAAAAGGCGGTATTGATGGAATTAAAGCTGTTGGGGTGTCACACCTAGCAACAGGTTGGAGGGATTAAAAACTGAACCGCAGCTGCTCTTGTGGTAGGAAAATTTCTCTCTTGCTTACTATATTGTAGGTGAAAAATTCTTCACTGACAAAGAGGCTGTGGTTATTCTTTTTAGAGGGAGCACTTTTGAATCAAGAGCTACAGAGCTGCCAAACAGTTGATAGTTTAGTTAAGAGCTGGCATCACACTGCAGGAGAAAGACAAAGAAGAAGCCATGAAAACAGGCACATATTTGATGAATAATGGGTGATGCCAATCAAATAATAATCTTACTGAGAACTTCTTTATATGTGTTCATAACAACAGTGATCTTCTTTCCGTCTCTCTTTCTCATGATTCCTCAATAAAAGCTTAGCATCATGCAGATGGAGTTGCTTTCACAGGTGACTCCTATCCAGTATGGCTGGTATGATCTCCATAACCACAGGGGATACATTTCTAAATTTAGTGAGGAAATAAGAAAATGCAGAGATAGCAAACCCCATTGAAATGAACAACTTCAGCAGAAGTAAACCACAGAATTATACTAGAGGACCTAAAAATGCTTTGAGATAATATACTTACCTCCATCACACAGAATTGCCTCATCCCACCTCAACTATCCACCTAGAGGAGACCCAAGGCACCATTCTTAAGACAGGCACCACTTCTGAGATACTTCATTTTCCCCTTCAACCCCATTACTCTAGAGGAGACGCAAAGCACAATTCTTAAGAACACCAATTCTTCTAAATCACTGAAATGATTCAACACAGGCCAATCTCACAGAACCCATCCCATATGTTTTTAAGCACTTTCTCCCGTTTCCAGATGCATCAGGAGCACAAAAGACAATTTCTCCCCCTTTTCAATCCCTCCATTTCTCCACACTTCTGACACAGTTCGCTGACAGATGACAGCTGGAAGTCTGTCTACATCAGTAGTTCTCAACTTGTGGGTCCCCAGATGTTTGGGTCTTCAACACCCAGAAATTCTAACAACTGGTAACCTGGCTGGGATTTCTGGGAGTTGTGAGCCAAAATACCTGGGGACTCACAGGTTGAGAACCACTGATCTGCATCATATTATGTGCTTCATGGTATATTTTCTATGAACTGTTTTAGAAGTGTGTGGAAACAGGGGAGGGGGGATGGAATTTGCATGTGATTAAGTCCTATATCACACATAGAGGGAAAATGCTATAGTTCGTTGGAGGTACTTTTTATCTCTGTTTCATTTAAACCTGACTCTGTTTCACACGGTTTGTGAGATTTGAACTTCCTAAGCCTTGGGGACTGCTGACATTATCTCTACCACTCAAACTGTGTGCTGCAGTTAACAGGCAGCATTATTTTATCTCTGAGTCGCTCCAGTACTGCTGACTCCACAAATACAGGTCAAAGATGTTTCCCCTGAAGCCCTGTATGTCATGCGAACTGGCAAGCACGCAATGCCTCTCAGGTGCCAAAATGTCACTCACACCACGCAAATGTTCATGGTACAATTAATTAATGTGAGCTGTTATTCATTGATTGCAAACATTATGTATTATGATTCAAATGGCTTTATATGTCATTTGAATTATTTTAACTGTTTTAGCATCCTTTAAGTTGCTATATAGTTTAATATGTACTTAGACCCCTGATTCCCAACATAGGGCACATACCCCACTGGGGAACCATTCGGTTTTTCAGCAGGGTAATTGGAGAATTGCCCCCCTATTATTAGCAGTGACCTTTTCCTTATGCTTCTAGGTGCCTCGTATATAGTATATAAATATCTATTGTGGTGTACACATTTTTAAAATTAAAATCAGAATGTACACAGTGGTCAGCTGGTGACAATGAGAGAAAGGTGAGACCACAGAGTTAACTAGAGAGTGCATGAGTTCAGAAAATGAGACAACTTTCATTCCAAACATCCTCACTCCTCTCTGACCACTTCCAGAAAGAGGAAAAGTCCAGTCCAACCCAGGTTTTAAAACCCCTGGTCAGGTTGGACTTTTGTACCCTCACTGGTAAAAAAAAAACCCCGTACTTTCCTGGGGTAGGGGGGATGTCCAGATGCCCTGCCGGACTTTTTGGCAGGGCACCCACACACCAACAAAAAGACCCCAAAAAACCTTAAAAAGTAAATTACTGACCTGGCTGGCATTTCCCTGCTGCCAGCATTCTCCTGGCACATAGGAATGACACACCAGGAGAACGGGGTGCGTGAGCAGAAGCAATTTTCCTCCTCTCCCCCGCCTTCTTCTGGCACATTATTTCTACATGCCAGGAGAGAGCTGGCAACAGGGAAATGCCGGTCAGGTAAGTAATTTTTCCTTTTATCGCTGTTTTTGGGGGTGGGGGTTGGGGAGGGCATTAGAGCCCTCTCAGATATTCCAGGTTGAATCAGTCCAGAAAACCCGAGAGGACTGTCTAATCTCAGGCCATACTCAATTAGACTCGAGACTTCCAGAGTTTTCCTGCTTTGGGGGCAAATTAATGCATTAATGCATTTTTACATGAGGCATCGTTTGGACACCCCACGTAAAAATCAAGGAGGGCACGCATTTTGCACCCTGTGTGGATGTGACCGCAGAGTTCTTTTAACATTACAACCTATACCAAAAATATAAAAGATGTCTTTTTGTTCTGCATATGAATATAGCAAGAAACCTGCGAAAAAATCCAAAGCTCAGTTATTACTTTCATAAGTAAGTCAATATTTTTGTATGAATTTTTCAAAAAAGATTATCAGCTGTAACAAATGTAACATATTCTCACTAAATACACACAATAAAGTTGGGCAATTAAGTTATTCTGAATTTCATGCAGATTAATCAAATCAACTATGCCTTGAATATGACTACTGCCCACATTATAGTTGTTCTATTTCATTACTTAATTTAATCAACCACAAAGTGTTTTCATTAGCAAAAACTGGTATTCATCAGGTTCGAATGTAGAAATCTCGCATTTTCTATTCCTGTGAATTTTTCCTGATATCTTGCTGGCTACTTAAGTTACTTACATTTTGAATAAACAATGAGCATAGAAAGATTGTGCATTGACACATCATTAACCATCAACAAATTATGTCGACTTTAATAGAAAACCCACAAGTCAATGTTTTGGATCTAGCTTCACTGCCTGTGTCTCTTTATGAGAAAGGAATACCAAACATGCCATTGAATTTCTAAGAAAAAGGGCTTCCTCCACACGAAGAGGGGGTCACTTTTTGAATAATAAAAATTATATGTCACAAGGTGGTGGGCATCAGGATTTTAGAGATGCTAAGGTGGAGCATTACCAAAGAAAAGGTTGGGAAGCATTGATTTAGACTGTCAATCAGTCTTGTCCAACCGGCAGCCCATGAGCTGCAAGTGGCCCAGGATGGCTACAAAAGCGACCCAACATGAAATCATACACTTACTTAAAACACTGTGATTTTTGTGGGTTTTTTTTTTTTGTAATTTGATTGCATGATTCCTGAGCACGATCTTTTTAGATGATGATGGAACGAAATAAGTTACATCCACAAATTTTGGAGTATTATCCATAATTCACATTAGAATCAGTGATTACAAACTTGTGACCTGCTCAACAATTTTTAAAATCCTTTGAAAGCAGCAGCACATACGTAGGATTAATATGCAAGGACTATTTGCTTATCTGTGGTGCCAGATACCATGAAAATTATACTCAGGCCTTTTTTTGTTTACTTCTTCATCAGCTATCAGTATATTTTATGTGTGGCTCAAGACAATTCAGAGAAGGGCAACTAGTATGATAAAGATGTATAGAGAGTAAAAAATATGAAGAAACACTGAGGAATTGAGCATATTCAGCCTGATGAAGAGAAGACTTGGAACCCATCTACACTGCTATATAAATCCAGATTATCACCTTTGAATTGAATTATATGCCAGTGTAGACTCATATAATCCAGTTCAAAGCAGATAATATGGATTATCTGATTTGATCATCTGGATTATATGGCAGTGTAGAAAGGACCTAAAGCAGCATTTCTCAACCTGGGGGTTGGGACCCCGGAGGGGGGGGTCGCGAGGGGTGTCAGAGGGGTTACCAAAGACCATCAGAAATACAGTATTTTCTGTTGATCATGGAGGTTCTGTGTAGGAAGTTTGGCCCAATTCTATCATTGGTGGGGTTCAGAATGCTCTTTGATTGTAAGTGGACTATAAATCCCAGCAACGACAACTCCCAATGTCAAGACTATTTTTCCCAAAATCCACCAGTGTTCACATTTGGGCATACAGAGTATTCGTAGCAAGTTTGGTCCACATCCATCATTGTTTGACTTCACAGTGCTGTCTGGAAGTAGGTGAATTACAACTCCAAAACTCAAGGTCAATGCCCATCAAACCCTTCCAATATTTTCTGTTGGTCATGGGAATTCTGAGTGCCAAGTTTGGTTCTATTATATCATTGGTGGAGTTCTGCTATGCTCTTTGATTATAGGTTAACTATAAATCCCAGCAACTACAACTCTCACATGACAAAATCATCCCCCCCCCCCAACCCCACCAGTATTCAAATTTGGGCATATTGGGAATTTGTGCCAAATTTGGTCCAGTGAATGAAAATACAACCTGCATATCAGATATTTACATTACAATTCATAACAGTAGCAAAATTACAATTATGAAGTAGCAACGAAAATAATTTTATGGTTTGGGGTCACCACAACATGAGGAACTGTATTAAGGAGTCGTGGCATTAGGAAGGTTGAGAACCACTGGCCTAAAGGGTAACACAATGCACTCTTTAAATATTTAAAGGGATAGTTTAATGTTTTTAAATTGCAGGAGGATAGACATCAGTTGACATGAGAAGGAATATTTTAAAGTAAGAGCTGTTTGACTGAGGGCAGTAGGGTGAGATGGGGAGATTGGACTTGATTGTCTTTGGGGCTCCTTCCAACTCTATAATTCTATGATTTTAAGACTTGAAGAAGAAGTGGTGTATTTATTCTAAACTACTGAAAGACTAAATTCCAAATACAAAATCACAACCTTAAAGCCAAGCATACTGAAAGGAAAAAAACTGACAATTACAGAGGGACGAAGAGTTAGGAGAATATTCCCAATATGTGTCTGGTACAAGTATATCCCCGCCCTTGCACTGCAGACACCCACAGATATGCAGTCCTCTCATCCTTGCAGTCAATATTATGTCTCTCCAGTCCCTCTTTTTTCATTAGGCCAGTGATATTTGCATGGCATCAGTTGCGTCAAGCTGTTTCTCAGATGAGAGATTGTCCTTGCCTTCCCAGAAGTACGAATTGCACAAAACTAGGTCTCAGAGGTATGAGTTTGCTTTGCCCTGTCTGTCTGTCTTCAGCAAACTCCCTTCTGTATTTATACACGCATGATAAACACTGAGATGATGAATACTCCCAATCTGCCTACCCTGAAGCTATGGCTCACTTAAGAAACAGTTGCTTTTGGCATTAGAGACGTTAATCCAACCCTCCCTATAGACAGGGAGACGCTTGCAGGAGGCCCAACCCCGTGCTCTCATGTTGTGTAGGACTTTTGAAATGCTGCATTCAGAGTAACAGCCAAAAAAATGCATCATTTTTTCCTTGCAAGATAGTTGTTTTTATTGGCACCAATTTCCTCATTTTCAGTTTCAAAAAAATACACCAAAGCGACTTAGGGGATTCACACAGTTTAGCTTCTCATGACTGTGCGAAACAAGTGTGGCCTGAACCTGCAAATTGATGTGCTTCTACTTAAAGCAATGGAATGCTATTTTCTTTGATGATAATAATTTTGCCTAGCTTTGCAATAGCCATGAACACCCATTATGGAAGAACCAGGGAAATTCAGCAGGAATCTCAAACATATATTACATTCAATGCATGGCTTGTAGCAACGTTGTGGTGAAGTGTGAATTTTAATCTACAGTTATGTATAATTATAGATAGGTGTTTAAAAGGGTAAGTATTTAAACTATTATTATTATAATTTTATTTGTACCCCGCTAGCATCTCCCGAAGGATTCGATGCGGCTTACTAGCATAACTGGGGAGGATGGTAGCAAGCTTAGCTCACCTTGAGCTGGGTTGCCATGGAAAAAGGGGCGGAGCCAACTGCCACTTGACAGGGAAGCCATTTTAAAACAGTTAGTCTGTAGTCAGCGAACTACAGGAGAGGATGGTTCTGTTCTGTGTTGAGAACCGGAAAGGTGGTCTGTAGTCTAAGAACTACAGGGAAAGGCTGATTCTACTGTGTTGCAAATCAGGAAGGTTTTAGCTTTTAGACTGTGTAGTTTAGATAGGTCGAGTTGACTTATTTATATTATTAGTCAGTGTATGAGCAAAAGGGAGAGAGAACCCTAATAAGAATCTTTACTGCAACAGAAATAACATAAGGAAAGAATAAGCTTGTACCTGAAGTAATCTGTCAAAGAAAGAAATACATTTTGAAGGAAAATAAGTTCAAAACCTGTTTAGTGAAAGGAATAGTCCTCTTAAGAGTTGTTTTATGAAATGTATTAAATGTAACCTCTGAAGAAATGTGCCTCTAAGAGCTAAGAAACATTGAAACCACCAAGCTTCTTCTATACTTTAATAAACTTGTTACAGTTTCTTCTAAAGCCAAGGCTCTGTTACAAATACTTTCAAGTTAAGCCATGCTACACATTCAAGAAAGACCAAATCAACATTACAAGCTATTAGTTGTGTTATCAATTTAGTAAGTCCTTACAAAGTAGTGGCTCCTTTACAAACCATTACAAATTGGTGGCCTCTTTACAAACGTCAAGTGATATTTTCCCTACTGCTGTCTTCTCTTCTTCTTATATAGTTGGAACAATGGTAAGAGGACCATCTGCCTGTCCAGAACTAGTAGCAACAATGGAGTAATCTCTGTCTAGTAAAATCAATGTGTGTTCAAAATTTGTGTTGAGACTGGTGAGTTCTGCTGCAATTTTATACTCATGAATTACATGACTAACAAAGACCTCAGTTTCTCTAAGTATACCTTAGGTCCATTATCCTGCTTAGAATTTAAGTTATCTGCATAAATGGGTGTTTGAGACCCAAGGAAGTCATGCTACCCCTCTATTCTGCCTTGGTCAGATCACACCAGGAATACTGTATCCAATTCTGGGCACCACAAATGAAGGGAGATGTCGACAAGCTGGAATGTGTCCAGAGGAGCCTTATGAGGAGCGGCTTAAAGAGCTGGGTATGTTTAGCTTGCAGAAGAGAAGGCTGAGAGGAGACATGATGAAGGCCATGTATATTTATGTGAGGGGAAGTCATAGGGAGGAGGGGGGAGCAGGCTTGTTTTCTGCTGCCCTGGAGACTAGGATGCAGAACAATGGCTTCAAAATACAGGAAAGGAGATTCCACCTGAACATTAAGAAGAACTTCTAACTGTGAGAGCTTTCAGCAGTGGAACTCTCTGCCCCAATGTATGGTAGAGGTTCTTTCTTTGGAGGCTTTTAAACAGAACTGGACCTGTTAGGGGTGCTTTAAATGCAATTTTCCTGCTTCTTGGCAGGGTGTTGGACTGAATGGCCCATGAAATCTCTTCCAACTCTATGATTCTTCGAAACTGTATAGCAAAGTGTGCTGGAGATGTCAAGCAGTCTTCATCATACATTTGAGTTTCAACCTATGTGATCATGGACCAGCAAGTTTGGATATATAGTTTGGATTTCCTTCCAAGAAAGATAAGATTGATCTTATCAAGAGAGGGGCATCACACCCCAACACAAAGCCCAGGTTATCAGTGCCTATTAATTAAATTAAGTGTTATAATTAATTGATCAACCAATTAATTAATTGATTCCAAAACTAGGGTAAGTATTTTTTAATAATTCCTTTGTCTTTTTAATTTTATATTAATAATGTATCATCAGTCCTTGTTGCGCTGTAGCATCTTTTTGCTTTTATGGGTTTTCCCCCTTCTGAACTTTCCCGAACATGCTGAATGCTTTAGCATTCACTGCTCACTCTGGTTTTCCCCCATTTGCTTCTCAAAACAGCAGTAACACTGTGCAGGAAGAAAACAAGAGCAGGAGTTTGGGTAAGATAAAAACTTCCCTCACTTTACATGCACATCTGCATTCAACCATTAAGCCATCCAATCCTGGATGGCTTAATGTAGCATAGCCAGTCTGCATAAGGAACTATACTAGTATGAAACATATGCTCCCAGCCCTGACTTACTGAACAACCTTTGCACCACTACCACCTCACCATTCCTTGCTTCATGGGGAGCAGAAAGGATCAAAGGCACATTTGTTTTTTATCTCTATAGCCAGCTGTGAAAAAATTGCAGCAACACTGAAACCACAGAGGAGCCTGGCAGATCTCAGTGTTGATGTCATCACTTTGTACCTGACTACAGGGAAATGTTTCTGCTGTGCTGTGTGGTCATGTCCAAGCCGGAAATGTCAGGAGGAGGGAGTTCAGAGACTGTTCAGTTGGTCAACAGAATTTGGGACATTGTGGGTTAAGAAAAGCTCCCCAAAAAGGACATGGGCATACATACGAGAAAGTTACACATCTCCCTAACAGGGATTTTGCTATTATTACCTACTATCAAATCAACTTTGACTTACAACAATATGCCATCGCGCCTGGGGGCTATAACTCTAAGTGAAAGAGACATAGACGTGACATCTTTCCCCCAGGGGATTGCTTCTTGCCTTCCTTTAAATAACTGGAACTCCCAAGGACCAAAATACTGTAGATAACTCAAAATAGGTTTTATTGTTCACAAAGAGTTATCCCTTTAAGGCAATAAGCTGGAAGTTTCAAAGAGATAAAGGAAATATACATTACAGTCTCTGGTTGTCTTGGGTCCAAGGAGATTTTGCAGCTGAGAAGCTTTTCCTGTTCTCAATGGCTGTGAAGGTAGGAACAAACACAACCCCCAGTCCAATGGCCTATGTTAAAGGCACAGAGTCTTCCTTTTTATGCCAAAGGACCGGTTTGGAGGCACTTGGGTCTCCTTAACATTGTCCAGGGCGATCTGGACATGAAGTATGAGTCCCAAGGGTAAAAACCTTAGAAGTGGTGATGAGAGGTAACTTAATTAAGGATTTTAGAGCGAAGTCTCTCACGTCTATCTGATAGAAAGTTTGTTGGTAGAATGGAAAAGGAAAAGCTCTGCCCTCCTCCAGGAAGAGATGGAGCCAAGCAATTAGGCTGAGGAAGCAATATAACTGGTGCAAACAACATTGATTGACAGCTATAAATAACCAATCAATGCAACTATACATTTACAAAGTAAGTATGGGCATGTTCGTTTAAACCTTTGCACTTTAAAGTTCTACACACAGGTAGTGCCACTCGCGCCGTCACAAACAATATGAATGAGAGGTTTCCAAGTCACCGTATCCTTAACAGTTCTGCTCAGTTCTTACAGATTCAGGGCCATGGCTTGATTAAGACTATCCATCTGAGATTTACGACTTCATCACACAGGCATAATGGCCTGTCCTATGATAGTTCGACCTCATTTCAGTCACGGAGACCACCAGATCCCATCATACAATGTAGACCCGCTCCAGCAGGGCTCCATGCTTTAAGTGAGATCAAATTATCACAAAGGCAGAAAGGAGACATGATGGCCACGTATAAATATGTGAGGGGAAGTCATAGGGAGGAGGAGGGAGCAACCTTGTTTTCTGCTGCCCTGGAGACTAGGACATGGAGCATTGGCTTTAAAATACAGGAAAGGAGATTCCACCTGAACATTAGGAAGAACTTCCAAACTGTGAGAGCTGTTCAGCAGTAGAACTCTCTGCCCTGGAGAGTGGTGGAGGCTACGTCTTTGGTGGCTTTTAAACAGAGGCTGAATGGCCATCTGTCTGGGGTGTTTGGAATGTGATTTTCCCTCTTCTTGGCAGAGGGTTGGACTGCATGGCCCACGAGGTCTCTTCCAACTCTTGATTGAGATTATCCATTTGAGATTTACGACTTCATCACACAAGCAAAACTGCCTGTCCAACAATATTTCGACCTCACTTCAGGCACGGAGCCCGCCGGATCCCATCACACAATGTAGCCCTGTTCCAGCGGGGCCTCGTGCTTGAAGTGAGGTTAAACTATCACAATAGGCAGCACTGACAACATGGGAGGCTTCCCCTGTTGCATAGAGAAGAAGTGGGGATGTTCCAGCAGCATTCTCTCCTGATATTTCACCTGCATTTGTGGCTGGCATCTTCAGAGATTCTGAATTTATGCTTTGCGCTGGACTTTTCTCCCATCCTGGGCAGAAGCTGCAGGACTCAGTGAAGAGTACAGGACTGTCACAAACTGTAGTATTCTCCACCACAGGATGTTCTCTAAGTTCATTATGCTGTTAATAATTAGTAAATGAGTTATCAAACATAATTAAACATAATTAAATGTTAAGAAATACAATGTAAGATTTTCATAAACACAATACAGAAAGTGATTTTTGTTTTGGTCTAAGATTTAAGTCAACATTACAAAATCTCATCCAGTGATAGAAATTCTTCTCACTACTTGTATATCTCATGGAAGGACAGGAAGTTCTCTCATGCCAAGTCCTCGTTTGCTAATAACTTTCTTGTGATACAAAGGGCAGAATCATTGACAGAGGCTTAGTGTTTGACATGGTAACACTTCTACCTTATGTTCTCACACCATGGAGAGTATATATGTTGCTGAAATGAAGAGTCACTCAGCTGTGAAGGTAAATCTTGAATATTCATGTCCAATAAAATGAAGATATTGTATACCAAAAGAAGCTTTAGAAAAGATATGGTGGATTTAGTCACTGGCTTTAAAAAAGGAATTAACTTGGATAAAATCCAGATGTGAGCCGTGATTGCAACGTTGTATTGGGAAAGGGAATTATTGGGTGTATCACATCCTGTCAGAATACACAGCTATTATAACTCTTGCTTATATGTGACCAATCTTTCTATCTCTTACTCTTTAGATGCAATTCTCATATTCCTTACTTACTTACTTAGCTCAAAGATGATGGTCTTCCAGATGTGGTGTCTTGGTGGTGGGTCCGTAAGTGGCTGTAGAGCCCTATTCTTGATCCGCATGTTTTCCCGCAGTGAGGACATTGGTTTCCAGATGGAAGGCGGTCCCGGTCAGGGTTGACTTGATGCGCCTTCCTCTTAGCACGTTTCTCCCTTTCGCCCTCCATTTGTGCCTCTTCAAATTCTGCAGTACTGCTGGTCACAGCTGACCTCCAGTTAGAGCGCTCAAGGGCCAGGGCTTCCCAGCTCTCAGTGTCTATGCCACATATCCTCATATTCCACCCCAAGACCAAAGGAGGAAAAAGCATACCTGTGGAAGTTCTAAGGTTTTGAAATTAAAATATTAGTAATGAGCAGCAAGGTTGAATAGTGTTTACAGTAGCAAGCTGATTCAATATTAGTTCAGCACTAAGGACAGACTATCAGAATATAATAAATCTCAAGGACTAGTTACGGTATACACATGTTCATTTTTCTATATTTTAACCATTGTATTTAATAAAAAAGATTTTTCAAAAATAATGAAGGAGAAACAAGTTACCTTCCAGTAGAAAGGGTAAATTCTTTATAGATAGAACTGAAGAATCTTTCTAACAATATTTGAGCTGTATTTCAGTTATGTAACTGTCAGTGTTTTTGCCTAGGTCATTATATATAGGGGTTCACCATGCTGATGTATAGTCTCTGCTCTGTCTGTACATGTTCTCAAGGTGGCTCCTCCAACTGTCAATGGGGCAAATCCACATGACAGCAGCTCCTCCCATAGTTTCTTCAGGCTATATGGGGCCTTTCCTATTACAGAACCTCTGTTGGGAGTAGGAACAGAAAGAATATCCCTTGCTACATGTTTCCCAGTGAAGAAAAGGGTTTCCCAACTCTTAAGGAACCCTACCAGAAATAATAACACAGCACCAAGATTTTTGCACATTCTTCTTCCAGTATTTGCACATCACAAAATGTTCCTTATTCTATGCAGTAATACACAGGATTTTTCTGTGACAAAACATCCCACCAACAATGGTTCTGAGCCAAATGTGGCACATATACCCATCATGGCCAACTTAAAATACTGGTGGGGTTTGAGGGAGGTTAATACAGGATGGTGGGAGTTGTAGTCCACCCACATCCGGAGATCCTTGTGAATCCCAGCAAGGATGGATTTCAACCAAACCTGACACACACTCATATCATGGCCAACTTAAAATATTAGTGAAGTTTAGCAAAAATTTACAGAAGATGGTAGGAATTATAGACCACCCACATCTTGAGAGCCATGTGAATCCTACCAAGGATGGATCTGGATCAAACATGGCACACATATCCATCATTACAAAAAAAAATCCTTTCAGGGGAGGGGGTTGATCTACAAGATGATGGAAATTGCAGTCCGCCCACACCCAGTAAATTATATGAATTCCACAACAATGCACTCCATCACTTGTACAATTTTACAAATGATCCCATTATGTGGTTATGTATTTTAAAAATCAAACAATGACTATTTCTAAAAAAAAATTGTCATGTCAGGAGCGACTTGAGAAACTTCCCCCGGTGACGCAGTGGGTTAAACTCCTGTGCCGGCAGGACTGAAGACCGACATGTCGCAGGTTTGAATCCGGGGAGAGATGGATGAGCTCCTTCTATCAGCTCCAGCTCCTCATGCGGGGTCATGAGAGAAGCCTTCCACAAGGATGATAAAAACATCAAAATCATCCGGGCATCCCCTGGGCAACGTCCTTGCAGACGGCCAATGTTTTAGTTGCTCATATGTTTTAACTATTTTATAATTTGATGGGGTGTGTTTTATTGTTATGTCCATGTGGCACTGAATTTTGCTGGAGTTTGTAAGATGCCTTGAGTCCCCAGCAGGGTGAGAAAAGTGGGATAGAAATGAACTAATTAAATAAATAAATAATTTAGGCCTCAACAGAAGAGAGCTTTCCTTTCCCCAGAGGTCTGCTAGGTGGGGAAGAAGAAAAGATGGAAGAAAGGCTGTCATCTCAGTCAACATTGGCTTATATCCTAATTATTACCAGCATGTGAACATCAACAGATTACCTTCATGGAAAAGCGGCTCAAAACAGAAGAAAGGTTGTCCATACCTGGACAAACTTGTCCATCCTTCCTCCTCCTCTCTCCAAGCACACTTATGTTCCTGTTTTAGGGGTCCCCAAAACCCACAAATCTAAGCTGTCCATTTTTGAAGTCCGTAAAACAGGGGCAAATGTGTGCATCTTAGACTCCGTGAAATACAGTAATTGAGATACTATAGAAATGGCATAGGGCACATGCTATTGATAATTAAACTGAATTACATTTCAGTTTGAATAGATATATTTCACTGGGAGAGATTAATATTATTTGATGAGTGAGTCAATAACCCTTGACCACACGGACGGATGGTAATGAATTGTAATTTTATTCGGACAACTTGGCCTTATGTAATTATATGATTGTATTTTAATGTGTTTTATATTAGAATTTTATAGGATGTGATGTTTTAACTATTGTGTATGAACTCCTCTGTTTTAAACCGGCCTGAGTCCCTCGTCGGAGGTGAGAAGACCGGTATATAAAAGTTCTAAATAAATAAATATTATCCATTGTTGTTGTTATTGCTTTAGTCTGCTTTGTATCAAATGAGATGTCCTAATAGCATATGAAGCCGATAAGCTTAAAAAATGTGTTGCAATTCCTTTTGGATAATTCACTATTTTCCTGCAAGATATTTTGAAAGAATGGAGCATCCAGCAGGCGGGGTGGGGGGAAAGGATAGGCTCCAGTCAGACGTAACTGGGAACAGCTCTATCTCTACTGTAGCTGTTATCATTTACTTAACGCCAAACATAGATTTGGCATCAGATCGTTTGTAGTCTAAAAACTGCTGAGCAAGCACAGAAAAGGAATCTTTGTCTTAAATGTACAATTTTTTAAAAAAGAGTAAATCATCATGGAGCAAAATAAGAATTGGAAGGAACAACATTTGGACCATGGAAGGCATCTGCTCAGGCAGCCAGAGCGTGAAGTAAGGAAAAACTGCAAAGTGTTGGGGGACAAAACTAGATATTCCCAAAAGCTGCTCCACAGCCCTTACGTGAGCCTCTTGCCTTCAGATGCGCTTTCCTATTGCCAGTTACCAGAGCAAGATACAAAATAAATGGTCGCTTGCCTATGGAATGGGGCAGTTTGTCAGGTTTGCCTTGTTTGCTTTTACTTCAAGCAGCAAAACATTAAGTGAAAACATTGATTCGCATGAACAAATTTAGCTAGGATTAAATTTTATCATGATTTTAAAGGGGAAAATTATGTTTTCTGTGCGACATCATTGATGGAATATGGTAGCAAATGCCACACAACTAACAGTTGAACAGGGATAATAAAAAGATAGATGAACTCACCCGAGTTCACATCACACAGTTCCATGGCAGCATCTTATGGACTTTGGGGATTCAAAGTTTTGATAGAGGTACTTAAAAAGCCCAGCTAGAGAGGTCTAGTGCCTTGCAAATGCTAAGATTTCAAAGGCTATAGCCATGGTAGTTAAAAGGAAATCATAGTGCTATAATTATGTTGTGTGAAAGGGCCTGAAGTAAAATGTTGTGGTTATTATCTCTGCTGCTAAACAGCATAATCAGTGGGTCAATCCAAGGGTTTCACTTGTTTGGCATCCTTGTACCATCTGCAAATTCTCCCTCAGAACATGCTTCTGCTTTCACTAAATTGAACAGCTGAATTCCCAGTGTATTACTTGAGGGGTAATAAATTTGTTAAAATCATGGAAAGCAAACCTGCCTCAGAGAGAACAGAACAGAGCACTTTCTATGGCCTCTATTACTATTCAGAATAATCGAGGAACAGGAAATGGATTTCAGTTTCTGGTAAAAGCAGAGCAGCCAGTATCTTAAGCAAATACACAAGGGGTTTGGGGACAGGGCTGAATGGCTGGTGATAAGACTGCCTGATACAAAGGAGCATTTGCATCATCACATACAAAAAAGGCTGTGAAGCTCTTACTGTTGTTATCATTGTATGCTTTCAAATTGTTTCCAACTAATAGAGTCCTTAAAGTGAACCTATTGTAGGGTTTTCTTGAAGTGACAGTGTGATTTACCCAATGTCACCCAGTGGATTTGTATGGCTGAGTGGGCCACCAAAACCTTGTCTACAAAGTCATAGTCCAATGCTTAGATCATTACACCATGCAGACTATCCAAGATCTAATTAGAATAATTCAAAAAATATCACTCATATGACCTCTTCACACAGGCTACCGGAATCACCACACACCCAGTGACTGGCATTGGGGACCATGGGGAACCCGTCGCTCCACACCCCGCATTGCCCAGTTTACCAGGAAGCTGATCCAACGGAAGCATCGGTTTACCAGGAAGCATCAACTAGGGCTCTGTGGGTCAATTAGCTCTGTGCTAATTGATCCCCAGATCCCTGCCAAAAGTTCTGCATCATGAGATGGGAACTGACAGGCTCTGTGGGTCAACTAGGGCTGATCCAGCATATGCAGCCAAAGTAAGCCCCGTCTGATGAGGTCAATAGTCTCTTTGTAACTCAATGTTGGTTCTCCACTTTCTTCCGACTAATCTCTCAGAGTGAATGTGGCCACAATTTCACAAAAGATAGTCCTCTGTTTGAAGGAATATCCAGTCTACATCTGTTGATAGATGGATAGATCAAGAATGATGTAATGATTTGCTTGTTGGACTATAACTGTGAGAGAACAAAGTTTGCCTCCCCACTTGGGTATGGAAACCCAGTAAGTGACCTCAGCAAGTTGCACTCAAACTCAGGGCAAAGCCGTGACAAAACCACTATGAACAAATATTGCCAAGTAAACTCTGAGATAAATTCACGTGGGAGTACCATAAGTTGAACACAACCTGAAGGCACACAACAACAAAAGCAGCAGCTGCAGCAGCAACAAGAACAACAAGAACAACACAGAAAGCAGAAGTATTGAATTTGCAACAGAAGTGACTGGTCTCGCGAAGCTCTCTTATAGGACCAGGCCTGATTAAATATGGTTTTCTGTGGGCGAGCAGATGGCAACTACTGGATGGCATATGTTCTGTATCAGAAACTAGAGCTGATGTGGTCTATCCAATGTACTTTTCTGAATCAGCACCCCAAATAACCAAACCGAATTTAAAGTTGACCAAAAACTGATGCGTATCCCTTTTGGTACTAATATTGGAGAGTGATCCCTGGTTAAAGTGATCCCTGGTCAAAAAAAAAAAAAGGTTGGTAACCACTGATATAAGGAGTTTGCTTATCTATTTTTTTTTTCAGGTCATGAAAGGGTCTGCTTTCACTGTTACATATTAGTGCTAATTCTAGAAGGGAGGGAGTATTTGAGGATTTTATTTCTGTTTCTGATGGGATCCCTCTCTGAGAGCAGCTAAGTTCTCTTCCATATTGTGGATATCATTCCTACTCTTTGTGAGCCAAATTTGCTTCATCTTCCTGTAGGAGAGGTTGCCTTGGTTCTTCATGGCTCCCATAAGAAAGTATAGCAAGGTACAGCAGTTGAACCAAAAGAGTCCGTAGATGGGCAGTGATTCGTCTCTTTGTGGGTGAATCTCAGTAGTTTAAGCCATGTGATATATATGCAAACAACATACAGCAGACTACTCCTATGATCTTATGGCTATAAACAGGAGTTACAATTTCAGATATTGTATTAAAGCAAAAGAAGAAGAAAACCCCTTTTGCTTGTTGTTTCAGGAGTTTCTTCAAAGACGGAGGAGGAGAGAAATCCCTAGACTTATAAAAATTTCATACTATACATGTATAGCATGTTGATACCACTTCAATTGCAACAGCTGTGTCCTATAGAATAATAAGATTTTTAATCTGATGAGGACTAGAGCTCCCTGGCAGAGAATTCGAAACACCTCATGTAACCTTTTTAGAGGTGATTCATAATGAGTTCTTAATATCCTTCAAGTTTACATAAAATACTCGGTATCTGCTTTCATTTATTATCATCTCTCAACTCTGCTGCTCATCATCTCAAGATATAAAGGACTCAGATTTTATACTGCCTGAAGTTCTTTCGGTGAAATCTTTATCGCCGTGATTCAGACTTTACAACAGCATTCATAAGCAATGATGAGGAGCTTACTAGACTAGATATGGAAACTGATAGCTTGTTGTCTTGCTAATCATGATCTCTGATTGTGCAGGCACGCCCCATTATCTGCCAACATTATCTATTCACTATCCTCCCCCGACTGTTTTCACATAATGAAGTTATCACCCCTAGAAATGACTGCCTGTCTTAACACTGTACAGCACTGCTCTCTATATAAGTGTGCCTCATGATTGCATTAGTCATACAAATAATGAATTTGGCTGAGCTCAAAGCAACCAATTTCCATGTCAGGGAATAAAATCTAGGCAGCAATCTTATACCCACTGAGCAAGGGAATTTATTTCTGAGCACACCTCCACAGCACAGATGTGGGATTGGTTTCCCCACTATGCCTGTGTGAGCCAGATGACATCAGGATAGCCATGCTATCTGACACCCTAGGCAAAGCACTAGGGAATATTTTCCCAAACTTGAATTCTACTCTTTCTACCTGTCATGCTCCATGAAGATCCTTGCTGTTTACCCCCAGTTAAGCCTTTTTTCATTAGAGGGAGCTGTCCAGTCCAGGTTAAATATTGAGGCCATTTTAGAGACAGTTGAATAACACACAAGAAAGAGACAATAAGAAGAAATAAAGATTCAAGAACCTCATTTCGGCCAGAACCGTGTCTATCTCTCAAGGACTTTACTCATAAATACTTTGTAGTGAGATTCCGGAGGAGAGAAAGTCTAAAATTCTTTTCAGTTAATAAACTCTTATTCAACCATATAGTCTCCAATCTGTTCCCTGCACAGCCAGTTCACCTTCCAAGTAGTTAAGATAGCATGGGGGCAGAACACTACCCAAGTACTCTAAGGTAGTGTCTTTGTGTGATATGTGATGTTATTTTATGTGATGTGTTTAATAATGTTTTATCGGGGGAGGGTCAATTTTGATATTTTATACTGTTTTCATCGATGGCATTGGATTATTGCCAACACTGTGAACCACCCTGAGTCCCCTTCAAGGTTGAGAAGGGCAGTATACAAATACTGCAAATAAACAAATAAGCGCTCAACTCGCTGCTCATGATATATGATCCACTGACAATGGCACCATCCATTATGCAGGTGAAGAGTAGGAATTGATGACTAATGCAATTTTTAATATAAATTTACAGATTTCTACAGGATTGAAAAAAAATGTCCAAACTGGATGTGGAGAAAACCAACATGGATTTGTCCATCCACATCCAGGACTTAATTCTGAAAGGTCTCGCTGTGAATCCCTGCTTATTCGACTACGTCAATGCTAAATTGAGCATTGACAAGTGGTAGTTTTATTAATCTGTTGTAGCAAAAACAAGAGGAAAATGTTGGTGGTTCCTTCAAAGATAAGCACAATTCATTTGGCATAATATTTCAGTTGGGAAAATGAATTAGCGTTCACAAACTCTTAAGCCAGATGAGGCTCTTTGCGGGTATTAAACACGAGACTCAATGGCAGACTGGTCCAACATGATCCTCTCCATTTTCAGAATTTTTTATTTAATTTAAATATATGTTTATTTTGTAATTTATTTGATTTACAGTCTACCTTTCTCCCAGTCTAGTACTTGAGGCAGAAGTGATAATCTGCCTTCTAAAATAAGTTACTAAATAAATTCAGAGTGTTAGGAATTAATATGTTTAGGAAAGTGTGTGGATTAAGAAAAGGGTTCTTAATGAATAGACATGCAGAAATTCTAGAAGAATCCTGCGGTAAAAAATAATGAAAAGTTGCCCTTTTCAGTACCAAAACTGAAACCAAAACCAAAGAAAAAATCTGTACCAAAAACTGCATGTAGAAATGCTATTTAAAATGTAAGAGTCAATCATTCTTTGTTGTTCAATGGATGCAAATCTTCTCTTACTTCAACATGAGTGTTTCACAAGTCAACAACAAACACGTGGGTCACTTATTAAATCTGAAAACATGACAAACAGGATGACTTATTCAGCATGGTAACATGCTTAATAACTGCATATGAAGAACAAATGTATCCAAGAAGATCAATTTTAAATCTTCTCAGTCACATATCAGAACCCAGTAATAATTCATTCCCCTGAATGCCAACAAAATTGGTGAACACGCCAGAGGTCAACCCTCTCTTAAGGGCTAAAGTCAATATTTAACTGAGCCACAAGAGCAGAGCTCAGGATGGAATTCTACTCATCTTGCTTCTGCTGTGCATCCAGAAAATGTGTCTTGGGAGAAAGGCAGTAAGTGCAATTGTCTCTTTATTAAATCCTCAAAGTATGCTGGTGAGGGAAGAGTAATTGGAAAAATAAATAAACAGGGAGTTTAAAACTTTGTTATATGATAGTCCTGATCTACACTGAAGACTCACATGCCTAATTATAGGCACTAGTCGAGTGTCCATGAAAGACCTCATCGTACTGGTTGCCAGAATCGCCACACATTGTGGTGAATCCAATAGTGCCCGGTGGGGAGGAACCTGTTGCCCCATGCCCCGACTTCTCCCCTACCTCATCCCACAGGGGGAAGCATCTAACGCCTAGCTTTCCCCCATTGATTTCTATGTAACACGGGAAGTAGCTCTACTTTGTGGGATGGGTGCAGGGGCGGCTCAACCCATTATGCAAAGTAAGCATTTGCAGTATAGTTGATTTTGCCCAGGGGCACTCTTGAGGCGCTCTTGGGGGAAAATAGACCTTGGCATATGCGAGTTGTAGTTACTGGGATGTATAGTTCACCTACAATCAAAGAGCATTCTGAACTCCACACAGAACTCCCACAACGAACAGAAAATATATATCAGTGATTGGTTTGGGCTGGGGGGGGGGGAAGGGGCTCCAAAATACTGTTTGCTTACCGTTGAAAATTACCTAGGGCCGCCTCTGGATGGGTGGCAATGGGCTCCATCACAAAAGGGAAGGCAAATCAGCATATATCGCCAAAAAAGTACCCCACCTGATGACACTGCAAGTCTTGCAGGGTGAAAGCAATAGGATTTTGTTTTCATGAGCAGGGTTGAATATGGCATCTGCCGCTTCAAATTTCCCTGTTCCCTTTGACTTTATATTTAATTTTCAAAATAGCTTCAAATAAACTTATTCTCACAATAAAATATGTTGTTCTGAATTGTGTTCTTATGGCTTGGTCTTGGATAGGAAATTAAAGCATATTAGTTTTTTAAAAAGACTTTTTTTGGATGGATCTCACAGAGGCAAGTAATGGCTTGCTGATATGGATCAAAACAAAGCTCACTTGCATTATTGGCCTTTCCATGGAGGTGTGGTGCTACGTAACCTGTCATGATGAGCACCCGCATCTCAAAATATATGACTGCATTACTGCTTTTAAGTAAAAAGTGGTTGAGCCACACAGTACATATTCATGTATTTACTTACTTGTGTATAAGAGGTAGACCTTACCTTATAAATTAGATGTGTTCCTGGGCATTACTTTTTAAACAAGGGAAAACGGTGTAAGAAGCAGCAAAATATGGTGCCATAAGCACCACAAGACAGCAATTCTACATGTTTCATCCAAATGAACACGCACATAGATAATGAAACTATCAGGTCCAAACAGAATATTTTGAGACTTCTCAAAAACTTCTTCCAAGTGTAGCCTGTTCATGCATGCTCAGTAAGGGAGTCTGGAGGCAGCTGCCTTTTATGTTGCCTGTTGTAGACAGGTAAATGACGCTGTAGTAGAATCACCTAGAATTACAGTGTCTCCTCTCTACTCCACAGTTCACTTATTGTGGATTCGCTGTTTCGCAGGTTTTTCCTTCCCCTTTTTATACTTTCCTTTCCTTCTTATACTTTCTATGCATGTTTCTCACAAAGAAAGAACAACGCTAATTGCATTTTCTGGGGATTTGTGGGGGGGGGGGAAGGAAGAGAAGGAGAGGAGGGGGAACCAGGCGCTGGGCCTTACCCTGGGGCTTCTCTCTGGACTGGGGTTCGGCGTGGCCCTCCTTGGCTTGGCCCTCTTCCCCTGCGGTCTTCTTCCCCACTCCTTCCTTGGAGGCCCCTTGGGTGCCGTTGACGCCACTGCCAGGCTGGGCTGAGGCCTGGTCTTCTGCATTCGGCACTGAGGCCTCAGCCCAGCCTGGCAGTGGTGTCAACGGCACCCAAGGGGCCTCCAGGGAAGGATTGGGGAGCAGCAGAGGTAGCAAGGAGGAGGAGGCCACCACCGAAGAGGACTGTGCTGAGGCCCAGCCTGGAGACAAGCCCCAGGGTAAGGCCCAGTGCCTGGCTCCCCCTCCCCTCCCCTCCCCTCCTCCTGCTCCTCCTTCTCCCCTCCCCCCCCCCCAATGGCTCCCCGGAAAAGGAAATTAGTGTCGTTCTTTCTTTGTGAGATAGATGCATAGAAATTATAAGAAGGAAAGGGAAATCCTACTTCACGGATTTTCACATATCACGGGTGGTCCTGGAATGTAACACCTGTGATAAGTGAGGGAACACTGTATGCTCTTTCTCAACTCAAGCTTTATTGTTTTGTTTACAACAGACATAATGCAACCTAAGACCAAGCAGTGTTTCTCCACCCCATTTTCACCACCCTCTCATTAAAAAATACCCTTGAGGCTAGGCAGAGGAATAAAAGGGGGCTGAGTAGATCTTTTAAAAAGAAGCTTTGTAAAAAGAAGCTTCTTTTCTTGTTATCTCCAGTTAACAAGAGGCTTCATTAACTGAGATACGTAATTTTTTTTATCTCGCCTTCCTCCCAAATGAGATCAAAGGTGGCTCACATCATGAATGAAAACAAAGTGTTACTACCGATAATTATGTTTAAAAATTAAATAAGTGACCATAAAAAAGTGTCAATGCTTTACAACAATATACAATCATTAAAAACATGGGAATAACAATAAAGATGCAGTACACATAGCCCATTAAAGACCTTTCTACACTGACATGAAGTCATCAAATGCCTATCCAAATGAAAAGGTCTTTACCTACACTGGAAGGAGAGCAGGTCAGGGGAAAGATTAGCCTCTTGTGGAGAGAGTTCCCCAGCCAAGAAGCAAGCCACAAAATAGGCTCAGGTGATATATAAAATATCATAAGTGTATAGATTTGCATTTTGATGTTCCAGCTTTAATGTATCAAGCAGTGTTAGCTCTTTCTTCAGAGCAGATAATAGTTATTTAGGAAGCAGAGGTGGGAGGGGGGATGAGAGCAGTATAGGCATGTAAATCCCCATCCTCTTTCACAAGGATTAATAACACTATGTAACAAAATTTGGGGGAAAATCTGTTCCTGGTTTGAAAGTGTTTAATTGTGTGGTTGAATTGGTTGAGACTCAGTGAGATATTCAATGAAAAATTACAGCAAAATGTACTGCAGGATGATAAACTTTCTCCCTGTTTTTATGATAGAACCAATTAGGAAATAACATTTATAGCTCAGGAACATAAATCATATTATATAGTGTAATTAGTTTTCTACCTGCTATGGAAGAAAATAAATTGCCCAGCACATTATGCAAGAATCAGGATATCATCACATTAATTATTAGTAGTATTATATTTATATTTATTTATACCCTGTTTTATCACTCCTGAAGGGGACTCAAAGCGGCGTAACATAAAAGCATTAGTAACCAATTTAAAATATACAAGTATACAAACAATGAAATAGAATTAAATATAAGGTAAAGGTTTCCCCTTGACATTACGTCTAGTTGTGTCCAACTCTTTTGGGGGAGGGGGGGGGGGAATGCACATCTCCATTTCTAAGCCAAAGAGCCGGCATTGTCCGTAAATGCCTCCAAGGTCATGTGGCCGGCATGACTGCATGAAGCGCCATTACCTTCCCACCAGCGCAGTACCTATTGACCTACTCACATTTGCATGTTTTTGAACTACTAGTTTGGCAGAAGCTGGGGCTAGCAGCAGAACCTAACACAGCTCCCCAGATTTGAACCACCAATCTTTCAGTCAGCAAGTTCAACAACTCAACAGTTTAACCCGTTGCACCACCGGGAGCTTCTGAATTAAATATGAACAGTATTAAAAATCATTCAAACACATTCAATGTATATTCAAAGTGAAAACCACAGCACTCCCTGAACTGATCTTTAAAATCTTTGAAAGCCTGTCTGAATAAAAAAGGTTGATGAGGTCCTCCACATCAATTCATCACCACCATGTTGAATCGAGGGCAGCAGGGTAATTCCAGCACCCCTCCCTCCACTTCGTTGGCAGCTGACAGTTCCCCATCACACATGAGGAAGCGTCACCATGTGGCTTCTCCCCGTGGTGGTCCTGTTGTTCCAAATTGAACACATGGAGGCTCCAGTGGTGATGGTTCGGCATCATAGGATGCTGCTGCCCCAGTTGAGTGACAGAGCTGTGTGATGGGCAGTGGGGGGCTCCATGGCTCAACTGGAGCAGAAGGATCCTAGGATGTTCAAATTTCCTCCTATTATGAGGTTGTCAGTCTATGGATAAAAGTCTTTTTTGCACAGAAAACATTTCCATGCAGAAAACAGGTTTCCAATACAGGAAACCGTGTTTTTGGTACAGAGAACTCAGATTTTTTTCTCAGTAGAATAATTTCTATGCAACCCTTCAAAATGTTAAATGTCAAGGGGAAAATTTTCAGAATTAATACTGCTATACTATTTCTCATTAAGAAGGTATTGATTGTTGAATAACTCATTTTTCAACCTGGAAACAAATGCTAACAAATAGCCTTTTCATCTTTAAGATAGGATCCACCTGAATGGCTAAAATTGGCCTCGCTACAAGTTCGGATCCCACCCCCTTTCTTTTTGGAAATGGATCTTTTGAAGACATTCATGCCACATGTGGAATTGACTTGCAACACCATTTCTGCTTTGTTGATTATTTCCCAAACTGCAAAACTATCCTTGTTTTCCAAATAGAGAGTAAGAGCAAAGTAAACTTACTGTAGGACACATCATCTTGTTGTGTTAGGTAAATGAAATGTGAATTCTGGAGAAAGAGAAACGTGAGAACCTAACAATTTTTCTTCCTCATTTAGGCCAATATTCTGAACTTCCTGACACATAATACCTCTGTGGTCAGGAGAAGCAATGTGGTTGCTGCTCAACAGAGTGCCAGGTAATGGATGTTTTCTCTCATCAGGGTGTAACCAGTAGAGTTGATGGTTATCAACACCTCACCCACTTTTCCCAAATAACAACCTTCTTGATTATACTGAGCAATAATCCTCTCAGAAGAAACAACATATTAATATGAATTTCACACCTGTAGCAAGCGCTTGTACATTTATACTTACAACTGACTTTCTGGAGTGCTCCAAGCATTTCACCAACATGATTATCTCAATAAACTTTACAACATAATTGTAGGTGTGAAGAAAATCACCTGGATTTTTAAAGTGAGATCAATGAAACTGTCCTGCTCTTCTGAATGTGTTTGCTTGGTGGGGCAAGCAGGGAGGTGTATGCAAACACACGTGTCATTTCCTTTGTTAGATGAAATCTGCCATGTAGCCAGACACCTACAGAATCCTTACCTTTTTCATTCTGTTGGCTAAATTATGTGAATAATTGTGATTCTGGAGTAATTGTTGGAAAGTATTAAATAGATTTTTTTCAAACACATTCAACATTACTTCTTCACAGGTAAGTGTTATCTCACTAACCAGTTAAAGTTCTTTGAAATTGCCAATAAGCAAATTGACAGGAGTGATCTGATAGATAGTGTTTACTTGGACTTCCCATTTTTGATGAACCGCTTTACCTAAAGTTATAGGAGAAATCATTTTGCATTTTGGGGTGGTAGGAAGATGAAGAATACAGAGAGTAAGGAGAAATAATCCATTCTTGGCAAGAGGAACATGAGCACTATGGTCTTCAGGGCTGGGATGTTTAGCAATTTGGAACCAGTACTTTCTAACATATGGAAAGGTAAATGGCGCTCCATGCAATCATACTGACCACATGACCTTGGAGGTGTCTACGGACAATGCAGACTCTTCAGCTTAGAAATGGAAATGAGCACCACTCCCAGAGCTGGAGATGAGTACCACCCGCCCAGAGCCGAAGATGAAAAGGAGAAGCCTTTATCTTTATCTGTCATTGTTTCTAGGCATTGATTTTTACCTTTGTGTCTGTATATGCTGGAATCCACCCTGAGTCCCCTCAGGGAGATAGGGCGGAATACAAATAAATTATTATTATTATTATTATTATTATTATTATTATTATGCATTTTTTGTGATTGGAATGGATAATGTGATGAAATTGGATTGCTTCGGGTGGTAAGAAAACAAATGAATCAAGGCATGTACCACTGTGGCCAGATCTGACTTCTCCAGGAACTGGCACAGTTGGCGCCCAAGCTTTAATCATGCAAAAGCATTCCTGGTCACTGCTGATACCTTGGCCTCTAGGTTCAGAGCCAAATCCAGCAGTACTCCCAAATTGTGGGCCTGCGTTTTCAGGGAGTGTGATCCCATCTAACACAGACTGACTCCCTATTCCCAGATATGTCTTACAACTGACCAGGAGCACCTCAGTCTTGTCTGGATTAAGGCACTGGTCTAGCACAGGAACTGCTTCCTTGGAATTAGGTGGAAAGGAATAATAGAGTTGGATGTCATCTGTGTATAGATGACACTGCACTCCAAAACACTGGATGACCTCTCCCAGCAGATTCATGTTGAACAGCATTGGAGATAGCACAGAGTCCTGAGAGACCCCAAAATTCAATGGCCAAGGAGTCAAACAGAACCCCCCCCCCCCCCAGCACCGTTTTATGGGACTGTCCCTTTCCAGGAAGGAATGGAGCCACTGAAGAAGAGCACCTCCAAACTCCATCCCAGAAAGGCAACAGAGAAGGCTGATGGTATCGGAAGCCGCTATTTCTACTAAGACATTTGTGTGACATTCTTTTCTGCTGAGATGGGGCTACGATGGTTCCCACAGCATTTTGATACATGTGTGGAACTGACCAGAATATAGTGAAAGAGGTCTATGTTCTATAAAAGCACTTAGAAATATTGTGACCTGGGACAGAAGGCTGAATCCTCCTTTTTACACCAGCGCGTCCCTCTTGTTTAAGTTGCCTTTTTGATAAAAAGAAAAACATACAAAACCAGGAAGTAACAGATATAACACATATAAAAACAGATATTAAAATCCATTTTTAAATATATAAAAAGAAATACCTCATTCTAGGTCCTTATAAGTCATTTTTGTGTGTTCTTGTTCCTCTTCTGCATTTTTCCCTATTTTGAAAAGCCTTTATATAAACAGCTGCAATAACTATGAAGAACGGGGAGGGATCCCTAACCTCTATAAGTCCACTCAGACCTCCATTATTTGTGCATGAGGGAAAAATAAACATGTTAAAAAGCAAATTAAAGTACAAATATAAAGTTACTGTACAAATATAAAGTTACTGTGAAAGAAGAGAGGAAAGAAATGACATATAGAGAAGATGTAGGTTCCCCTTTTGAACACTGCAATAAGGGGAATAAAGAGAGGCACTGTATCCTTCCCCCTCCATGGCTTCTTGGACTATGAAAAGAGGTTCTGAAAATGCACATCATAATCCGTCCACCTTCAAATTCAAAAAGTATTGTGCCACTTTCATGTCATGGCCTTTTCAAATTCCCATGGCTAGCAACTATTGGAGATAATCTTGGCAGACCCTCAGCTGTGTCCAGCCAAGCTCTTCTAAGTTTCTTCTTACTTAATGCCTCTCTGAACTCTAAGTACAGGCAGTTTATAAAACACTTTAGATCTGCCTTCAGGAGTTTATCTACAGACACCTGAACCGCCATAAAGTAAGTAATCAATGATTATCAAAAGCAGAGCTCCACACCTAACTGTGCAATCAAACAAGTACCTAAGACCAAAGGACTGGCCAAGCTGTAAAGTACAAAAGGGTGTGGGGTTCATGTAAGACGAAGTCATCATTTCTCCTTGAAGGGCCTACATATAGAAAGAGGAAGGATTTCTTCAGATGTAAGCAACTTTGTAGAAATATACAGTGGTCAACCAAATCTAAAGAGGGAAGTTACAAGAACTTTAGAACTGCTTGTAGGATGGTCATTTGATTTTAATAATTTAGTTTCTTGCGAAATGCTGCCCTTGATTTTGGCTCTTCCCCTAATCACAGAGCTCTATACCAAGCAAAAGGTTGGCCTTGTAATTTAATAATACAGGCTGCTGCACCAATTTTAAGGATTATAAAGGCTCTTTAGACTCTTTGGAGTGAGTGATGGCTCCTATATTTCTAGAGTACACAATATGCCAAATCAAGTGATTACTTTACCACACATGGCAGAAAGCCTAACAAGTTATCTTATTATCCCTAACAATAGAATCTAAGAATAACAAAACAGATTCTGTACATGTCAATCTCATGTATAATTCAAGGACAGAATTTTGGATTTTGATATGACCCATGGATAAATCGAAGGCCATTCCAGATAGAAAAGAAACTAACAATGTAATCGCAGGAGGGCCAGCCACTCCTGGCCACCTCCAGTTTCCCTCTCAGGGATTCAGAAAGGTAAGACGTTTCACCACAGTTGAGAGTAGAGCAAATCAAAATGTCTTTCAGCTTTTCCTAGGATGAACTAAACTCTTGCTTGTACTATTCTACTCAGAGAAGGCATTGACCCATGGACCTAGGGTTTTCTTATTGATTCTTTGATGGGAATTTCTAGACTAATAGATGAATATATAGGGTAACTAGGAATTTGCCATTAAAATCTGCTGCAAGAATCAGATATGGATGTAAAATATGCAGTATAGTCACCTCTAGGTTATTACAGATATATACAGATAGCACATAAGTGTTGACATCTTGAAATACTTGGATTTTTCTGAGTGGTTGTCAGATTGTGGTTCAATTATCCAGGAAGATTTTGTTTTATAAAAATGAAAAAGTAAAATTACACATATTGAAGCTGAGATTCAGCTACCCACCAAAGGAGCAAGCTGGGAGTCCAGTGCCCATGTGCCCCACTACCTTGCAAACTGAGTTCAACATGCAAACTGAGTTTGAAGGCAACAGGAACAGAGGTTTATTGCTTTCAGGCCTGAAAGGTTGTCTGATACAAAGTCTGTACTCACAAACATCAGTCATAGTATGCAGTACTGTATAAGACATTTATTCTATTTGACAGCCATTCAAAGTCCCCGTGCCCTCTCTTGATTGGTTAGAAAGCCAGTCCAGACAGGATCTAGGTTTTTGTTGGCTGGAGAATCCTCATGACATCAAAGGTGGACAGAGTCTCCTCCATGGTACGAAAAATTAACAGCTGTCATTTGCTAGTTTGAAACCAGAGGTGTTCAGAAGATCCACCCTGGAAAGGGGCAGACAGCCCAAAATGTGTTGAGGCAATATGTAAAACAGTCCATCATGAGATGCAAACCAAGTCCGGTTTGCACAAATGGTGAGCCTCATAGAACACAATGGGCTGTTATGTAAATAAGAATAGTTCCATATAAGGCATACAGATTTAATCTATATGCTTCTGATGTCTGGCGGCAGCTCATCTCCAGACTCCCCCGGGAGATTGAAATCATTATTTGATAGAACTAACTTTTTCCAGCTGGCATTGACATCTCCTGATGGACCCACCTCACAGCGGCGGGGAGCCAGAAAAGCCCACAGGGACACATACAAGTATGACATATTTTGAAATTTTCCCAAAAAGCAAGTGATGCATACTGTAAATGCAGATATGATTCCCCGCTCCAGCAAATCTTAGTTTTTTTAAAAAAAATAAAACATATATGTAAAACATATATGTGAAGGTTTCCAAAAGCTTATAACCATGTAAGTGTCATAAACATATATGTGAAGGTTTCCAAAAGCTTATAACCCTGTAAGTGTCATAAAAGAAGACAGTTGTATAGTTTCGAGACACAGAGCAAAACTCCTTTTGTTAGATTTGTAGATATGGTTTTTGTCTGGGATTAGTGGGCACACATTTCCTCCTCAAGTGTTATATTGATGAAAAGTTAAGTAATCCCCTTTGGAATGTGTCGTTTCCTGGAAATGAAGTTCATTGCAGGGAGAGGGAATATGATTGTTTCAATATTGTGAAACTTCATAAAGTGTAAAAATTATAATAAAATTTATATTTGATTTTTGAATTCATGTTGAGTTTTTTTGGGGGGGGATTTTACAACAACAATATCCTTTCAACATGCCCTCTCACTCTCATCATTTTAAAAAAGTATAGTAAAATTTATTAAGTTTCATAAGGCTGCAAAACATTACCTCCAAATTTGCAACAATGAATCTATCCCATAATTTCAAGTGTTTGCTTGTTTGGTAAGCTGCACAAATCATCATGCATTATCACAAAACCAGGAATATTATCTCATGGGACCAAAAGAAAAGGTGCAGTAAGATCTTGGGCCCACTTTATAAAGAAAGTATCAGGAAAATCCCCATAGTGTATAATAAAGAACACCACCCTAACAGTTATTATGTTGGAATCTGAATTAAAATTCACCCATAGAAATAGTGCACATTAATGATGTACGTAACTGTTCCCCAGCTAATATATGTGGACTGCAATTCTCATAACACACTACCATTGTGTATGCTGGCCAGGGATATTGCCAAAAAAGAGTCAGTATTCTGTAGTGGTTTGGATGTTAGATTTAGGGCATGTCAACACTGGCCAGTTAAGCCCTTGAGATGACCACATGCACCATTGCAGGTCAAAGTCCAGAACTATACAGCTGGGCCAAGACCAGCTAAGTACCATATAACATCTACATGAAGCCGCTGGGTGAGATCATCCGGAGTTTCGGAGTGCGATGTCATCTGTACGCAGATGATGTCCAACTCTGTCACTCCTTCCCACCTGCTACTAAGGAGGCTGTCGAGGTCCTGAACCGGTGCTTGGCCGCTGTGACGGTCTGGATGGGGGCGAACAAATTGAAATTGAATCCAGACAAGACAGAGGTACTCCTGGTTAGTCGCAAGGCCAAACAGGGTATAGGGTTACAGCCTGTGTTGGACGGGGTCGCACTCCCCCTGAAGACGCAGGTTCGCAGTTTGGGTGTGATCCTGGATTCATCGCTGAGCCTGGAACCCCAGGTTTCGGCGGTGACCAGGGGAGCATTCGCACAGTTAAAACTCGTGCGCCAACTGCGACCGTACCTTGGGAAGTCTGACTTGGCCACGGTAGTCCACGCTCTGGTTACATCCCGTCTTGATTACTGCAACGCTCTCTACGTGGGGTTGCCTTTGAAGACGGCCCGGAAGCTCCAATTAGTCCAACGGGTGGCAGCCATGATACTAACAGGAGCGGAGCGCAGGGAGCACACAACTCCTCTGTTGCACCAGCTCCACTGGCTGCCGATCTGCTACCGGGCTCAATTCAAAGTGCTGGCGTTGACCTTTAAAGCCCTAAACGGTTCTGGCCCAACCTACCTATCCGAACGTATCTCGGCCTATCAGCCCACCAGGACCCTAAGATCTTCTGGGGAGGCCCTGCTCTCGGTCCCTCCTGCTTCACAAGTGCAGCTGGCGGGAACGAGAGACAGGGCCTTTTCTGTGGTGGCCCCTCGGCTTTGGAATGCCCTCCCCATAGAGGTGAGATCAGCCCCTTCGCTGATGGTATTTCGAAAAAGGTTGAAGACATGGATGTTTAAACAAGCATTCGATTAATATGGTGCAACGAAATTGATGAACAAGGACTGGTTAATCACAGACGACGAAATTGGATTGCGATTACAATTAAGAGATGCATTGGATTTTATTGGTGGCCCAATAATACTGTGTATTGTGTATGTGTTTTTTATACTTTTTTAATGGAATTTTGCTGCTTCTCGTTGTGTTGTAAACCGCGTTGAGTCGCCGATTTAGGCTGAGAAACGGCGGTATATAAGCACAGAAATAAATAAATAAATAAATAAATAAATAAATAAATAACGTGATATTTAGCTGCATGAATCTGCAATACATACTAGGACTGAAGAAATCTCATGAAGATAGCCAGGATCCAACAAAAGGTGATTATGAGTTATTAGGCTATGTAGATGAGTTCTTTGACACTGGGAGAACAGGGTTTAAAATCCTCCTCAACCACGGAAACCCACTGGGTTACCTTGGAAAGTCACAGCAGGTTGGACTAGATGGCCCTTGTGGTCTAGTCTAACTCTATAATTCTACATTTCTTTGGCCACAGAGAAAGGGAAGGGAAAATTCTCTCTGAACAAATGTGAGAAAAATGCTGCGATGGGTTCCTCATAATTTGGAAATTACTTGAAAACACATAGCAACAACAAATGGCAACAACATCTGGATAGACTTAATCCCACCCAGTACAGTCAAATCTATTTTAAAAGTTATAAAACTATTACAATATGTGTCAAAGGAGATTAATTGTAGCAATTTTAAAGGAAACAGTCTAATTTCTCACTAGTGTCTATTAACTCTTACTAGTTCACAACTTTTTTCAGATCAGGGGACATTCCACAATTAACTGTACCAACTATCTGAAATTAAACCTGTATCATATCCATACTTGGTCCAAGTTTGCTGGTTGACCTACATTACCAGCTGCACATAATAATTACCATCATGAGGTTTTTTCTTCAACACACACACGGTCCTGCTACAACTTACTGTAACAGGAAGAACACATACACATGTATACACATGTGTGAAATGTGGAAGGATGCATACACACATATACCAATACATGTGAAATTGGGAAGGATACATACACACATGCATACACAGATGTGTGAAATGTGGAAGGATGCATACATACACACACATACACATACATGTAAAATGTGGAAGGATACATATGCACACCCTGCAGCAGGGTTTCAAAATAGACCGGCCACCCTTTCTCATGAATTGCTCATTTCCTCTTCATCCCCAGCCCGGATCTGTGACTTTTTGACCCCATCTGCAGCTTTTTTTGAACCTCAGGAGGTCTGAGAAACAGTGGCTGCTGCCTGCTTGATTGAGGAAAAGTGGTCTGCTGTTACCTAAACCAATTCTTCTCCTCTGTTTGGCATCCGTTCTTGTTAAGCTTGGTCTGACTGAGCTTAAACACCATTGCTGCCAAAGAGATCAGCTGGCAAAGAAGTCCGCATTAGTAATGCAGCTGGCTCTTTGCCTCCAGCCGCTGAGATCACTTATTTTTTTTTCCACTGGTCCGCTAGACAGAGGAGCCTACATTCTTAGACCACCACTTCTTCTACATTTGACTCCTTCCTTTATGTATTTATGCCTATCCTCTCAGAAAATAAATAGCTATAGATGATTTCCTTCCTTATTTTTCTACAGACCTGCACACATACACAGTTTCCTTTTATCTATTGATACTATAAAAGGATTGAAATTCACCAAGCATCTGTGTCCTCATTCCACTTGTAAATCTCCTGCTGGCTGGCTCTGACATCCGTTTGCAGGCTTTAACAACAAGTCCCTTGGGGAGTTGCAGCATGCCGGCCGTCAGATAAGTCGCATCTGGCGGTAGCTCCGCACAAGGAATGTGAGTAATATAGATATCTTTATCAGAATTACGAAGACTCCTTGCTAATAACGGACTATATGCAGCTCTGTAAGAAGAATTTTCTATCTCACAACATTTTATGAAGGAACTTTATAATTAAACAGCTAACTGGCTTTAAAGGAGGGCAGCTGTGGCAGGCAGTTTGCTATCTAACTTCTGCAACAGAGAGCTCAGGAGCCGTTGATAGCTCTAAAGAAGTTCAAGTTGCAGTTAAGAAGAATTGAAAACAATAACACTGGTATTTCAGTGTATATAAGAGAATATAATCACGATGGCAACAAAGCCTAAAGATAAGACTGCACCTACATCGCCCAGCAATTCGCCCAGTAAATCAATAGAAACAAAAATCGACCAGCTGTTGTTGGCGTTTGAGTCCATGCAGGCATCGCAAACTCGGGTCGAAACATCAGTAAATGTTTTAGTGGCGGAGGTGGCTCAAATACAAACAAAAATGTCAGAAATGGACCAGCGCATGACAGTGACAGAAACCAGAAGCAAGGAAACCGAGAAAGACTTACATGCTGTTCATCAGGACATGGCAGACTTGAAAGCTGAATTATTAAATCTTCAAAACAGATCAAGAAGAAAGAATATCAGAATTAAGGGTCTGCCCAATGACCTGTCTAATACTGATTTACTAAACAAACTGATTGCCTGGGGAAGAACTTATGGCATCAAACTGCAGCCATCCCAAATTGAAAGAGCCCACAGAGTTTACAGTTCACAAAAATACAACTCCCAGGATGTTTTGGTTGCTTTTGTGAAGGAATCCCAAAGAGACTTGGTCTTAAAACAATTCAGACACATCAAAGATTTGCAATATGAAGGGAGAAAAATTTTGGTATTTCCAGATTTGGCAAAGGAGACGATCAAACAAAGGACAGATTTGCGCCCTATTACCCGAAGTTTGATAGCTGCAGACATCAGGTTTTCCTGGGGCTTTCCAGCCGTTATAAAGATTTACAAAGATGGGAAACTTCTAACTGCCAAGTCAATAGATCAAGGAAAAATGTTACTGCGAAAATTAGGACTGGAACAATTAGCAGCCAAAGAAGATAATGAAGAAAATCATCAAAAAGAAGACTCCGAGGATTAAGAGACATTAAGAAAAGGACTCACAGTTAAAAGTCTGGAGTGTTTGTTTTTGGGGTTTTTTTCCTTTTGCTTGCTTCTGAGTGGGGAAAGGGAGGTTTGGTCTAGTTGATGTAAACTCCAGGTGCACAAGATTGTGGAGAGAAGTTTGGCAGCATGCCTGGCTGCCAAGGTTATATAAACACTGATAACTTCAGTCAAAGAAAAGTTAGAGAAAAATATTAAGTTGATTTAAAACAAAATATAGCATAAAATAAAAATGAAGGAAGTTAAAATGAGAATGGTTGTAATTATGATAAGCGTATAAGGGGTCAAAGGAATGTATTTGGTAATAAATATTACTCGGTATTATATATATAAGGGTAGAAGGGTTAGGATATAATTAAGTGCGGGCCATCTATTGTGGTTTCTCCTCCCGATTGTCAGACACATGTCAGTGTCCAAGCTAGCTGGAGATACAGTCAAAGCAGAATCGGGAAATGCATATGTATGTGGGGGTATAGGGGAAGTAGGGCAAGTGGGGCATTCTGTTATGTTTTTTTGTGTGTCAAATGGGGTGTATGTAAGGCCTGTAATGAGGAATTCATTTATTATGTTTATTACTTTTGTTGATAATGCATAGTTATAAATGTATTACCCTTAACGTTAGGGGTATCTCATCAAAACTTAAATCTCAGAGATTGAGAGCGTATTTAAAAAGGTCAAGACCAGACTTTATTTTTCTGCAGGAGATCCACCGGGGAGGGAGCCATAGTGATATTCATTTGAATTGGGTAGAGCATTATATAAAGGGATCTGGAAGTGCTAGGGCCAGGGGGGTTGCAGTGTTGATTTCACAAAATGTGGGATTTAAGATTGACTCAATTGATAAAGATGACGAAGGGCGAATCTTGATTATTAAGGGTACAGTAAATAATGAGGATTATGTACTGGTGAATATCTATGCCCCAAATAGTGGTCAAAGGGATTTTTTTAGAGGGGTTGACGAAAGGATGAGAAAAGTACAAACAGACAATATGATAGTGGCAGGGGATTTTAATGCAACATTTAATCAGGAACTGGATTCATCATCACAAAAGAGAGGGGATTTACAAGCGAGGCGTGCTTTTGTTCAGTTGATTAATAATTATAACTTAAAGGATGTACTGAGATTAATGAGAGGGAATGAAAAGATATACACATATTATTCAGGAGTGCACAAGGTGTTTACTAGAATTGATTATATTTTCATAACACCACCCCTAGCAAAATATGTTAAAGATGTCTATGTAAATTTAAATTCTATAAGTGACCATCGAGATGTGAATATGATATTAGATTACCAAATTGACTATGAGCCTCTAAAAAGAATGTGGATGGATATAAATATTATTAACAACAAATCTATAAGGGAAAATATTTTAAGAGAATGGGCTGAAATTTGGGAGTTGAATGCAAGGGAACCCCCTTCATATGAGGTGCTTTGGGATGCAATGAAAGCAGTCTTGAGAGGACTGTTTAGTAAATATGCGGCTATACGGAAGAAACAGGAAAGGGAAAGAGAGAACCAACTGATAGGAGAAATAAAAAAACTGGAATCAATGTACCTGTTAACAAAGGATCTAAAGATTATAAATAACATTACAAGATTAAAGAAAGAGTTGGAGGCTAAAGATATAGAAAAAGTTAAAAAAGATATGATGTACACAAATAGATACTTTTTTGAATATAATAATAAAAGCTCAAAACTGCTGGCAAAATTAGCACAGACTAAAAAAGTAAGAAGGGAGATTGGATGTATCAAGGATAGTAATGGCATTATATGTGCCAGAATGGTAGATAAAATTAAAGTGATACAGGATTTCTACTCTAATATGTACAGAAATACAGAAGTGGATATAGCTCAGCTGGATAAATATCTGGAACAAAATTTAGGTAAGAAATTAAGTGAGACACACAGTAAGGAAATGGAGAAATCTATATCTCAAGAGGAAATTAAAGACATCATACATAAATTAAGGAAGGGTAAATCACCGGGTGAAGATGGTATTCCAGCTGAAATTTATAAAACTTATATAGAATTCCTAGTTCCCAAATTACAGATATTATTCAATGAAATATTAAGGGGAAAACCCATACCAAATTCATGGAAACATACTAGGATAATACTAATACCTAAACCGGGCAAAGATAAATTATTATTAGACTCTTATCGTCCTATTTCTCTAATTAACCAAGACGCAAAAATTTTTACGGCAATTTTGGCAAATAGATTAAAAAACTTCGTAGAGGAGTATATTAGCCCAGACCAATGTGGATTTGTTAAGGGCAGGCAAATGTCTGACTTGGTCCGCAGACTGATAAACATTATAGAGAACGCAAAAAACGAGAAAGCTCAAGTAGGCATTATTGCATTAGATATATATAAAGCCTTTGACTCGGTGGGTTGGACAGTGCTGAAATCATTAATTAAAAAATATGGTTTTGGAGAGGGGTTCCAACATATAATAGAACAAATATATTCGGAAAATAGGGCAAAAGTTATAATTAATGACTCAAGTACTGAATCCTTTAGTATCATGCAAGGAGTAAAGCAGGGTTGCCCTCTTTCTCCGGTACTATTTATATTAGTTATGGAATTATTGGCCTCGGCAATCAGGAAGGATAAAGAAATAAAGGGAATGGGAGTGGACAACAAAATCAAAATTAGTTTATTTGCAGATGATACACTCTTGACAGTTAGAAATCCAGATAGGGCACTAGACCGGATAAACCTACATTTAAAACAGTTTGGCAAAATAACAGGCCTAATAATTAATTGGAAGAAAACGGAGGTAATGGCAATAAACCTGGAGAGAAAAGACAAAGAGAAAATAATTGATCAATTTAAGGTTAAGATTAGAAACAAAATTAAGTATTTGGGAGTTACAATACCAGTCAATTATTCAGAGTTAAAAATATTAAATTTTGACAGATTATTTAGGGAAATTCAAGAAAGACTACTAGAATACAAAAAACTTAATCTCTCATGGTTTGGTAGAATCGCAATCTTTAAAATGAAAATATTATCCAAATTTAACTTCCTATGTAATATGTTACCTATTAAACTGCCAGAGGTTGATCTTAAAAAATGGCAGAAAATAGTAAATGAATTTTGTAATGGATCTAGAAGATCTAGGCTACCGAAAGGCCTATGGTATACTTCTCAGAAATTAGGGGGATTAGGAATACCAGACCTAAAAACCTACCATCAGACACATATAATAAAAGGAGTGTTTAGGCTGCTTTCGGAACCTAAATTAATTTGGCGGGAAGTGGAAGGAAAATGCTGGCACAGAGATTATGAGGAAATGTTTTTTAGGTCAAAAATAGGCAAGGAAATTAAGGGGTGTAAAAATAACCTGGCTAAAGATGTCATGGAGACATGGGTTAAATTAAAAAATAAGATATTCCCAGGAGTTTCCCCCCTAACTCCAATAGTTTTACTGGAAAATTTTCCAGAAGACCTGAGAATTAAACTTAAACATAAAAAATTAGTGGAGGGGGAAACTGCTCTCTCCTGGAAGGAGTGGACACAAAACTCGAAGGGCAAGTTTAGTAAGTTAGAAGAACAAGGTGCCCTGAATTGGTTTGAGAGACAACAGCTGTATAATTGGAGAAAGGATTGGTTAAGCAAAAATCCCAGATGTAGAGCACTGAATAAATATGAAGAATGGTTAAGTAAGCTCAAAAACCAAGAAATAATGGGGAAAGGATTAATTGGGAAAATATATAATGGACTAATTGGTGAAGAAATAGGGCTGAAGCTGTTAGAAAACGTATGGGAGGGAGACCTAGGGCCTCTAATAGATTTTGATTGGAAAATGGTCCTGAAGTGGAGAGTGGCTAAGAACCTATCAATAAGATTAAAAGAAAATGTATACAAAGTTATATGGAGATGGTATACTACGCCAGTCAAACAACATCAGATGGATAGCAAGCAAAGTAACCTCTGCTGGAGATGTGGCAAACACAAAGGGACATATTTTCATCTATGGTGGGAATGCCCCCAAGTGAAGAATTTTTGGAAGGATATATTTACCGAAATAAACAACATTATGGGATCAAATATTACTCCGGATGCTAGGTTAGCATTATTAATGGACACCACAAAGTTGAATGTAGAAATAACTAAGAAAGAATTGGTGACTATTTTGCTCACAGTGGGAAGAATTATAATAGCAAAGAACTGGAAAATAATAACCAATCTAACACTGGATGCATGGTACAGGGAAGTTTGGAATGTAGCTTTAAACGATAAACTAACAATGGAAATGAGGGTATTCAGGGGGGAAATTAACAGGTCAGATTTTGAGACATACTGGTCGGTCTTTATTAAATATGTCTTAGAGAGCGAAAATGGAAAACAACAGAATTTGGTTGGTCAGGAATTTTGGAGATGACATTTGATTAATGGCTGATTTATAAATACATGGTGAAGGAAATTATACTTGTTCAGGCCTTGGTGGTGGGGTTATGTGTTTGTAAAATGTTCACTGTTTTGGGTTTTGTCTATTTTGTAAGTTGTTATTGTATTCAAATAAAATCTTAAAAAAAAAAAAAAAAAAAAAAAAAAAAACAACAAGTCCCTTGCGCTGATGTATATTTATTGAATTAATAATTTTGAACTGATACTGTTGTGGATGCTAGGAGATCTTGCTTCCTTTGTTAAGACTGATGGTCCCTGGAACATGGCCTGGAATGAGTTTCCTCTGCTGCCAGATTGTGGCACCCTTCAAGATACAGGGGGAAAAAACATTTTTCAGACTGGATTTCAAAAGAGGAGAGAAGAGAAGGAGAGGAAGCCGTGTCCTGATTGAATGTAACATACTTCAAGTTTCATGGGCTCTTTCTGGAAACTGATTCTGGATTAGAGTATTTGTAGGCTGCTGCAAGGCTCTTGGTTCACTTCCAGTCCACCCTGCTTGTGTATTTATAAGCACAACAGATCTTACGAAGGCACCAAAGATCTCCAATGCTCTCTCGTCCAAAGAAAACTGACCTTATAGCACTGATGCTGGAAATATTCACTACTCACGGAGAAGGAACAATAATAACCATGCTGCATAGTTTTCAGCAAAGTGGACAAATATCTGCAGAAGATTTTATTTCCTGTATCTACTCAGACTCCCCAAGCTTATGTAATAGGTGACTGTGATCGTTCTAGCCCTCCACAGTGACTCAGACCTTTTGAGGCCAGTGGCAGAATGAGTCAACAAGGGGGTGGTGGATAGAAGAAGCCGCAGAGAGATTCATGCTTATAGGAGGATGCTAGGGAGGGGGAAACAGCTGCCAGACTGACTAGTTATATCAGATCAGTGTCTGATGAGAAAGCCTTGACTGTTCTTGACCTAGTATTTGGGTAACTTCTTATTTTGCAAATGTTTGGGTTTTTTCATGAAGTCGCCTTGATTTCGTCATCAGATACATGCATTATCCCACAGGTTTTAAACAAAATAAAACAAAACTCTGCAGTTACATTGGCTATATGTAGATGTGTTTTTCACATAGAGGCAAGTTGTTAAATCAGATTCACACTGGTTGAGAAACTGTGGGATTCACTAAAGCTTCATAATGCTATTTCTGAGGGACTACAACTTTTCTAACCAACCTGAGATGTACTGCAGAAACATTCTGAAGAGATGTTCTCTCTGGATCATCCTGGAACACACCACTTCTAGTTTTAGAAGGATTGTCTCTTCCCACAATCAAAGCTCTTCACCAAAATGAGTGAGATGGATGGCTATGTAAGAGGGTCTTTCCAGTGGTGTCGCACTCTTTTTGGAATGCCTTATTTTGACAGGTATGCTGTGCACCTATGCTGGGGTCTTTACAATACCAAGTGAAGACCTTTGTATTCTCTCAAACATTTTAAGACTCATTTTGCTTCTTTCTAACTGCTAATACTTTTTTAGTTTGCTGCTAATTTTATTTCTGCTCCTTATATACTCTGTTGTGTGGGATTTCAAAATCTGTTTGCTGTTCGTTTCATTGCTTATTATTATTATTATTATTATTATTATTATTATTATTATTGGGCACTGTTTCTAATTTTTAAATGTTTTCATACCACCAGACAACTCTGATTGTCTTGTAGCTTTACAGTGTGATCAATTGATCCATTAACGCAGTGTACCTCACCACTCATTTAGTAGGGATATAAATAATCAGTTAACATCCCTATAAGTACATAGTTCTGCCAGAAGTTCACCATCAATTCATACTGGAAGTCTAGAGAGAAAACCCTATTTTCCTCCCATCCTTCAGGATGTGCTTTGATTGTGCTTTTTCTTTATGGCAGAAGAGGGATAGACTGATGGCCCCTGGGGTTGCTTCTGTTGTTCTTGTTGTTATTACTACTGCTACTACTACTACTACTACTACTACTACTACTACAAAGGCTGGATAGCCATTGGTTGGGGGAGTTCTGATTGTGCTTTTCCTGCACGGCAGAAGAAGGTTGGACTGAAAGGTCTCTGGGGTCTTCCACTGAAATACTGTTACGTTTATTTTGGTCTAAAAGTTTGCCCATGTGAACATTTATTGAGGCTCCATGAGAAACTTTTGTTTCAAAATGAGCTCTGCGGCTGAAAAGGTTTGTGAACCCCTGCTCTAGACAAAATAGGAATATTTAGGACAATAATCATAATAGAGATGAGGGGTGACTGGGCAGCATATCTGGGCAACTTCAGAGTAATTTCAAACATGCCAAACCTAGTGATGCTGCCATATCAAGGCAAGCTTGCCAATGTAGTGAGATCAAACACAAACATCAAGCCACTGGAAAGTGAAATGCAGTGTGGTCATTCCAACCTGTTTTTCAATATTTGTAATAAAGTTGCACCCTAATTTTTTTAATGCTTCAAGTGGTGTCTGCCTCCTCCACAAGCACAGATTTGTCTTTTTTATTATTAAATATAGTCCTCTTTTTGGCTTTTTATGAATGGTCATCCTATGATAAATCCATCTCTTCCAAGAACACTGTTTTGCTCACTCCTTAGCTTCCCACAGTCTATGCCTTAGGAAATTAGTTAAGTGAAAGAAAGGACCTCATTTCTAAAGAACAAAAATGAAATTGTGGAAACTAGAAGCAAATACAATTTTCTACCCATCACAACTTCATCCCCCTCCATTTTATGATAACTAATAGGCTTGTCTTCAAGCTGTCAGCCAACAGGAACTGTGGTAGTCCAGGAAGTTCAGAGCTATCTGGGTTTCAAAAAATTGCAGAGCAGGTGCAAGCTGCAGATGGGAGGGTTGGGTGTGAAATCCTGCCAAATACACAACAAAACCTAATTGAAGGAAGCCAATATTCACAGTCTAAACTGGATAATTTGAATATGGGTGGCTAGGATTCCTGAGGCAACTTAAAGAGTATTCTAGTAGTTCTTTCA